>NW_006399947.1:747473-797405 GCF_000299155.1 Elephantulus edwardii
CTCTCTCCATTAAGAACAATGTTGGCTCTTGGGTTTTCATAAATAACCTTTTACTATGTTGAAGAAATTACCCTCTAATCCTATTTTGTTGAAATGTAATCCATAATGAAGACTGAAGTCTCTCATATTCTGCAGGAAGTAGTTCAAATCCTCTTCACTTTCAGCAAGCAGGGTTGTGTCATCAGCATAATGCAGGTTTGTTGATCAGTCTTCCCCCCAATCCTGATGCCACATTCCTCTTCATTAAGTCCAGCTTCTCAAATGATTCAGTATACAGACTGAATTGGTGTGGAGAAAGAATACATATCTGACAGACACCATCCTTGATTTTAAACCATGCAGTAGTTACTGTTCCCTTTACTCTTCACACAACAGACTTATTGGGCTAGGCATATATTTCACATGAGCACAAATAAATGTTCTGGGATTCCTATTCTTCTCAATGTTGCCAAAAGTGAAATGCAAATACAAGACAAGCCCTCTAGCTAAAGGAGGGAAAAAAAAAACCCAAAACAAAAAAACCTTCAAAATTAACTTGCCTAATCCTAATGCTTTAGGATAGACAGGAGGTATCGGGTTCCTAGAACTGTGTATGTGTGTGTCTTTTAACACTGTGCAAGTCTAGAAGTAAGTGTGTGTATATGTTATCTCCTAAACACTGGACAAGTCTAACAGAGAATTCCTTAAATATACCCCAACTTAAGGCACTGTATATTAATTTCTAAAAGTATGTAAGTCTTCACAAATAAGTCCCTAAAGCAGAACTTTGAAAACGCTTTCCATACAATATAAAAAAGGTGTTTTTTTTCAAGAGTTTATTCATAAAATTTATTTTATATACATAATTTATAATAATAAAATAAAATAGATGATGTTGTTAAGTACCATTGAGTCGATACAACTCACAGAGACCCTATGAACAACGGCTCTAAATTCATTTCCAATGCACCTGAGTCCATTGCCAGACACTATATCAATCTACCTCATCCAAGGTCTTTCTCTTCTATGCAGACCGCTACCCATTCCCTTCCATCCATGATGTCCCTCTGCAAGGATTGCTCTCTTTTGGCAACATGCCCAAAGCATGTGAGGAGTTTAAAAATCCCTCCCTCCTAGTTGTAACATGGTTTTACCCTCTTCAGGACATACATGTTTTGTTCTTTTGGCAGTCAATGGTAGGTTCAATACCCTTCTCCACAACCACAATTCAAAGGCATCGATTCTACTTTCACCCATATTCACAGATCAGTGCTCAGATCAATTGAGAAGATCATGGCCTGGATCAGGCACACCTTAGCCTTTCAACTAACACTGTTGCTCTTCAGCACTCTGGAGAGATTCTTGACAGCAGATGTTCCCAAAGCAACTCATCTTTTGATTTCCTGACTGCTGGTCCCAAGGGTGCTGATTGTGGATACAAGCCAGGATCAAACTGTTAACAACTTCAGTCTTTCTCCACCTATTAAGCTGCTGCCTACTGGCCCAGTGATGAGGATCTTTGTTTTCTTGATGTTGAGGTGCAATCCACATTGAAGGCTGTAATCTTTGACCTTCTACAGCAAACACGTCAAGTCCTCCTCAGTTTCAGCAAGCAAGGTTATGTTATCTGCATAATTCAAATGAATATTCCTCCAATCCTGATGCCACATTTTTCTTCATAAAGTCTAGCCTCTCATATAATCTGCTCAGCATGTAGATTGAAAAGGTATAGAGAAAGAATACATCCTTGACGCACATCTTTCCTAATTTTGAAACATCCCATGTTCCCTTACTCTGTTCGGACAACAGCTTCCTGGTATAGTAGATAGAGATTTCACATGAGCACAATCAAGTGTTCTGGGATTCCCATTCTCCTCAATGTCAGCCACAGTTTGTTGTAATCCACACAGTTAAATGCCTTTGTATAGTCAATAAAACACAAATGGACATTCTTCTGGCACTCTCTGCTCTCAGTCAAGATCCATCTAACATCAGTAATGATATCTCTAGTGTCATGGCCTCTTCTAAACCAAGGCTTTATTATTTTGACAAGAGTCTAAAGGATCCTTATACTTCTTAGACATATGAGCTATTACTGGATTTGTTTAATATAATTGTCACAAACCAATACATACATAAGCATGACTTAAAAAAAAACTTTGTCATAAAATCAAAACTCACTTATCATCTATATGAAAAGAACAACAGTATCAGTCAAAAGATTAAGGTGTGCCTGATCCATGCCATGATCTTCTCAATTACTTTGTATGCATCTGATAGCTGGACAGTGAATAAGGACGAAAGAAGATGCCTTTGAGCAGTGGTGCTAGAGAGAGTACAGTACATACCACAGACCGCCAAGAGAACAAACAGGTCTGTCCTGAAAAAGGTGAAACCAGGTTGTAGTCCGGAGGCAAAGATATGCTCTGTCTCACACACTTTGGGCATGTTGCCAAGAGGAACTAATCGTTGGAGTAGGACATCTATATGAAAAGGTAGAGCGTCAGGAGACAAGACTGACTCAATGATTGTAGCAATGGGGTCAGGTGTGTCATAGACAGGTTGGCTCAGAATAGCACAGGGTTCAAAGCCACTGCTCATAGGGTTGCTCTGAGTCACAATACTTGATACTAAGTAACAACAGAAGAGTTGTACAATGAGAAAGGATGACGGGAAGAAAAACTGATGCCTCAGAGCTATGGTGTTGAAGAATGTTGTTGTTGTTATGTGCCGTCGAGTCGCCTGAAACTCATAGCGACCCTGTGTACAACAGCCCTAAACTCTGCTCTGTCCTGTGCCAATCGCATTGTCTCTGACACTCTCACCCCGATTACCCCAGTCGAGGGCCTTCCCCTCCTGCACCGTCCCTCCACCCTCCCAAGCATGATGTCCTTCTCCAAGAACCGGTCTCTCCTCACAACATGTCCAAAGTATGTTAGACGGAGCCTCAGAATCCTTGCCTCCAAGGAGCCACCAGGTTTAACCCTTTCCAGGACAAATCTGTTTGTTTTCCTAGCAGTCCATGGTATTCTCAATACTCTTCTCCAGCACCACAGCTCAAAGGCATCAATTCTCCTTCCATCCTCCTTGGTCACTGTCCAACTCTCTGATGCATAACAAGTGATTGCAAAGACCATGGCCTGTATCAAATGCACCTTAGTCTCCAGAGAGACACCAATGCTCTTCAGTACTTTGGAAAGGTCCCTAAGAGCAGACTTTCCCATGGCAATGAGCCTTTTAATTTCCTGGCTGCTGGTGCCAAGAGTGTTGACTGTGGAGCCAAGCAAACTAAAGCTGTGTACAATCTCAATCTCTTCACCATCCATCCTGATGCTGCCAATTGGTCCAGTGGTGAGAACCTTTGTCTTCTTGACATTGAGCCTTAATCCACATTGTAGGCTGCAGTCCTTGACCCTCTGCAGCAGGCGCTTCAGGTCCTCTTCAGTTTCGGCAAGCAGGGTTGTGTCATCCGCATAACGCAGATTGTTGATAAATCGTCCACCAATCTTGACCCCACATTTCTCCTCATAGTACTGAATATTCCACAGACTGGCAAAAGAACAAACAGGTCTATTTTGGAGGCACTAGAATGTTCCTTATAGTCATGGATGGTAAAACTTTTGTCTCACATACTTTGGACATGCTGTGAGGACCAGCCAGTCCTTGGAAAAGGCCATCATGCTGCTAAAGGTGAAGGGTCAGAGAGAGAGAGAGAGAAGACTCCCAAGAAGATGGACTGACTTTACAGTGACTAGAGCAATGGGCTCAAGTATACAAATAGTGAGGATAACACAGGTAAGGTCAAAGTTCAAATCTGCTGTTCACAGGGTCATTTTCCAGTGAATCTTGCAATGAGCAACTTCTGGCCCAGAAGACACAGACAGCTGCAAAACCAGAAAAAGTGGGCAGCAGGGAAAGGCTGTGGCAAAGAAATAGAAGGAGCAGAACCAGAGTAGTGTAGGTTTCCCGGTCAAGAGATCAAGGTAGTTAAGAGTAGGCATACCAAACACAGTGAAAAGAGCTGAGCGCCTTTGGATCTGAGGCTTCTTGTGGAAAGATGCCTCCGAGCACTTATTTTTGGTGTTGAACTTGGGGACACAAGGATTGAAAGTACTAAGAGGTTTCTGGCAAGAGGCTTTCTGGAGGAGTGACGAGCCTCAGGGTTCTTACAAGAATAGCTAGGGGAGCTGGCCTGAGTAGTAAAAAGGCTTTAATAAGAGAGGAAGACTCTTTTGAGGTCAACAGAAGCCCTGCACAGGCCAGTCTTACCAACTCTGAATATTACAGGTTTTAAGTTCAGTATCATTTAACATACATCTGGACAATGTCTGAGATTCTATAAGGTTTTTAACTTTTTAAGAAGGGAAAGCACCTCTCCTTTATTAACTGTTCTCAATGGTTTTTAAAGTTATGTTGTTATATGCAGTCAAGTAGAAACCGACCCACAGCTGATCCTTCAGTGGGTTTTCAGAGGCAGTAAATCACACAGGAGGTGATTGCCCATCCTTTTCCCACAGAGCAGCTGGTGGATGCGTCTGCCTTTGGAATTGCAGCACAGCTTCTTAACACTAGGCCACCAGAGCTCTCATCAGTAATGGTGGCGATGGGGTCATGTTGTCTCAGAGATGGTGAGGTGGACACAGGTTGGCAAGGGTCAGAGCTTGTTTTCATATTTTTTTCATTTTGTCATTATAAGTCATAGTTAACATGAAGGAATGTAACAACAGTGGTTTTAAAGACCTCAATCCAGACTCCAGTATCACTAGACAACAGGAGGGAGGGAGACAGGCAGGTGTTGGCACCAGCTGCCCCAGTTCTTCAGGGAGGTGGAACACTGAACGGGCAAGCCGTGTCTACTCCATTCACTCTCCTCTTGCTACGAGTCCCTATTGGCCTTTGTCAGCTACTGTGAAACAACAGCAGCACACAGCAGTGGAAAAAAGACACACAGAAGCAAGCTCCCCTAAGGTTTTACTATAGCCAAATTATAGAATTCTGCCCTATTTCACAGAACATATCATATAGGTTATACTCCCAGCCCCAGCCCCATAATGCACTGTCTTATCACTACATGCACTGCTTTCTTTCATGTAGTTCATAACTCAGCTATTTTAAGTAAGACAGTAAACATTCAAGAGGCCAACTATCCTAACAAAGGTTAGGGGTTGGAAAAGAACCTACAAATGGCAGACCAGCCTATAAAATGTGTTCCTCCACCCAGTGAAATTATTGCCTTGAAACTTGTGTGCTTCATTTTCTTACTTCCTTTTCTTTTGAGAGTTTACATCTTACTAAATAGGACATATACAGTCATTTTCCCATATTGGGACTTGCGTTATCAACTAATTACAGATTAAAAATACCCCAGGTGGATATGCGAGTAGAGAAAAGCAGTAAAATGATCCCTCAAAGGTTAAGAAGGTACATAAGAGGCTGGTTACATAGCATTAACACTGTATCGTCCTAAGTAATCTAGAGATGACTTAAAAGTATATGGGAGGTAGTGCATAGGATACATTTAAACACCAAGCCGTTTTATATGAGACTGGAGTATTCCTGGATTTTAGCATCTGCCAGGGATTCTGGAAGTAATCCTTTATGGATGCTGAAAGGATGACTCTTTTCTCAAGCTTTTCCTATTGTGGACAGCGACATCAACTTTCTTCTACACATCTTTTATCACACATGTGCAATTTATACTAACATCTATTCCTGAAATACTTTTCTTTTGCAATAGTGATTATGTGTATATGCAGACATGCTTGTTCTTTGTACTTCTTTTAATGCCAATCGGATAAGCACTGAGTATTATCTCACTGAGCTACTGACTCACAGTTCCTTGAGCATTTGAGATGCCTAACTATTCATATTAATCTGCTTTTCTTTTGTTACAATGCTTTTAGTTATTTATCGCAATGATTTTCAGGAACTGTTAATACATTCTTGATACTAACTGTTGGCTGGCTGTGCATACTAGATTGTTATTGGAGCTCACAGAAGAAAACTGGTGATTTCACCAAAGCAGAGAAGTAGAATAAGACCTGTCTATGTAATTTTAATATTCTTGTTTTGACATTTAAGTCTATGACATTAGGGAGTTGATTCTTGTGTTAAATTGTGTGAGAAAATGATCTATTTAATCCTTTTCCATATGAAATACCATTTCCCTCCAGTTTCATTATAGAATAGTTCTGCCCATTCCTATTCACCTGTTGTAACACTTCTGACATACACCAAAGTTCTATAGTTTTCTGAGCCTGTATTTTGATCTCCAGTCCATCAGTCAACCAGTGTGCTCATGAGCCTGTACTACATGGGCTGTATAAAATCTTCTTATTGGTGAAATGAAAGTATCCTGTCCATAATGTTCATATTCTTTCTGCTGTCTGGAGATGTTTGTTTAAGTCAGGTAACTTGCTCCTTCCTTCAAATGCCATCTAGGTTATGCCATCTGAGTGAAGATGTTTATCAAAGGCTTCAAATGCCTTAACAGTTACAGAATTATTACAAACTTTTAAATCTTTCTTCTGTTGGTTCCACTTGATCGGTATTAATGATTATTGGCATAAAGTTGTTAGAAGTTATTACTAATGCAATGGCAGGAGTCAAGTACAAGAACTCTGACAGTACATTTCTTTCCCTTTCAACATTCTTAGGTTTGATGGTGAAGGAGGTAGTTAGTTCATGCCAGTTTCAGCATCCTGGAGAAGCCCACAACTGGACTTACTGGTTCCTATATGATTTACGCATTTCTATACTTTTTCTCAAATTTTCTGTATTAAATTATTCTTAAAATAAAATTAATAATATGAAAAAAAAAATCACAAGAGACAGCAAAACATTAATTGTACATCAGTCAAAGCAACCCAATACTCAGATCTACTAAATAGCTCTTCAACTGAGCTAATCACCAATTTAAACATTTTCAATTCGGAAGCTGAGAAATCTTAAACCTCAAAAATAAATCTCAAGTAAGTACCATTAATTATGATTATCTGAAACATATCTTGGCATTTGACCTTATTCAAACAGATTCTTCTAGCCATCCTATTATTTAAGAAAATGTTATAGAATGCTTAACAATGTAATAGATAGGGATACAAAAACGAATCTTATGAACTATAATTAAAATGCTAATTTAGAATGCTAAAAAAAACCTGCCAAAAAATCTGCTTCCACAATTATAGCCCCAAAAAACTCTAACACATAAAATGCTACAATAAGGCAATAAATTCAGATGTAGTTCTAGAATTAACAGACTGCACATAAAACACTAGGGAAAATGGTCAGTAAATTTTAAGCAACAACTTAAGCAAACAAAGTAATAATTGAATTTTCATAATATGAAAAGCACAAGAATCCTGCTATTAACTTCACCTAGCCCAGTAAAATGTTAAAAACCCC
This sequence comes from Elephantulus edwardii, assembly GCF_000299155.1. Lineage (NCBI taxonomy): Eukaryota > Metazoa > Chordata > Mammalia > Macroscelidea > Macroscelididae > Elephantulus > Elephantulus edwardii. The sequence goes on from NW_006399947.1 coordinate 754,857, forward strand.
TATTACAGTATAATTCAGCAGTTATTCCATAATTTTTTTTTTTTACAATTGTCCATCAACCTTTTCTTTCCACCATTTACATTTTTCTCTCAATCTTTTATTTTAACCAGTATTAACAGGGTAAAATTATATATTTGCGGTATATCTTGCAGCAAATTTTAATGTTCATCATTGTATTAACTTTTTAAGTATTAACATTCTCTTGAAAAAATTTAACCTAATTGGTAATACATGGCTTTCCCCGTAACTTTTAAATAAAGGAATCTGGGGGTAGAGGGGGGAAAACATAGAAAAGTCAATTATCTCATACAGGAAAAAGTAAAATGTTTATTTCTTAAATTAATCAAGTAATAATTATTCATCTATTTCCTGCTTTTAAATACTTCTTAAATATTTGGGCAATAAAAAATAATGCAAATACTATGAAAGTTTATTTATTTTAGAGTGTGTCTTACTTGTCTCTAGATGCTCCCAGCGCCAAAACAATTGGATCTGCAATCTCTAACATGGACTGCAGGATAGAAGCTACCACAATGAAGAGGATAATACTGAGTAAGAATGCCCGGTGAACGACCTGTAGTTCTATAAGGCCAGTCTGCACTGCCAGGATTAAGAGTGTAACTCCTTCTGTCATGCCCCTAATTAAAAAACAAAAACATACATTATTATTAAAGGGGGGAAAAAAATCAAAACTAAATAGCACAATCAGAATCTCATTAAGTCAGACAAAATACTCCAAAAGTTTAGACTGTAGACATATAGTTCTAAATCTAGACTGCAGATATATAGTTTCAAATCTATTCACTTAAAATTCAGTATAGTAACTTTATCCTATGAAGCATCAATATAACATCATAGTGACACAGACTACATTGACAAAAGCACAGTAAATTTTAACATAAAATATTTAATATTATTATTGCTATTACTATTTTTTTAATAGTTATTACTAGGAAGAAGAAGCAAAGACCAAAATAGATCTCAGAGGAGATTCTGGATATTGCACTAGAGTGCTGAGAAAGTCAAGGGAAGAAATCAAGAAGTTAGACACTGACTAGAAGATTTCAAAGAGCTGCTCAGGAAGACAAGGCAAATTATAATGAATGTGCCAGGAGCTGGAGTCAGAAAATCAAAAGGGCCGAACTCACTCAGCATTTAAGCTGAAAGAACTAAAGAATAAATTCAAGCCACGAGTTGGAATCTTTAAGGCTGCTATGAGAAGACTAATGAATGATTCAAGAAGCATTAAAAGCAGATGGAAGGATTATACAGAGTCATTGTACCAAAAAGAACTGGCTCACAGAAGAATTTAAAGAAACATATGAGCAAAAGGCAATGGTGATGAAGGAGGAAGTGCAGGCTGCTCTGAAGGACTTGGCAAAAAGTAAACCCCCAGGAATTGATGGTATATCAATTGACATATTTTATCAAACAGATTTTGCCCAGCATGTACTCTTAAAGTTGTGCCAAGAAATCTGGAGGACAACTACTTGGCCAACTGACTTAAAGAGATCCTTATTTATTCCCATTTCAAAAAAAGGTGACCCGACAAAAGTGCAGAAATTATCGAACAATATCACATATTAACAAAATCCTCCTGAAGATTATCCAAAAAGACCTGAACAGTACATTGACAGAGAACGACCCGAAATACAGTCTGGATTTAGAAGAGGTTGTGGCACTAGGGACATTATTGCCAATGTCAGATGGATCTTGGCAGAGAGTACCAGAAGAATGTCTATCTGTGTTTCACTGACTATGCTTTTGACTGTATGATCACAACAAATTGAGGCTAACCTTGAAGAAAATGGGAATCTTAGAACACTTGATCATGCTTATATGAAACCTGTACTTGGACCAAAAAGCAGTCCTCAGAACAGAGCAAGGAAACACCGCATGGTTCAAAATCAAGAAAGGAGTGTGTCAGGGATGCATCCTGTTCCTGCACCTTTTCAATCAATATGCAGAGAAGATCATTCACAGGATGCAGAGCTTAATGAGGAGTGTGGCATCAAGATTGGAGGGGGACTCATTAACAACCTATGATATGCAGATGATACAACCTTGCTTGCTGAAACTGAAGACAACCTGAAGCACCTGCTGCAAAAGGTCAAGGACTATAGTTTTCAATATGGATTGAAGCTCAACCTCAAGACGACAAAGATTATCACCACTGGGCCAACTGGCAGCTCCATATAACAGATGGAGAAGAGATTGAGGTTGTTAGCAATTACAGCTTGCTCGGATCCACAATCAACACTCTTTAACACAACTGGTCAGGAAATCAAAAGACAAACTGCATTGGGAAAATCTGCTGTCATGGACCTCTCCAGAGTGCTGAAGAGCAACAATGTCAGTCTACATACAAAGGTGTGCCTAATCCAGGCCATTTTTTCTCAATTACTTGTTATGCTTCAGAAAGTTGGACAATTACTAAGGATGACAGAAGAAGAATAGATGCCCTCGAGTTGTAGTGCTGGAGAAGAGTCTTGAACATACCACAGACTGTCAAGAAAACAAATAGGTCTGTCTCAGAGAGGGTGAAAACAAGTCTCTCCCTGGAGGCTAAGATTTTGAAGCTCTGCCTCACTTACTTTGGGTACATGGCCAGGAACACACGAGTCCTTGGGAAAGGACATCATGCTCAGAAGGGTGGATGGACAGTACAGGAGAGGGAGACCCTGGATGAGATGGATTGATACAGTAACTGGGGCAATGGGAGTTGCTGTGTCACAATTAGTGAGACTGGCTTAGGACAGGGAAGAATTCAGAGCTGCTGTACGTAGGGTCACTATGCATCACAGGCAACTCAACCAATAACATTCTATGACAGGTTTGGAAGCAGGAGTGGCATCCACTTCCTAAATAACTTATTTCTGGAAACTCTATGAATTTTGATAAATGATGATAGTTGTAGAGGGGCTTCAGGCCTTTTGTTCATAGGGTCGCAATAAGTTGTGCTCAACTCAAAGGCAATCAACAACAATTATTTTAATATTATTTTACTGAGAGGGAAAAAAAAGCAATTTATAAAATAAATGGATGAATGAAAGTTTTGTTATCAGGGTTTGCTAATGAGTCAGATACTTTTTCCATACTTAAGGACCCACTAACTTCTACCCATTTATAAGCCAGCTATATTCTGATTATAAAAGATAACATCAGAGACATCCTAGAAAATAAAAGGTGAATGTCTTTATACTATTAAAGAGAGGGAACGGTGTCTTCAAGAAAACGATGAGGCCCAAAAGTCATAAAGGTACAGAAGTATAAATACAATTAAAAACAATTCCATTAGGAAAACATACAATATACAGAGCTTTAAGCTCTTTTATCCTCCTGGCCCAATTAAATAAAAAACAAAAACAAAAAAATCTCCACCCAACTACAACCAAAAAAGCTCTTAAAAATTAGTGAGAAATGACCAAAAATAGGCAGTTTTTAAAACTACTGTTTACAATCAGATAAGTACTATGAATCTTAAAGATAGCAAGTTCTGACAGACATAAAGGAAAACAGGCATCATAATATGGAGGTATAGATATAACCTTAAAAGTGAAAAATAAGTCAATAAATTTTAAATTTACATATACTTCAATTCAATAATCTTATTTGTAATAATTTACTTCATAGATATATCATGGATCCTTGGGGAAATATAATGAATAGTAGAACATGGAGATACAATTAGAAAATTTAGACTATGAAAAACTCCATAGGACAAATAATCTGGTGACTTGCAACAAAATGTAAGAAAAAAATCAGATAAAAAGGATTTGAATAGTAAAAGTTTAAAACAACAAAACTTCTATGGCATAGTTCTGTCAGAGTCAACTCACTGCCACCTCAGACCACCACAATGCCAGAGTTCTACTGCTGCGGTTTGGAAGTTGCAGAGAATAAGCTGGGGGCAGGACACTCTAAACGAAGAAAACCGTAGGACCAACTGCATCAAACAGCATCAAATGAAATTCCAATGAGTCTGTGTACAATCAACTCAAAGGCAGTGGGGGGTTTTTATTGTTGTTGTTTGGATACAAATAAACTATTTTTCTTTCTCTGTCCATCTTCTCCTATATGCCTTTCCTCTCTACTTGAAAGAGACTAGCAAGAAGATTGGTAATTTAAAAAAAAAATTTTTTTTTTTTACTCTTCTGTCATAATAACTGGTAAGTGAACAAGACTACTTAAATGAAAGGGCAATCCGGTGGCCTAGTGGTTAAAAAACTGTCCTGGAATCCCGAAGGCATGCATTTCATATCCTAGGTTCAAATCCACCAGTTGCTCCATGGGAGAAGGATTTGGGCCATTAAATTGTCTTTAAAAACTTGCTGGAGGGTCAAGTATGGGTCGGTTCTGATTCAAAGGCAACCAACAACTACTACTTAAATTAAAAGACTGTATTAAGATAACAAATCATGAGCATTATAGAAAGAATATGGTTTCCCTATACTCGCTTTTACTGATTTAGTAGCAACTAGATTAACCATTCTGCATTCTCATCAATGCTACATTTGAAACTTTAATCAGCATTTGACTTACATTTAAACGTGTAAAAAAGGCCTTTAGCAGGAATACACAAAGTTTCACAATGGTGAAGCATTTGATTGCTATCTGATAGGCTGATGGCTGGAACTCAAAGCAAGAGAAAAATCTCCAAAGGAGAAAGACTGAAATTTAGCTGGATTTAGAAGGGGCCGTGATACTGAGGACCATATAGTCAGTGTTAGATGGATCTTAGCTGAAATCAAGAGAGTATAGGCTGAAAGCAGAACTAGTTGTGAGTCAGAATAGACAGAGTGCAGTTGAAGTTAGTGTAATTTTACTAGTGACTAATGACATTCATTACTAGCTTTATGTAAGCCAGGAATTTGATCTTGGTAACATAAAACTCCACCAGGATGGCCTGCTTTTAAATTAGTCTTATTCTGTTGTTAAGTTCATTCCAAAATGTTTTCATTCTATTGGTGATCCGAGAGAATATGGAAGTTACAAAAAATTACTATTAAATATCACATGTCAATAAAATCTTGCTGAAAATTCTTGAAAACTGACTAAAACAGTACATCATAGAGAACTGCCAGACATTCAGGCTGGATCTAGACGTAGGTGCGGCCTGAAGGATATCATTGCTGGTGTCGGATGAGTTTTTGCTGAAAGCAGAGAATGCCAAAAGGAGATTTATCTTTTTTATTGTCTATGCAAAGACTGAGTAATATGCTCCTATTTTTAATAGCTTAGAAACCCTGTGGGGCAGTTCTATTGTCATAAGGGGTCAGAAACCCCTGTGGAGCAATTCTAGTGTTACATGGGGTCACTATGAATTGGAATTGCCTCAAAGCATTCAACCTCACCAAAACTCCAAGTGGGAAAGAGCAAGAAAGAAAAAAAAATCTACATAAATCTAAGGAAGGCAAAGTGCCCAACATGCATCATTATGTTTATACAATCAAAAAATTTTTTTCTACGTGGAAATTTAGGGGTTTTCTTCTCAGTATTTTTTCCATGAAAGAAACCCCCAAACTTAAAATCCCACAAAGAGACATCAACTAAAAATATTCATTACTTCAACTTAACTATAAAGTTGAACTTTCAAACCTTTTTTAAAAGATTAGAAACCATAATTACCGATTCATGGCAGGATCATTCATGAAAGCCCGATAGCCCTGCAGGTAAAACTTGCAGAGCGTCAGAACACCCAAGGCAACAAAAGAAACTGTGAAGACCAAACCCAGGAGGGAATAAGGGGTGCTGCAGCACTCAGCAATACTGGGGAGAAAGGGAACAGACAGAAATTTTGTTGTTAAAAAAAGAACTTCGTATGCCTTTCATATTTATGTCATAAATATATAGAGTTGTAGTATTATGTACAAATAAACTAGATATAGCATTTACAGAACCTATAATGTTCAAAGTGCTATATTTTAAGTTTGAAAATTTCACAAAAGAGAATGAAATCTGATTTAAAGGGGCCCCAGTTCCAATCCCACATTTAGGGTATTAATCTAACCATCAAATTGCGTGTCTTCTAGTTATTTTCTTAATACTTATAAAAGTCCACACACACTCTCCACCTTATTTGTAAAAATAAGATTTAGTTAACAGTCATCTGGCTGTTTTGTTATCAATTCATTGTATGTTTTCTAAAAGTTATTTACCAATTAAAATTGTTAGAAAGGGCCTGTGATCATGCACGAGAAGCTAAACAATGACTGAGGACTGTTAAATCCTCTGCCAACCTAAATTTACAGCCTGCTAAATTCTTTTATAAACCCCACAATTATGAGTATGGTGCTGTAATGCCTATATGGTCACTGCAATGGATCTTAGACCCAGCAGAACAGTAAGATTGGTGTTGGAATTAGCAGAACTAGGTGAAGGAGTAGGGGAGACCACATCTGACCTTACAGGAATTAGTTTGTACTGTGAATGTTATTGATGGGGACAGTTCTCCATTGTGGAGTTAAAAGAAGACTCAGCCCTCCTCATACTGCCTATACTCTTTTTACAACAGTGCAGCCAACAAGAAAATAAATATCAGGTGATTGCAGAAATGTACATGCTATCTGCATCAAAGCACAGTATTATTAATAATACTCCCTACCTTGCTAGGCCTGAATGAAATTCTATCTTAATTAAACATGAAGCACATTTAATGTGACTAAGAGATAATTTGTAATACCTACTATTTATAGATCAGTTTTATCTTCCTGGGGTTAAATATAGTTCCATATACTCTAGTCAATTACCTTGTCAGAAAAAGGAAAAGAAGTCTTTCACGTGATGCAGGCTGATCTCGAGTACTGAAATAGGAGTAAATCTGAAGAGCAAATAAGACAAGCCAGAAAACCATAAAAAGAACGGGAACTACTAGTTGATTCCACAAGGACATTCCTAAGGCTAGAAGGCCATACACCTCCACTACCTGAATAGAAAAAAAGAAAGAGTAGAACCTTTTAAATAAGCAACATATAGTAACTCAATAAACATATTTAAACAATAGAGTTTACTCTAAAGTCTCTAAAGAAAGTTACATAACTTTTACCATACTGCAAATTATTTCAGCTAAATTATCTCTGCAGCAACCCTATGTACAACAGCCCTAAACTCTGCTCTGTCCTGTGCCAATCGCACTGACTCCGACACTCCCATCCCAATTATCCCAGTCACTGAATCAATCCACCTCATAGAGGGCCTTCCTCTCCTACGAGGGGCTCTAGACACACTAACCCACTGAAACCTCACAGCAACCCTATGAGGTCAGTGCAAAGCAAGGTGTGACCCAGCTTACAGACCATAAAGGTAAGTGATTACTGCAAGGTTATAAAGCTATGAAACAGAAGCAAATGAACCTAGATAGCTTTACTATGGAGAACATGTCGCTCTACTACTATAAAGTTCTTTATAAAACAATATACTATAAAGTTCTTCAGAGAACTTTATAAAGAATCTCAGATGAAAATCTCAGGTAAAAATAACTGTTACTTTCAAATGTTAACAACTAATGTGACCATGAAAGAAAAATGACTTAAATCTTTAATCTATTAGATATGGATTTTATTTATTTGTGGGGGGCTGCCAGTCTTACCTGAACCAATTCTCTATATGCAGACTTAGCAAGGTTATAAGGTACTAAAAGATTGGACCCAAGAAAATATAGAACTTCCAATCCAGTAAAAATCATAGCAAATTTGTTGATGATAACAATAGTCTCTAGAGGAACAAGGCAGAGTCGTGCTAGCAAAGGAAGCATGTGAGCTGAAAAGAGCCAGATCTGCTTTGTTTTCATGACACAGGAGCATAAAGTACAGACCACCAGCTGACCTGGAGAGAGAAGACGTACTTACGTTAGAAGAATTTAGGATCTACAGAAATACCACAAACAGAAACCACTGTCCAAAAAAGACAGTGACTTTCATAATCTAGAAGGTAGCTTCATAAATTTAACTTAGGAGATTTCTTTGACAATATTTTAAATATCATTTACTTTCATGTGGCCATAATTACATATTCACATGTTCCTTGGGTTCTGAATACCAACTGGACAACACTGACATAAGAGCATGTATTTCCATTGGGTCTTCCTCACATTTCTGATGGCATGTACCATATAGAGAAAGTTGTTAAACAGTGTTAAATACACTAATACAATAACTCCATTACCACAGATTATATACAGTGCCTCTTCCCAAAGGTTCTCTATACTTAACTGCTCTAGTGAAAAATACAAATTCAAACACATGGTTGCCTAATATCATACCACAACCAGGATTATTCTAAGATTTGCAATCTTAATTGTTTTCAGAGAACCATGCAACCTTCCAAATTGACTCAACTGTGAGTTGTAACTCAAAGAAGTTTAAATAACATTGTTATTTTAACAATTAACACATGATTATTACTTATGAAATAGTTACTGCTGTGTACCATGAAGTTGGAACCAACCCATAGTTGACCTTCCACTGGGTTTTCAAAGGCAATTAAACAGCATGGGAGAAAACTGCCTATCCTTCTCCCTCGGAGCAGCTGGTTGTCTCGAACTTCATGCCTTCAGGATTGCAGTGCAGCTTCTTGACACTAGGCTACCAGAGCTCTATTCATGAAGTTTGGTAAACAAAATGAAAAAATAAGCTCTGACCACCAAAACCAGTTAATACGTTGAGTCCACTAGATGAATTATTGCATATAAAAACTAGAATTGCATCTGAATCTAGTAATTGTTCATTCAGTAAGTTAGATATATTTGTGTGCTGTTTACTGCTATTGTTACGAGCCATCGAGTCACCTGCAACTCATAGCAACCCTATGCACAACAGCTCTAAACCCTGCTCTTTCCTGTGCCTATCTTACTATCTCTGACACACCTACGCCCATTACGCCATACACTGAATCATTTCATCTCATTTGAGGGTCTTCCTCTTCTGCATGGTCCCTTTAACCCTTCCAAACATAATGCCCCTCCAAAGACTAGTCTCTCTTTGTAACATGCCCAAAGTATGTCAGATGGAATTTTAGAATCTTTGCCTCCAAGGAGCAGCATGTTCCACTCTCTCCAGGATGAATCTCTCTGTTCTCTTAACAGTCCATATTCAATATTCTTCTCTAGCACCACAGCTCAAAGGCATCAATTTTCCTTCTATCATCCCTAGTCCTTGTCGACCTTTCTGATGCACAGCACATAATTGTGAAGACCATGGCCTGGATCAGGTGCACCTTAGTCTCCAGACTGACATCATTGCTATTCAGTACTCTGAAGGTGTCCCTCACAGATGACTTTCTCTTCACCATCCATAATAATGCTGCCAACTGGCCCAGTGGGGAGAATCTTTGTTTTCTTGATGTTGAACCCATATCTTAATGGAAAGAGATTATCTCATACTTCTGGACACTACTGGCTGGTCGGTTCAAATTGATTTTTCCCATGTTTAAATGTCACCAGAGTTCCAGCACCAGATTGTAAATAATTTTAAGATAATCCAACTGATTTTAAATGTGAGAAACAATAAAGCTCTGTTAGAAGGATAAAAATTTTTAAAAAGAACACAGGAAATGGAGATAATGCAGGGAGTAAAAGAAAGCTTAAAAAATTTAAGAGCATCAAAGACATAAAGAGCTACAAAAGAAAAGACTATTATAATAAAAAGTAGAATTCAGAGAAAACAAGCTCTGAAATAGTCAAAATATGTCCCAAACTAGATATTAAATAAAGGATTTGAAAGCATAGAAAGCAAGACAACATATCTCAGACAAAGAGAAAGAAGGAAAACAGACCAGTAAGTAAAGTAGGGCGTAATGTACAACGAATTGTTGCTGAGAAGGGTGAGCAACCTCTGCCCCTGGGATTAACTGCCTCTTAAAACCTGCCAAATCAGCTCTGGGTCAGTTCAGACACTATGGTACACAACAACCAATAGCATTTCCATAAAGGTGAAAGAAAAGATAGCAAGGGAAAAAATGATCCAAGTTGAAAGGGGCCTCTGGAGAATGACACCTCAGAGCACAGATGAGTTTAGACAGACAAGTGCCAATTTAATGAACAAATTGTGAGGTTACTTGATTTAAAAATAAGGCTCAGGCACTTATTTTTAATAAAAATGAAATTAGAACATTAAAAAATGAAGAAAATAAACTACTGAGAAGGAATACCTAAATTAAGAATTAAAAATTTTCATCCTGGAAAATCTCACTTTCACTTTTCTCAGAGCTATGATATTTAAACTTCCACCTTCCACATAATGCATCCTCTCATCACTGAAAACTCCGTTAAGTCTAAGCTAGCACATACAGTGCTCAACCCAGCAGTTACAGGCTTCATTTGTCTTTTTTCGAGGAAAAATCTGACTCAAGTGACACATTCTGTTTAAAAGACCTTTGCATCCATCCTATCATGTGAAAGTGGGGGAAAAAACCGCTCCAAAGTTTGCTACTCTGAAAACTGGTATTTAGGTTTTCATTAAGAGCTTAATAATGACATGAAGGAGGAAAATATTTTCAAATCAAAGCAAGATTATTTTAAAATAAAATTTGGAAAATGTTATAGTTTAGTTTCTAATTCAATGAGATATTAGTTCAGTAACAGATCTGTAGCACAGAGAACCAATCACTGACCAAAAAGGAAAGGGTACAATTCAGATATACACTAAATTATATCTTTCATAAAATATTAGGAGAATACAATTTTTAAAAGCTAACAAAACAGTTTCACAATTGAACATGCCAACTCTTTAAGCAAGTTATCTTGGTTATTATATACCAAATACTAGCAGACTTTTGAAATCCACTCTGGAGATCTTCTCCAGCCTCAGATGAAATCATAGGCAAATCTTATAATTTTTCTAGTCTATCTTTAATGATACCATTTTAATTTAATAATAATAAAAAACTCTGAAATGTATTTCAATTAAGATTTCTCCCATTCTGTAGCTCCTGCTTGCTAAAGGCCTACAGGTAGGAAGTTTGCAGCTGGGAAAGGAAGTAGTGACAGCACATCTATGCTCCCTGACCACCCAGGACTGGAACCAGTGGGGATGGAAAATCATAGAGGAAAGCAGTCAAGTTCTTACTAGACCTGTACTCATGACAAACATCTGTGGGGCTCTCAACTTCACTGGGCACTTTTATGTCCTTCTGACACTGTTCCTATCACTGTGGATTGCTTATGGGCAGTACCTTGACTTGCCATGTAACTTCTTGTAGCTGTTTCTGATTCTCTGCTCAGCTCCTAGGACCAAGAAATCCAATCCCTGTATAGGACTTCTTAGACAGGATCTAAGAAAATCTCAGATTCTTAGAACCTTCATTTAGACCACAGGGTGCTCATACCTTCTGCATCCACAGACCACAAAATATAAGAAAATGACATATGTAATTTTCAAATACAATTAAAATATTCAATAGCTGGCCTACTGCTGCATTTGGATCAGATTAGAATTATGAGTCACATATGTAACTGAAAATATTCGTTATTTACATTTTAAAAAGTAAAATGCAACCATAGCCATCTCTCTTGAGTACAGGGCAATCTCCTCCTCTGCGATCAACTGCCTCTGAAAAACCACCACAGGATCAGCTATGGGTTGGTTCTGACTCTACAGTACTCAACAACAACAGGTCAAGTAAGAATTTTAGTGCTTTCTTCTCATTTTCCATTCTTACTTTAAAAAATAAAAAGTTAAATATTAATGAAAGTTTACAGAGACTTAGGGTTTCCTGTCATTCATTGTTGCCCTTTTCTCCCTGCCCCTGCCTCTTCTCCTTGAAAAGTGAAACTCCTTCATTGTTATGCAATCCCTCCACCCAAGTCTACTCCACTGTTCAGCCTTCATTCTGGACTCCTGTAATGACAATAATACCCAATCATATATCCCTTTTAAACAGTTCTCTCTCTCCCTCATCTGTTTCAATGTAGTATACATCATTCCTCTCCTCCTTCTCTGTCTTCCCTCAACCTCAGTGTCAGTCCCGTTTTACAACAGTGAGTAGCTCTATGCAGTATTTGTCCTTTTATGACTGAGATATTTCACTCAGCATAATGCCCTCCAGGATTGTCCACTTTGCATAATATTTCGTGAGTTCCCTGTTTTTCAATACTGCTTAGTATTCCATTGTGTGAATATACCAGAGTTTTTCTATCCATTAGTTTGTTGATGGGCACTTGGATTGTTTCCAGCTCTTCGCTATTGTGAAAAAAGCTGCAATAAACATGGGTGTGCATATATCTGCTTGGGTGGCGGTTATGTTTTCTTTAGGTTAAATTCCCAGTAGTGGAACTGCTGGATCAAATGGTATTTCTATTTACAACTTTTTTTTTTATTTGCAACTTTTTGAGAAAGCACCATACAGATTTCCATAGGGTTGCACCATTTTACACTCCCACCAACAGTGAATACGGGTTTCAGTTTCTCCACAACTTCACCAACATTTGATGTTTGCTGTTCTGTTAAATTCTGCTATTCTTACTGGGGTGAGATGATATCTCATAGTTGTTTTGAGTACTTACCTATTAAGGCTGTGGTAAACCGATTCATGGAGAGAGGTTCTAAATACATTGGTCCTTCATAGGCAGACTCCAGTTCACTCCTAACATAGTCCCTAAATGAATGATAAGAATATATTAGATAAATTACAAGCAATATGAGGGGCAGCTTGAAACATAAGCACATTATTTTTCTGATTACAGAATTGGGTTCCCTGTCATAATTTTTTCCTTTAGTCTGTTTGGTTGTCTTCATATTATAAATGTAATTCAGCAACTTAACATTATTCTAGAAGTTCTTTTGCTGACCTATTGTTTAAACTTTTCTAAAATTTCTCTTTAGTCTTTTATTTTGTGAATTCAAATTATATGTAACAAAATTTAAAAAGGAGCATTTTCTGTACTTTATTTTTTAACTCAGAAAGAATTGTGTTAACAGAGTGCTAATATTATTAGCCCTCTGCTAGGCCATGGAATAAAAGTAAACAAGATGGGCTGCTATCATGATGCTTATAAATTAGGATACAAATACACACTTTCACAATTAATTAGTTACAACTGTGCTAATCAATAGAAGAAAAAAAAACACAGGAATGAATGTTTGAAACAGAGTACCATAGAACATAAATTTTGTGTTTAGCTGCTAAGTAAAAAGGTGACACCTCGAATCGACCAACTCTCCTTCACAAGAGAAATCTCCACAGGAGGTTCTGTGAAGATTTATAGCCTTGAAAAACTAAAGAGCTGTTCAGTCCAACAGAAATGCTGAGTTGAAACTGGTATAAAGGCAGAGGATTGAGTTAGGGGTTTAAAAGACTTCTATGCCAATGAAAGAATTTTTCTTTTACTTTTCAAAGAGAAGAGCGAACTGGGGGGGAGGGGTGTGCAGGGAGAAAAAGCCAAGAATGAATGAATGGAAATCCAAAATTTCTGTAAATGTTCATTAAAATTAATAAAATAAAATTTAAAAAAATTAAATGGGAAGAATATGTTGTAAAAAATATGTTGCATTAAAAAAATAATAATAATATGGAGAGGAAGGCTAACTAATAAGATGTGGGTTAAAAGTCCAAAAGAGAAGTGCAGGGGGTCAGAGGGGCAAAGGATGGGGAGAGGAAGAAATCACTAGGATAACAGTGTGGTGAGCACAAGTAGGGGAGAACTCTGTGAGAGGTGAAGGAATTAGGAAAGATCCAATGGGAACCGAAAAAGACAGTATTAGTACGCATAGATCAATGGTGATTAATCACAAAGCATACGACTTTGAAACATATTGTGAATGTAGGAACGTGTGAAATGCAGTCTATATCAATTTTTTTTATATAAACCAATATAAAATAAAAATACAATGCTGGGGGAAAAGTAAAAAAAAAAAAAAGACTTTTATGGGCAAAGATTTATTTTAAAATCTTTTGTTTCCAGGCTCTGAGAAAAGATTTCTGTTTTTATTTGAAATATCATTGATTTTATCTTTCATTCTACCTTGTTGTTATTTGCTGTCAAGTCACCTTGTAATTATACATTTTAATAAATTCCTCCACTCTTCAATCTTGAACCTCTTAATCAATCACTCCACAATACAAATTAGTATTATCCTAGGTCCCTTAAATCCACTCTGCTTATCAACTCTCTCTCACAGTCATCTTTCAGAATCTTCCCTGTTTGGCCCACTTTGGTTCAATAGGCCACTGCAAGGCACTGAAGACTACACACTGACCTTTTGGACTAGCTATTTGCAAGATCCCAGATTTGGTTTAATGAAAGCGAGATTACCTAATAATGGCAAGCAATCACCACTAAGCAGTATATTCTGAAAGGAGATCTAAGCATTGCCTCCCACATACACTTCATTAAAGAAAAGCTTGGAAGAACGCTAGAAGTCCTAATCCACAACACGAACAGTCTTCCAAGCATCCTGGAAAATCTACAACCAGGATAGGATAAAACAAATGAATGGGACCTTCTAAGAATTAAATCCCTATGCACATCTAAAAACTTCATCAACAGAGTAAAAAGGGAAGCCACAGACTGGGAAAGTTATTTGGTAATGGCATGTTAGAAAAGGGACTTATATCCAGAATTTATAAAATACTCGAGTACCACAACAAGATAAACAATTCAATTGAAAAATGGGCACAGGATACGAACAGACACTTCATCAAAGAAGACATTCAGGTGACCAACAAACACATGCAGAAATGTTCAAAATCCCTAGCTCTAAGAGAGATGCAAATCAAAACAACTATGAGGATGAATCCTTGACACACTCCTTTCCTGATTCTGAACCATGCAGTGTTTCCTTGCTCTGTTCTGAGAACTGCTTCCAGTCCAAGTATAAGTCTCATCTAAGCACAATCAAGTGTTCAGGGATTCCCATTTTCCACAATGTTAGCCATACTGATGATAAGAAAACTTTAATCTTTTCTCCGTTATTATGATGCCCATTGACCAAGTGATAAGGATTTTTGTTATTGGGGTTTTTGTTTTGGTTTTTTTTGTTGTTGTTTTAAAGGCAGAATAAGTTTATTCCTATATACAGAAAAGTCAGTGTGTACATACATCAGCCCAGTCTTTGGCCTTCATCTTCTCCAGCTTAGCAGGAAAGGCCACTGACTTGGGCCCCAGGATGCTGCCTCCCCAGTGGTGATGGATCTCATCATGTCTGTCACTGTAATTGGTCCTGAGAGCTTACACCAACTTCACCAGAGCACCTTTATTGTCCAGGTCCACTTAAGTAAAAGCAACAGTGGTACAGGCCTTCTGATGCACAAGGCAGCCCAGTCTGGTCTTGCCCTTGATGATGTAGAACGGACCACCTATTTTATAATACAAGGACGACAGTAAGACTATCAGCACAATGGGGTCCACATTGTGTGTGATCACCACCAGCAGGGCCTTCTCGTTCTCCACCAGAGTGCTGACAATATTCACTCTGGAACAGAGGACTAAGGTGGAGGTGAGGTCTTTTGGTAGAAGAATCTCCTTTGCCAGCACCCTTCTTCTCAGCCAGGCCAAAAGCCTCTGCATTTTTTTGCTTGGACTGCAGTCAGTACTCATGGGCCAGCTTCAGCATCTGAGTAGTAATCTGGCAGTCTAAGACCTGGGTAAACTTGTTAATGGCAGGTGGCACCTTGAGTCACTTGTAGAGGATTGCACTTTGACACAGCAGTAAGATGTAGCAGAGGCATCTGACAAACCAAGTAAGGTCCCTTATGGGCTGGATGTCTTGCCCGATGCCAAAGTTTTTGGGCCATTTCTTGAACAGGGGATTTACCACTTTCTTGATCTGCTTCTTGACCACGATAGCTGCTGGGACTGCCTTCTTCCCCTTGACCTTCTTTCTCTTTGGCATCTTGGGCGGATGGATGACAGTAAATTTTTGTTTTCTAGATGGTTAAGATGTAACCCATAATGAAGACTGTAGGCTTTTTAATTTTTTTTTTTTTTTTCAGTTAAGTGCTTCAGGTATTCTTCACTTTTTGCAAGGTTGCATCATGTGCTTAATGTGGGTTGTAGATGAATCTTTTTCTAGGGTTGTTGACGAGTCACCCTAATAACACATTCTTCTTCCTCATACAGTCCTAGGTAAGAGTCTATGGTAAGACTGTTGAAATTCTAATTTTTAGTAACAGTTTACTAACTATTTCAAGACTGAATCAAAAGGTATTCAATAGAAACAACACAACTTTTCAATTGAAAAGACTTAAAATGTAAGATGTAAAATGTATTGAAAATTCTTACCATTCAACTCACATCTAAAGAAAATCTTTTCCTTCTTAAAGTTCATTCTTTTCAGCTGTGCAGTATGTGGAATGCTGACAAACAATTCTGAGTCACAAAACATTTTGAAAAATGTAGCTCTCTAGTCCTTTGTAAAGAATTCTTGGGTGGAGCAATGAGTTTATGCACTCAGCCACTTACCAAAAGGCTGGAAGATCACCCAGAGGTGCCTCAGGAGATCTGATGATCTACTTTGGAAAAATCTGCCATTGTAAATCCTATGTAGCACAGATCTACTCTGACATACATGAGATTATCTCTTCTATGAATTAAGTTGTCTTGGAATATGAAAGTATAAAATACATGAAAAGAGTCTCAAGAAAGGCCTGCAATTGGAAAAAGTCTTGCTCAAGAATTAAACAAGTAACAAAAATTAAATAGCAACAAAACCCCTACTAACTATGCAGTGACATTCAAGCATGTGGGTTATAACAAATTATGGTGAACTCTGTAAAGATTAAGAATTCCAGAAAACTTAATTGTGCTCATGTAAAAACTGTAAATAGACCAAAAAGCACTGAAAGTAATCAAGAGTAGGAATGTCAGTTTAAAGATTAAGATGAACCTGACCCAAGCCACAGTATTTTCAATTGCTTCACAAGAATGTGAAAGTTAAACAATGAGACTAAAGAATTAATGCCTTTGAACTGTGGTCATGGCAAAGGATACTGAATATATCACGATCTGCCAAAAGAATAAATAAATCTGTCTTGGAAAAAGTGCAGTCAGAGTGTTCCTTGGAAGCAAGGATCGTGAGACTTTGTCTCACACTTTGAGCACATTTTCAGGAGGGGCTAGTCGCTGGAAAAAGATTAATATTTGTTAAAGCGTCAGAGGAAGAGAAGAGGACCTTCAAGGAGATGGGATAACACAGTGACTACAATAATGAGCTTAAACACATTAAAGATTATGGAGACTGCATAGAGCAGTCACTGAGGTGGAGTTGACTCAATGGTACCCAATAACAAGAAAAGGACTAAAGACTTTCTACAAGTCTCCCTTAAACCATCTAGCTCAGTCGTTGTGATGACCAAGGAACAATATTGTACATTCTGGCCACTTTAAGTCTTCAAACTGTTAATTTCCTAGAAATCTAATCAACATTTATACAAAATGAATTAAGTTATGTTCTTTATCAGTATGTGAAAACAAAAAGATACTACTCAATTTAAGATTAAAATAGTTCTGATAACTCTTCTGAGAGGTAAGGAGTTGTGCTGCCAACTCAAAAGCAGGTGATTCGAATCCACAAGCTACCACAATAAGAAGTTCTAGATACTGTCATATAGAAATCCCATATATAAGGACCTACTCTAGTGGCATACTCTGGAGCCAGCTGTGCTGTTAACTAGAAGGCTGAGAGACATTGGCAATTCAAATCCACCAGTCACTCCACAGGAGAAAGATAGGCAATCTCTTCTTATTAAGAGATTACAACCTAGGAAACAAATGGATAGTGAACTCCAGTGGTTCAAATTCACCGGCTGTGCCAAAGGAGAAATATGGGCAATCTTCTCCCATTCAATTTACAGCCTCAGAACCCATGGAGGGTAAGCCATGAGTCAGTTCTGACTTAATGGCAACAAGAGAGATTGTCCCTTGGACTCTTGGTCTAAATTCTACAGAGAGAGAAGGTTTACTTTGTTTTTAAGAATCCAAGACACAGAGATATGATCATGTGCCAACGAATTAAGGTCACTCTTGCCACTTTTGAGTGGAGCACACCTAGACTTTAATGTTGTTAGGTGTCGTCAAGTAGCCTGCGACTCATAGTGTTCCTGTGTACAACAGCCTTAAACCCTGCTCTATTCCTGTGCCAATCTTATTGTCTCTGACACACCTACCCTCATTACCCCAGTCACTGAATCAATCTCTCCTGCACTATCCCTTCACTCTCCCAAGCATGAAGTCCCTCTCTAAAGACTGGTCCCGCCTTGCAACACGTCCAAAGTATATCAAACCAAGCTTCAGAATCCTTACCTCCAAGGAGCAACCTGGTCTCAACCTCTCTAGGACGAACTTGTTAGTCTCCTAGCACTCCATAATACATTCAATACTCTTACATGTGAGAATTACAAGAAATATAGCACTACTCTAAGTAATCTAGATTTTGCAATTCTGGCATCAGTGGAAGCACTCTGGGCAAAGACGAGATGTTAAAGAGAAAAATACCACCTTCTAGGCATCATTCTAAGCACAGGAAATCAACCAGGCACAAACAGAAGAGATGAACTTGAGAAGACTCATTGTCTGGGAAATACCTTGGGAATTTTCAAGGCTAGAGCTCTGCTTCAATAAGAGGGCCCAAGAGCCAATGACTTCAGTCATTAGTATTTGATTCCTTTGTACTCAAAGATGTAGTAAAACAGGGAAGTAGAAAAACAGTATGGGGGGAGGATACCAGAATATTAATAGCACTACCTCTGGATGATAAAATTTCAAGTGATTATTACAACATTCAAAGATTTTTTTATACATTCACTGTCTACAGTCAATATGATTTCAATTCTATATAAAAATTGTATTTCCAAGATTTACTAACTGTTAGCCAGTGCATCCAGGGTGACTTGACGGCACTTAACAACAATAACATCAACACAGAGAGATCAACTGGCCCAGTGGACAGAAGGCGATGCTACCAAGCCGAAGATGGGTGACTTTGAATCTGCAGCCCTCGGGCCTGTCTTTCATTGGTTTTGTTCAGACATTCTTCTAGGTCATGTAGCCCTGGTGTACAAGTTGCCGTACAGAGGTGACTTGTGGTGGCTGTGAGGTTCAACACTGCGACACTGATGTGTCAAATGCATTAATGGTTGGTTACCCAATGCAGACAGAGAGTGGGGTGGAGCTCCCCGATTAAAACAAGCTTGGAAGGAGGAGTGGCATCCACTTCCATTAATAGCTTGCCTCCAGAAACCCTATGAACCTGGAGAGAGGATGAGAGACACCCAAGCATTGAGGACTCTCCTTCATAGGGTCGCTATGAGTCACCTGCAACTCGACGGCACTTAACAACATACAAAAAATTGTTTCCGATCACTTAAGACTTGTTAGGAAAAGATATGCTTCAAATTTATTACATTCCAACACATTTATGGTATAATTTCCTGTCTGACTGCATTTTCACATTCTGTTCCCCAAAGTCCCTCTCTCTGTTACTGCCTTTAAGTTGGAACTGAATGACCCTCAATTAGGTTTCCGAAGCTGTTCGATTGTATCTTTTCTCCCACTGAGACATTCAAACTGACAGAGAGGCTCAGCCTTTGGGGTTAGCAGTGTCAAGCTCACCAAAGAGCCCTAGTTCCAAAAAAGGAGGCATATATTCATTAGCAAACTACAGTCTTAAAAAGTATCCCTAGGATGGAGAAGCAGACAATACTGCTAAGCAGTTTTGAGCTACACAACCAATTTCATCAAATAAATGATAGTAATTCACTACTTGTGATGGCTGACTACCCATTAAGCTGACTTTCACAGATCATAAATTGACAGTGCTAAAATGCTGAGTGACATTCACAACCATCAAGATGGCTCGGGCACCTTTTCTCCAGCACTGTAAGAAAGCTCAGGTGGTTCGGTGGTAAGGAGTTGCACGGTCAACCCAAATGTACAGCTGCTCTGCAGGGGAAAGATAGGCAATCTCCTCCTAGACAATTTACTGCTGCTGAAAACCCACTGGAGGGTCAGCTAGCAGTCAGTTGAGACTTCACAATACATAACAGCAACATAAGAAGAAAGTATCCAGGTACCTCTACAGAGTTAAATTTAAGGCTTTTGTTAATTTGTTTTGGGGAGCTCTGGTGGCCCAATGGATAGGAAGTTAGGCTGCCAATCCAAATGCAAGCAGTTCAAATCCACTAGCGGCTCCTCTGGACAAAGGAAGACACAATTTACAGACAGAAAACCCAGTGTAATATCAGCTATGAGTTGTCCCAACTCAAAAGCAAAGATAGACCACTATTAAACTGAATTAAATATAAAAGAATATAAAAGGGCTTTATGTTATGTAATAGTTTAGTCTTTCTGATAATTTTCTAAATTACAATTATGCTTTAGTAATATACTTAATAGAAAAATGATTAAGTAGCACAGTGAAGTAATACACCTGCCCAAGAATATGTTTTGCATCAGGTTACCTTATTTAAAAAAAAAAAAACAATAAACACTGAATAATAAAAGATTTTAAAAAGTCATGGATTTTTCTAATAATAAAAAAAAAATCTCAAACATACACACAGAGCAGTATGACAGTGTTTTTAAAAACAGGAATAAAATTTGAGCTTAGTACCAACTATAAGTATTCTATCTGATGGCCCTGTCATAAGGAGTGGTGCTGTCATACCAAAGGCATGCAGTTCGAATCCAACAGTCATTCACAGGACAAAGAGAAGAGAAAATCTCCTCCTTTTCAATTTACTGCCTCTGAAAACCCGCTGAAGGTTC
The DNA here is from genome assembly GCF_000299155.1 of Elephantulus edwardii. Lineage (NCBI taxonomy): Eukaryota > Metazoa > Chordata > Mammalia > Macroscelidea > Macroscelididae > Elephantulus > Elephantulus edwardii. The sequence goes on from NW_006399947.1 coordinate 775,555, forward strand.
AGTTGTACGCAGGCATACAACAGTAGCAATTACTTAGAAAAACAGACAAAAAAACCATTCCACAACTTTGAGATAGTCACTACAAGAAAAAGCCGTAGCTTCTGAATACAGTTCATAAAAATTATTTTAATCAAAAAGGAAAACCTTAAATTCAACTATACTTTAAAACTGTGATCACATTCATACCTTGAGATTTGATGTCCAGCATACAGGAGCAGGGCAGTCAAAAAATATAAGTAAAGCTGAACCAGATGCTGTCTGGGCAAGGTTAGTAGCACAACACTTAAGATATAACCTGAAATTAAAAGAGAGAGATAAATGAAAAAAACATGATTCCAATTCAGTTCCCCAATAAATTATACTCTAACAGGAAGAGGCCTGAAGTAAATTGCTTTCTTTTTATCTGGCTTTAATTAATGTCAGTGGTTCAGACTCCTTCAGTAAATTGAAATGTATTATCAATAGATCTTGTTTTTTTTACAAATTAAAGATGTTTTCACTTTTTTTACGTTTTCACTTTTTTATATGGTTTTTCTATTTTACAATCAAGTATATACCACACAAAGATACAATATTAACATCTTCCATCATCTGTTTTTCCTTGATCTACCTGTTCTATACCAATTCTGTCATTCTCTGTAAATTAAGAAAAAGAATGAAAACTTATATTCCTAAATCCACACTTACGTTCTGTACTTTAAGATTTTGTTTTCCAATCCTGAAGACCCTCATCTCCTCCATCTTCAATCATTCCCCTAAGGCCAGTCCTCATTTTTATTTTTATTTTTTTAATGAAGTACAGGGATCTTCTACATTTAAAAATTAACTCAATCATATACATATTTTTCCTCATTTCATTGTCAAATGTTTCAATCCACCTGTACTTAAGGTCTCCATCTTCTAAGCTCCTATTTCCCCTTAATACTGCACAACCTAGTTTTATCCTTTTCACTCTATAAAGAAACTTGGAAGTAAAAAATTACCCACTTGTCTCATTTAAGAAATTATACTTATTCTTGTCATATCATGAAAAACTATTTTCATAATGCTTTTATTCTCTGGCATGATTTCCTTCTACCTTGCCTGCATCACTGGACTTTATCACCTTACCCAGTAAACACAAAAAATATGACTACTAAGTTTGTTTTTCTCTCTCTATATATATAACTATCTATCTATATATCGAACTCAAGCAAGCTATTTTGTTGCTTTAAATATCCCCTTCTAAATTATTATAAAAAATGCATTTATAATCCATCGAAACTTGCTTATATTGAAGTACAAATTAGACATCCACCCTTCTCCCTCAGCAAACCTGCTCCCATTTCTTCACTCTCCTAAATTCTATTCACTGACTCAAAATCTAAGCCATCTTTCACTTCTATCACCAGGTTCTTAGTCTTGCTCATTATCTTTCATGTTATCCTGTGTCACATCCTAATCTCCTCTGTAATGCAATCATATACTTTCGGTTTCTCTAGCCTCATACACCTTGTGTACACTTCCTTAGCAAGGTAATATTCTCAACTTTATTATTTTCATTTTGATAATGCTCCTCCTCTAAAACCTTCAAAGGCTCAAAATTCCTCAGTGATACCGTAGGTCTTGCACAATCTGCCCTCAATTTACTGTTCTGTAACTATCCTACAACCAATTAATTAGTCTATTTGGCACAGATGCCTCTTACTTAGCACGTAATATCCTCCTGAAGCTGAATCAGCATTTAAAGCTCAAGACTAGTGTGTTAGAAAGGACAAAACAAGAGAATTTCAGTTTCTCCCACACTCTTAATAACAATTCACAGAAACCAGGAACATGTACTTCTATCTGCTTTTAGTTCTTAAAAATAATTCCTCTGCTTTTCCCTCCATGGTTTCTCTCCACTCCCATGAGTAACTTGGCTCCTGGGGCTCCGCTCGCTTGCCCACCCTCCCGCGGCATGCCTCCCAGGACCACGCCGCTGCCGCCACAGCTTCCGATGGCCTTCGCTGCGCCCCCGCTGCAGAAAGTAAAGTTTGAAGAGAGGGGGGAAGAGGGGCACCAGGGAGAGAAGGATCCACTTGGAGCTGAGGAACCAGACCCCGGCAGCTGTCCGAGAACTTGTTCTGGACAACTGCAAGTCAAATGATGGAAAAATTGAGGGTTTTTGTGAACTTAGAGTTGCTCAGTTTAATACATGTAGGCTTGATTTCATTTTCAAATCTTCCCAAATTACCAAAATTGAAAAAGCTTGAGCTCAGTGAAAATAGAATCTTTGGAGGTCTGGACACGTTAGCAGAAAAACTTCCAAACCTCATGCACCTAAACTTGAGTGGAAATAAACTGAAGGATATCAGCGCCTTGGAGCCCTTGAAAAAAATGAGAGAATCTGAAAAGCCTGGATCTGTTTAACTGTGAGGTTACCAACTTGAATGATTACCAAGAGTGTCTTCACGCTCCTCCCCCAGCTGACCTATCTGGATGGCTATGACCAAGAGGACCAGGAAGCCCCTGACTCATATGCTGAGGTGGATGGTGTGGACGATGAAGAGGAGGATGAAGATGAAGACGAAGATTTAGAAGGGGAAGAAGATGGAAATGAAGTCAGCGGGGAGGAAGAATTTGGACATGATGGAGAAGTTGATGAGGAAGATGAGGATGAAGATGAAGAAGAAGATGAAGATGAGGAAGAAAGAGGGAAAGGTGAGAAGAGGAAGAGAGAAACAGATGATGAAGGAGAAGATGATTAAGACCCCAGATAACTCAAAAAAAGAACAGTTCAGTGTTGATTGGACTGCTCATATGGATTTGGTAGCTTTAAAAAAAAATAAATAAATAAAAGTAGCTGTGATACAAACCCAAGGACACCCACCCACCCAAAGAGCCAAAGAATAGTTCCTGTGACATTCCACCTTCCTGTTTAGTCCCTCTTGGAACTCCACCACCAAGTGTCGGAACTTTGCTCTAACAAAATTGTAAGCGTTGTTAGGTTTTTTGTGTAAAACTTGCTGTAGCATGGGTAGCTGTGATCGGTGAGTCTCAACCATTCGTGGCTACCAGTTACTCTGAGATTGTAACAGCATTTTTACTTTCTGTACAACAAAGAAGCTTTGTAAAGAAAATCTTAACATTTAAAAAAAATCCTCCAATTTCTTTAATTAACTCTATCTTCAACTTTAAGCAAAGAAAAACTCCACTGCTATCATGTTAATTAACAATGATAGTGACTCTACAGGACAGAGCAGAACTGCTGCACAGATTTTTCAATACTATAAATCTTTGTAAAAGCTAGTTGCCATATCCTTCTGTAAAGTGCACAGCAGATTCAAATCACCAGCCAAGCACTTTAACCATTTTATCAGGAGGCCTCATGAAATGAAGAATCCTTTAAAGGACTTTTAAAAAATATTATATTCTGTAAGAATTTATAGACCTTGCAACTGAAGGATTTCCTAATTAGTCTACTGAAAGAATCTCTCCTTAAATTTTGTATTTTAATGGGAATACAATTCCTGTGGATAGTAACTTAATAAGGGTAACAATGCAAGCAATGTGAATACTAGAATATTGAATTATATTCATGTAGAATCTGAACATAAACAAAGGAGGTCACCATTCCAACAGTACATGAGGCTACTATGTATTTTAACCTCAGGAAAGGTGGATGTCAAGCTGTATCCTTGTTACACAGGCTGAACTAAATGAACATGCTATCAGTACTAGAGGAAGACTCATTAACAAACTGGAGTACACAGGCAACAGAAGCTTCTTGCTGAAAGTAAGAAGTCTCAAAGGACTTACTGATGAAAGGAAAAGATTACAACATTCAATGTTGATCCCACCACCTTGCAGGGAGGGCATCCTTCTACTTCATGATAACTCACTGCCATTGAGTTAGTTCAATGCTGAACAATCCTGCAGGTAGAGTAGAACTGTCCATAGGTTTCTAAGATGGTAAACCTTTATAGAAGAGGATTATCTCACAATCTTTTCGTTGGCATTCAAACGCTCTAGCAACAATGCTACCACGGCCCCATATAATGAGAAAATTGTACGTCAAGGATTTCAATTTATCTGGATTCACAATGGAATCCTATAAATGCAGTAGTCAAGAAATCAAATTCTGTATTGCATCAGGCAAATGCACGGCAAAAGACTTCTTTATAAAGCATGGCAAGACTTCATCCCACATACGATGAGCATGTTATCCAAAAGGACCAGGCCCTGGAGAAAGACTTCATTACAGGGTCATAAAAAAAGGGAAAACCTTCAGTGAGATGGCATGACACAGTCACTGCTACCATGGGCTCAAACAGAGAAAGGACTGTGTAGATAGTACAGGACTGGCCAGTGTTTTGTTCTGCTGTACATACAGTCACTATGAATTAGAAATCAACTTGATGACATCTACCCACCACCATTTCTGTGGAGATGACATTAATTTGACCCAAAGATATTGGTTTTGTCCTTGGTTCCCAAGAGGTAACTTTTAAAATCATGAAATTAATGAGTACTTGAACTGCCTTGATGAGAGGCCTCCAGACAAGCCCTGTTCATGGTTTATGCTTATGAGGTGACTCAGACAGAAGCTGATTAGGCAAAAAAATCTACAAGTTAACTTGACTGCTGACCTGAGGAAAAAGGATTACACAAGGAGGTGCCAATTAAGGTTCCTGATATGGAAGTGCAACGAGTCTCCTGGCTGGTGATAGACAATGATGCACGTGGAAAATAAGCATGTCCCTTTGAGGGGAACAAGATAACTAAATGTCCTATGATACTCTTCATTTCTATTCTTTTTCCTATAAGAAAACTGTAATAAGGAGAGTAATTATCACGAGTTCTTTAAATTATTCTAATAAATGATTAAGTATAGCAGATGCAGCATGTCAAAGTGAGTGGCTTGGACACACCTGAGCTTATGGCTAGTTTCCTCACAAAGTACCAGGGAAAACCTCCACATTTGTAGCCAGTAGGTCAGAATGAGGGTTATCACGGGAATTTCCATGTTTGCAACTGGCATCTTGAGTTCCTGAGCACACTTGGCAGGTTGGCAGGCTTTGTCCTTTTCTCAAAATTTCTGAGCTATCTCTTGATGGTAATCATCAGAGGAAGAAGTGATACATGCATGTTGTTGTTAGGCTGCTACCAACTTGAAAGCACCCAACCACAGCAGCATCAACTATCTAGTCATTCAACAACGACTATTATTAAATGCAAAGTAGGAGCCATATGAAAAATACAACAAGGAAACCACACTCTACTGAAAAGATAAATACGAAGAAAAGTCATTAACAAACAGGCTCGTGCTAGAATAAATAAATGTCTGAAGGCTATGGTCAAGATTAGTTACTAAGTTTGACCTGGATCTTCAAAGGGTAAATGAACAACTACAATAAAGAGAAAACATCCCAGGAATAGAGAAAAATAAGTATAAAATACATAAAAGCCCCAAAACATAGTTTTTAAAAAGAAAAATTCCACCACATATTACAGGGGTCAGTAAAATCTGCAGTCTAGAACAGAATTTCCAGGTACCTGAAGTGGAATGATCCGTAAGAACCTTGCTGCTAACGCAAAGGCCAAGTCACACTGGTGGTCTGAATCTACCAGTGGCTCCGAGTCTGAAAGATGATCAATTTCCTCCCATGTGACTTAGAGCTTCAGAAACTTAATCGAGGGAGGGTCAGCTAGTAGTCAGTTCCAACTTGAAAGCACTGAGTATTTGAAAGCTTAATTCAAGGAAAACTGGTGGTGCAGTTGATTAAATGTTGGGGTGCTAACTTAAACATAAGAGATTTGCATCCATAAGCTACTCACAGGAGAAAGACGAAATAATCTGTTACCACAATGACTTCTAGTCTTGGAAACATGAAACACCTGTACTTGTTCGATAGCATCACTGAGTTGGGCAGTGGATTTATACTAGAATTTTATATAAATGGAAAGGGTACTGAGTGGCAATGCTATTAATCAAGCTGGCAACAAAGCTTTGTATATTAATACTAAGTAATTTAGACTACATCTTCTGGACTAATGTTCTCAAATTCTTTAGACACTCATTGAGGACAGGTTTAAAAAAAAAGTAAACAAATCAACAATTTAAAAAGTCAACAACCATAAAACCCCTTCTAAAACCTCACACATACTGCCATTTCTACATTCCAAGGGAACAATTCTTCTAACAAACTTATTATAGAAAACAATTTTTGAGAAATTATAAATACTTACGACAAAAAACACAAATAGTATAAGCAAATCCTTAGAAATACAATTTGATAAATGTCGATAGTTATATGCCTTTTGTTCATAGGGTCGTATGATTCGTGTCTGACTGGCAGGCAATCAACAACAGCAACAACATATAACAATTACAAGAATACAAACAAAATGCTGCTGATGCAAATATGCATTACTATTTACACTATGGGGAGCTCTAGTTGGTATAGAGTTGCACTGGCAACTCAAAAGGGGGTCAGCTCAAGTTCACCACCTGCTCTGAGACAGAAAGATGCACAATCTCCTCCCATGTGATTTACAGTCTCAGAACTTCAACTTCAGAAGGTCAGCTATGTATCAATTCTGACTAGATGGCAGTTAAAGTGTTGGAGTAAAACTGAGAGCCTAGATTAAAGCACTAGCTTTGGGTTCAGACTTGGCTGGTCAGCTATAAGAAACATATTCTAAAATATCTTAGTGTTAGGTGATCTATGGGTGAATGGCTGAGAACAAGGAAATAAAGATGGTTCTGGTATTTTTAGCATGGGTAACTAAGAAAGCAAGCTTTATTATTAAGAAAGAGAGGAAGTGGAAGAGGTTTGAGGTGAGTTAAATATGAAGAGTTTAGTGACTGATATAGTGACAAAGTATCTACAGCATATCCAAGTACAGATACCTAACCAGTAATTTAAAATTCGCTTAGTATTAGACACTAGCTATGTACACAACCAGCCCTCCAGACCCTCCAGCAGGTTCTGAGAGGCAGTGAAACGAATGGGAGGGTACTGCCCATTTTTCTCCCATGGAGCAACTTGTGGAATTCAACCACAGATCTGGGGATTACAGCGCAGATTTTTACCACTAGGCCACCTAGTCTCTCAGATAAACAAGTGCCCCTAACTCTAAAGTGACTTATGCTCATGGCAGCAATTGTCAGGAGCTCCTGAAGAAATATGTTGTTGGTTTTGTGTTATGTGCTGTTAAGTTTGAATCAAGCTGACTATGACTAATGTGTCTAATCCAGGCCACAGTCTTCACAATTACTTGCAATGCTTCAGAGAGCTGGACAATGACTAAGGATGACAGTATAAGAATTGATGCGTTCAGGGAGCTCCCGTGGCCTAGTGGCAAGAAGCTGCATTGCAATCCCAGAGGTATGCAGTTCAAATCCACCAGATGCTCTGCTGGAAAAGGAGGGACAATCTCCTCCTGTACCAGTCAGATCTGATTTGATGGTACACACACAAAAAAATTAATTAAAAAAAAAAAAAGAAAGAAAGAATTGATACCTTCAAGTTGTGATGCTGGAGAAGTCTTGAACATACCATGGACTGCCAACAAAATAAATAGGTCTGTCTTGCAAGGGGGAAACCAAGTCTCTCCTTGGAGGCTAGGATTTTGAAGGTTCACCTCATCCCTGGAGGCTAGAATTTTGAAGCTTCACCGCTCTTACTTTGGGTATGTAGCCAGGAGAGACTGGTCCTTGGAGAAGGACATCATGCTCGAAAGGGAGGAGGGACAGCGCAGGAGAGGAAGAGCCCGGATGAGATGGATTAATACAGTGACTGGGGCAATGTGTCGGAATTAGTGAGGCTGGCTCAGGACAGGGAAGGGTTCAGAGCTGCTGTACATAGGGTCGTTACGGGTCACAGGTAGCTTGATGATACATAACAACATATTATATTGGTTAGTTTTTATTTAAGCTTCTTGTTTAGAGTCAAAAAGACCTCATGGAGGGCCTTTGTATTTAAAAGTTGATTGTTACTATATTTTGGAAGAGTATTTTTTCTAAATGGTACAGCACTTTTCGGTCAATTTGCTGTACTGAGGTAATCTGAGATTGCTGTGATGCTGAACCTTATGCCACTGGGGTGTCAAATGCCATAACGGTTATCCATGGTGCATAGTGTTTGGCAAAACTTCTAGTTTAGGACAAGTCTGGAAGCAGGAATGGCACTCACTTCCTAAAAACACCTCTGGAAACGCTTTAACTTTGAGAAATGATAGTTATAGAAAGGCTTCAGATCTTTTGTTCATAGGGTCACTATGAGTAGTGCTCAACTTGGGCAATCAACAGCAACATGTGCCAATATACCGAAATAGGAGATATACCCCTTGCTATATTAAAAAAGAGAGTAGGCAATCTCCTTCTTACTTTAAGGGTTATAGCAAACAATTCTCTCTTACAGTAAAGGAGTTAACAAGAGAATCTTCGTACTACTTTAAAGGAATTCACAATCTAGTTAGACAGACTGACCCTAGAATACATACCTTTAGTGGAGGTATGAACGAGGTATTTAAGGATCAAAAGGGAAGACACCAACTCTACCCCAAGATAATTAAGAAAGCAGTGGAAAGTCGAAAAGCTTCAGGCCATATTAAATGAAAATATTCATATAATAAAGAAGCTGTTGTTGTTGACTGCTGTGAGTTGAACACGACTGAACAACCTTATGAACAAAAGGCCTGAAGCCTTTCTATAATTATCAAGTTTTATTAAAGTTCATAGAGTTTCAGAGACATGTTGTTCAGGAAGTAGATGCCACTCCTGCTTCCAAAAATTAAAGAAGACAGAATATAAATTCTGGGCAATACTGACACAGAAGGGAGATTTGGTGGCATACTCTGTTGGAAGCTGTCTGCTAATGCAAACTCTGCCTTTCTGGCAGTCTGAATCTACCAGCACCTTTGTGGAAGAAAGATGGGTAATCTCCTCCCACAGAATTTACAGCTTTGGAAACACACTGGAAGGTCAACTATGAGTCAGTTCAACTCAATGGCAATGAGAGCAATTAAAAAGATGTCTTAGGAAAAGTCAGTAGTAAGAGTCAGCAGAACAAATACTAATACTGAAGAATAAGGAAAGAGAAGGTAGTTGATACCTTCATAGACATGGAAAGATCCACAAAATGAGGAATAAAATAAGGTTTACGTTTTATATCATAGGTTATTAGTGATTTTAGTAGACACAATAGAAATGACTCTTAACATCCAATCTCTTCAATGTCTTTCTTCAACTAGTTCTGTTCTCATTACTTTGGTGCCTAAAATCCTAACTGGTCCTCTTACCTTCATATACTGCATTCTTATTTTGTACTGATATCCTAACAATGTGCAGAACAGAACTCCTCCAAAGAGTTTTTAGGCTGTGATCTTTTGGAAACACATTACCAGATCTGCCCTCTGAGATAACTCAGGGTGGGTTAAAACTGCCAATCTTTCATCTAGGAGCCAAGGTTTAACATTCTGCACCACCCAGGCATTCCTCTAACAGTCTTCCTATCCAGGGCTCATTCTCCACCACAATATTAGACAACATTTTGCTATAAACAGTGGCTAACTTTCCAAAGGCCTTTTTCTGCCTAACTATCCTACTCTGTGAAACCCATTAAAGCCTCTTCACCACTGGTGACCCGATGATATTTGAAATACCAGTGGCATAGTTACCAAACTTATAATATACAAGCAGTCAGTAAAGTAGACTGGCAAGTTAATAAAAAAAGTAACCCTTTAATCCAGCAACTTCAGTTCTAGCAATTTATCCCACACTTGTATCTGCCTGTGTTAAAATTATGGCTATACAAAGTTACTTAGGACAACACTGTACAAAGAGAAGACAGATTATTTCAATGTTTATCCATTGGCAATTGTTGTTCATCCATATGACAACTGTCGTGTACTGTCAAGTCAGAACCAATCCACAGGAAACTGCTCATCTTTGTCTTGTAAAGCAACTGGTAGATCTGAATCATGTGCCTTTTGGTTGGCAGCACAACTGACCACCACACTAAGCCACCAGAGTTCCCTTTATGCCTCTATGGCAATTAGCTAAATACACTGCGGTAAATCCATACATGGGCATTATGTGGCTACACAGCACAAAAGGGAAGAGAGGAAAGAATCAGGCCTCAATATTTAATCAGAATCTTGACTGGCGGCAGAAAAGAAATTGCCAAGTGCTAGTAAGAAAAGGGGAAAGAGAAGCATAGTTTTAAGTTCCAACAGCATAAAATAATCAAGGATCAGGATAATGGGTATTATGCTACAATCTATGTAAAAATAAATTTACATTTGTTTGGATATAAAGATATAAAAATACTTCAGAAATAATGCACAATAACAACAGTAGTTACTTGTCAGGGCTGGAGTGAGAACTTAGTGGATCAGTAATAAAAGAGGGAATGATTTCTTACTCCGTACCTTTTTGTTTTCCCTTTTGAATATAATTCCACTATTTTAAATATTGAGGTTTAAAAATGTATGTAAGGGTACAATACTTAATTCGACTCTACCATTGTGTATAATAAGTATATCTTTAAAAGCTTAGCTGAGTTCCTACAGGTACAAACCAGAGTATGAATTTCAATTGTGCTAGAACTCATTCAATGCTAAAAGATCAATATTTCTGGTTATTAGGCAGCTATTGTTATAATAAATACTTCAACCTTTCAAAAATAATATATGATAGTAGTGTAAAATACTTTGCTGATTAAACTAAAAACCTAAAGCAAGCACTTAATTGTTTTTAAACTGGCTAACATACTGAGTCTTCAATAAAGCGTTGAAAAATATTTAAGGGAATCATCTCATTTTAGACTTTCTCAATGTGCCATCTAACAGAGATAAATTTACCGGATCCAGGTAGTCTGCTTCTACTGTACTACTTTTTCCATCATTCTATAATGCTGTCCTATAATAGTTTACCTAGTAATCTCAAACTGTGAGGGGTTCTCAGTGTTAAGTGTGGGAACTCAAAAGTCCTGTTGAGACAAAAATATATCTCAAAAATAAGACAATTTTTCAGGATTCTAGAAGATATACTTGGCAAAACAGCATCAAGGAGTAAGGTTATTACGGGACATCGTCTGAATCAACTCATAGCTGACCCTTGGGCAGGTTTTTAGAGACTGTAAATCACAAAGGAAGGCTGTTCAATTCTTCTCTCGAGACTTTTTCTCTCAGGAACCTGCAAACCATATGCCTCTGGGTTGGCAGCACAACTCCCTGCCACTTAGGCCAACAGGATTATTAAGAGGAAGAAAAATTCCAAGAATACAGTTGTTATTATTATTAATTATTAGAACTAAAAAATTATTAAGCAATTCTAATAATAAAGGACTTAAAGGAATGGACTTATGCTCAAACTATCACTATAAACTTTCACTTAAAAAGTTCACCGGTAATTAAAAAAAAACCATTGTTCCTACCAATACATATAACTAAACAATAGCTTAGTTAAAATTCTTTCCCTTTCATGAGGCAAATCTAAATCAATTACCAGCCAATGTACTTCAAGTATAGCCATCACTTGTCTGTCAATGGAGGCTTGTGTGGTGCTTTGATGTTGAAAAAGTTTTAACAGAGCTTCTAAAGACAGCGGAAAGGCATGGAAATCTATGTTCTAAAATCAGTCCATAAAAATGCTATCCTAACAACCTGAATATCATGACTGGATGGTCAACTCAAGAGCAACTAACAAGTCTCATTACAACAATAAGTACTTTCCTAGATAGGGATGGCACATTACTTAACCGAACAATTTGGCCAGGTTACTTAACCCTGACAAATCCTGGTTATGTAGTCCACAGCAAATTGCACTGCTCACCAAAAAAGGTGTAAGTCTCAGTCTCCAGAAGACAGAATCTAACATTGGCTTTGAGGGCAAAAGAGGAATAACTTCTTCTCATTACTATTTACAGCCTTGGAAATCCACGGCAAGACCACTGTGAGATGGACCCCACTCAAATGCAATGTGTTTTTATTTAATTAATTTAATTTACTTAATTTTGGCAAATGAACTCTGAGAAGATACAGTGGCAAGCTACCTCACAAAGGAACTACGTGGGCCAAAGCCTAGAGGACATCCTTCAGCTCTAGCAAAACAAGGAGGAAATAAAATATCTTAAAGGCCTATTGACAATATAGTTTGTATTCCAACTGGTTTTCTACTCAGTCCACTTTGTAAGGTTATATATAGTCGATCTCAGAGAATTTAAAAAAATAAAGAATTCTAAAAAAAATCCAAAACATTAACAAATTAAAATAAAATCAATCAAACGACTGAAAAAGTATTGTTTGTTATTTTAAATACAAAATGTTTTTTCTTTCCTATAGTATTTTAGTAAAGTAAATCCAACATTGTCTGCGCTCCTCTAGGAATCAAAACTCATAAGCAATTATTAGACAAAGACTATAAGATTCATAAGCATCCATCAATGGCTATCACTTCAATGACACAATACCCCACTTCATTAAAATGTAAAAGTACACAAATCAGAGTACTCACTGTAAGATTAAAAAAAAAGTGAAAGATACACTTACCTACATAATGCATATTAAGAGCCAAATACTTATATTGGAAAAGAGGATTGTTACTGAGGCTACTTCTTTGGATCTGCTGGAAAAAGGAGCTGACATCCCATCTGTACAGGACATCCAGTAGCATGATGCTTGGCACCCTCAGGGCCACATTTAACACTGCCTCCAGTTTTTCCTTTGCAGCCATGTTTTGTTTTGTTCCCTTGGAGCAGATCTAAAAGTCAGCAGACACATACAAAAATAAGTCAACATAAATTACTTAATGAATACTCTTTTTGGCTCTAATGTTTTGTCACATACTGAACAATATGTTAAAATGTATAAAACGTGTTTGCTAAATTTACTTATCTTTGATATTCAGAACATAAGCCTTGTACTGTGTTTTTCACATTGATACTTTCAGAGTTTTAGTCTGCCAAATCTGATGATTCTGATTAAATAAATGTTCAGGATGAAAAATTTATTTTTAAAAAGCTCATTAACTCCGAATCTCAATGCTTAGCAACAAAGAATCAAAATACTTTTAACTTAAAAAACTTACTCCTATAAAATCATTTGAGTGACATAAAATATGTGCTATATGAAAAATGTATTCAATGAAAAACTTGATAATTACACGTGAAGTCTGCAGCTTTTTTCCTTATTCACCTACAATCAGATTTAAAGTGGTGAATTTACAATCAGCAGAATTCATGATGTAAATATAATTTAACATTCTTTGCTATATTGTTTGCTTGAATAAATGAAGTTAAATATTAGTCAAAAATTCCTATACCTGACTTGAACATAGAACATACTGACCAAACTATTCCTTTAATACAGATAAACTAATACACAGGAGGAACCAGACACTCTTTAGTCTGTAGCTTCTCTGTTTGCTTAGATACTGAAGAGAATTAGGAAACTGAAGAACAAGAGAGGGTTTCGAAAGGCAGTTATCAGGTTCTTAGGCAATTTACTACTTAAAAGGACAACTGAATGCAATACTACTTTATATGATACAGCTAGAAATTAATGCAAGGAATTTTAAGGGAACAAGGCAAACAAAAGTGGGTAAAGGACAATTTTAAGAACAAAGTTCTGAATTGTTGGCTCTGACAACACTCTTTTAAGAATTTTGCTGAGAAAGCTGAACACATTTCCAGTGTTGGCAGTAATTTCAGGCATTACAGGACAAATGAAAACAGTAATTTCTGAAGAAAATTATAGTGACAGATTGTTATGCTACAGTTAAATATTTGTCAGTATTTCCATTTTACCCTCCGATTTTGATAGCTTCCCAGCTCAGAAAGTTAAAAGTAGCTCAACATGGCAACATTACTAATAAGGTTTCCAATTTTAATTAACCAATCATTCCTATGATTCAGATGTTATTTTACATACGTCTTACAAATAACACAAAATAATGCTATATATACTGTCATTCTGATTATTTTAGATGACCAAGAGAGATGTTTAATAATTTTTCTAAAAAGAGAAAATATGGCAACAGAAGAGAATAAAAATTACATTTTATTTCCTAAAATAGAGATTAGAAAAAAATTCTCTAAATTTCTCAAAGATTACACTAGTATAAAAGAAAATACTGAGAGAAAACACACCAAAATATTCGTAATAACATCCTTAAGGCAGAAAAGCTAAAAATGAGTTTTCATTCATTCCCTTCTTTCTTTTCTTCATGTTTGTCAAGTTTTCTATAATATGCATTTATTACTTTTATCCTTGAGGTGAAGGTTTAAAAAATAAATTGTTGGGGAAAAGTATAATGTATCTAAAGATAAATAGAAGAAATAACTGCCTATTCTGCTGGTAAAACTGATAATGCCACACATTCTTTCCTCTTTTTTTTTTAAAGCGTGGTCTGGATGAAACTTTACAGAGGAAATTCGTTTCCCATTCAAAAATCTAGACATATTGTGCTTCGCAACAATGGGTGTAAAGCCCTCAATGTATCAGCACTTTTCCTACTTCCTCCTTGGTTCTTCATGTCCATTCATTATTTCCCTTACTCCTCCCTGCCTGAGCTTTGTTTTGGGGCAAATGCTGCTGTATTGGTCTCCTTTGGCTGAGTGCCCCGAGGAACAACTCTGTAATCACCCATGAGTTTATTTCAAAGTACATGAAACTACTTTTTGTCATGAACCACTAACCATAACTGAAAATTATCATGCTTTAAAATAACAGCAGCACTCAGAGGAGAAAAGAAAAAAATCTAATGGATGTCAGAAAAGACTTTAAAGCTTGCACTGGAGCATCAAGAAGCCAAAACAAAAGGAAAACATGCCAAAGTAAAAGAGCTGAATTGAAGATTTCAAAGGGCAGCTGGGGAGGACAAAAGTATTATAATGGAATGTGCATGGAGCTAGAATTGAAGAATAAAAAGGGAAGAACTTGCTCTGCATTTCTCAAGCTGAAAGAACTGAAACACAAATTTAAGACTTGAGTTCCAATACTGAAAGATGCTATAGGCAATATACTTAATGACTCAGAAAGCATCAAAAGAAGATGGAGAGAGTGCACAGAAAAAACTGACTCTGAAAAATTTCAGGAAGTACCATATAAACAGGAGCCAATGGTGATGAAGGCGGAAGCAGAAGCTGCATTAAAGGCAATGGCAAAAAAGAAGGCCCCGGGAATCGATGGGATACCAACTGACTTGTTTCGATTAACAGACGCAGCCTCAGATGTGCTCACCAGTCTATATGCCAGGAAATTCGGAGGACGGATGTCTGGCCAACGCACAGGTAGAGGCCCATATTTGTCCCCATTCCCAAGAAAGATGATCCAACAGAATATGTGGAAACTACCAAACAATATCATTAATATCACATGCAAGCAAAACACTGCTTAAGATTATTTAAAAATGGCTGGAACAGTACATAGATAAAAAACTGCCAGAAGTTCAAGCAGGATTTAGAAGAAGCCATGGCACCAGGGAAACCATTTGCTGATGTCTGATGGAACCTCATGAAAGTAAAGAATAAAAAAAAAATGTCTATTTGTGCTTTACTATGTAAAGGCATTTGACTGTGTGGACGGATCATAGCAAGTTGTGGCTGACAATGAGAAGAATGGGAATCCCAGAACACTAATTGTGCTCATGTAGAACCTTGGACCAAGAGGCTGTTGTGCATATAGAGCAGAGGAATATTACGTGGCTTAAAATTGAGAAGGGGGTGTGTCAGAGTTGTATTCTATCTTCATATCTATTCAATCTGTATGCTGAGCAAATTATTCGAGAAGTGGGACTCTTTAAAAAGAACTGTGGTATCAGGATTGGAGGGAGATTTATCAATAACCTGCATTATACAGATGACACAATCTTGCTTGTGCAAAGTAAGGAGGATGTGAAGCACCTGTTGCACAGGATCAAGGAATGTAGCCTTCAGTATATAATGCATCTCAATGTAAAAAAAAAATTCTTACCACTGGACCAATAGGCAGGGTCATCAAAATGGATGGGGAGGAGACTGAAATTGTCAAATCTTCATATTGCTTGGATCCACAATTAACACCCTTGGTACCAGTAGTCAGAAAATGAGACACATTGTACTGGGAAAACCTGCAATTAGGGCCCTCTCCAAATTATTGAGGAGTAACAATGTCAGTCTGAAGACTAAGGTGTGTCTGATTCAGGTTATAGTCTTTCTGATCACTTGCTAAGCATCTGAGAACTGGACAATGAATAAAAATGAGAGAAAAAGAATTGATGCCTTTGAGCTGTGGTGCTGGAGAAGAACAATGAACATCTCTTAGACAGCCTAAAGAACAAACAGGTATGTCTTGGAGAGGAACACTGAACATCCCTTAGACAGCCAAAAGAACAAACAGATTATGTCTTGGAAAGGGTACAGCCCGAGTATTCTTTGGAGGCAGGAATGAAGAGACTTTACTTCACATACTTAGGGCATGTTGATAGGAAGTGCTATTCCTTGGAGAAGGACATGATGCTGGGAAGGGTGGAGGGTCAGTGAAGATGAAGACGACTCTCAGACCCTCAACCAGGTGGACTGAAAAGGAGACTGCCACAATGGGCTCTTGTGTGTCACCAGGAGTGAGTATGGCATAGGATAGAACAGGGTTCAGATCTTTTGTTCACAGGATCACTGTGAGTCATACTTGACTCAATGGCACCTAACAACAATAGCAACCAGATACTTCAGGGATTGTACTGGAAAAGTAATTAAATTTTTGTATTCTAGAAGTAACATAAAGTGCTACTGCTGAGTTAATACCACCTTGTCATTGTTGTTCAGTACCTTAGAGTCAGAACCAACCCACAGCTGACCTGCTAGATGGTTTTCAAAGGCAGTTAATCACTAGGGAGGAGACTGCCATCCTTCTCCTGAAGACTGGCTGGTGGCCTTGAACCACAAAGCCGGCAGAAATGCAGTGTAGTGTCTTGACACTAGGCCACTGGAGATGCCTAATACTACTTTAGCCCATATTTATTTCACATGTCTGTTGTTAATATTTTTTTAACATACCAACTTTCACCATCTATTTAGCTCTTAAAAATGTTCTTAAAGAAACTAACCAATCTTGCATTAAAAATTAAGATCTGAAATGCCAGGAATTGCTTGAAGATCATCTATATTACAAACGAAGACCAATAGCCGGATGGTACATGTTCCCCTCTTAACTATAATCACTCCTCTGCCTCACAAATATAACAAAGATAAAAACAAAATCTTGGGTCTCTAAAGCCATTAAAACAGAAAAACTATCAAAGACAAACAACAGAACTCTGAACTCTACAACACAGCAAATTTAAGACTCAAGTCTCTGCATAAGAAGATTTTAGAATGAAACAGACCCAAGCCACACTGCTGAGTATTTTTTACTCATTATTTGAGGGATACTTTAACAAGTTATTGCCACATTCATTGGCCAAGTAAAGGCAAATAAAGCTCATTTTAAACTCTAAGTTACCTCCTTTTTTTAATAAAAAGACCTATCTCATGTGTTTTGAACATTTCTAAAGTAGAAGTGGCCCATGATCTGGTTTCAACTATCAAAATTAATACTGTATCATCAAGTACCACATGCTAAACAATACTAATCACAATTTTAGAATTTCAACATAGCTGGTCCTCCTCATTCACACTTACTAAACAAAACCTCAGCAAACACATGCAATTACAACTCCTGCCAAATCACTAAGTTATTAGCATGAAGGGGTGGGGGGAAAGGACTCCTGAGATTGTATCTCTCTCTTAGTTTTACTCAAGCCTGACTTACCATTCTGCTAGCGGGGTTTTTTTGTCCTACAGTAATTACTGAGCACATTCTAAACTAAAGACAATGGGAACTTAAGATTCTCTTAAAGCCAAAACAATTCCAGACATAACAGTAAAGTTGAATATAAAGAAAATGAAAACAAATATATAAATTATTTTCAGCTTCATCAAAGTTTTACACTTTTTTGCCTTCACGCAAATCTCAAAATTTCCTCCCTTAACTGAACAGAAGTGGACACTAATATTCCAACATGTTTTCTCTGCAACTAAATGTGATTTAAACTTAAAAGATGTTTCATACAGTAAAAAGCTTAAAAAAAAATTCTTTCCAAATACTCAAAAAAGGCTCAACAAATGGGACTATAACGGCTTCATGAAATTGAACAACAAAAATAATCGGGACCATGATTTCATTAAATGGCTTTCCTAGGCTGGGAAGCAGCAAGCATTACTTCTTGTAATGTCCTATCATGTAAATAATGTTGCACAGTTTACCATTCATATTTGGGGCACCCACAGTTTACATTTTCATGAAAATATTTTCGTTTTTAAGAAAATACAAAGAAATCAAATCATCCCAGCAAAAAAAAAAAAAAAAAAGAAAGAAAACCAAACACACCAACACCAAAAAACCCCACAGTTTAAGAATTAAGTTAAACTGAAAAATGTACCTTAACTGAAAAAAACTCAACATTTCAATGTATTCTATATATATCCTCTTTTAAAAACGTAGTGCAAAAAGTGAGACTGCCACAAAAATAAGACCTGTTTAAAAATTGTTCAGTACAATACTAATTTAAAGTTGACAGATTCCTCTCAGCTAAGGACAAAAATCTTCATTCATTCAACAATACTCTCCATTCTTTGCCTCAGCGAGTTTTAAAAAAAGAAGTAACAGCTAAAATAGATCCTAAGAGACACTGCTCCTGTGGCTATTCATCTGTTAAGATGGTAAATCCTGAAAAATCCGGGAGGGTAAAACTAAAACCTAAAATCCTGAGTAAGTAAACTAGGGCCAAAAGTGAAGACATTCAAAGAGAAAGCATCTCTTACGTAAGCATTGGCACACGTTTTAAATATAGCTGGTCCTTTTCACTTGCACTCACTGTTAGCTAACTTTGCATGTACCTGATTTCTACATAAGCTACTTGCCATTCAGTGGTTTGTCATCATCTTCAAAACAGCAAAACCACGAAGTCCACTCTGAGCACAAGGGTCAACTTTCAATTTAAGGAGCCAGAAGAAAGATGAACAGTACTTCTGCCATTGGGCGCTTGGCCTGGGTCACGACTGCAGCACCGACAGCTCATCCTTTTGGGCATGATTCAAGACTCAAGAGAACTGCAGACTCCATGTTTCAAAAATAAAAAGCCACACAGTCTTCTTTCCTTTCAAGCGAGTTTCCTGTTTACTGCAGACAGCTATGCAAAGCCATCCATTAATCTTTGATGCCTCCTCACTGCAAAGCCCCCTTCCTCTCTGCCTGCACCACCTCCCCCTACGCCTGCTGAGCTCAGCTGCGTTTGAACTATAGTAACCCCAACCCAGCTCGCTGCAAAGCAGGCAGCGCAGCAACGGCAGCGGAGCTGCTGCTGCCGCCGCCACGGGGCTAGGGGATTACGTTCAGCCAAAACTCTGCCAGGAGAAAGGCCCGGGAGATCCCCTCCCATCTTGTCAAAGGTGCTGGCTTTGCCCTGCCACACACACACACTAAAAGACTTGGCAAGGAAGAGGGGAGAGAAGTTCATCATCCTCCAGAAAGGAAACTCATTCTTGAAGGGGTCTCGGGGACCTTGGTTGTGGAGAGCAAAGGTGGAGAGGAAGACCAGAAGACGAGGCAAACGGGGACAAAACCTAAAGAAACACACACACACACACACACACACACAGGAAGGAAAAGGGGCCCTGTAACTGCAAAAAGAACGGGATGCAGGGCAACGGGTCCCCGTTCCAAGAACGAATAGGCAGGCCTCTCGGCAGCTCTAAACAGCATCAAAATGTGGCGGCTGAGTTTAAGGCTGTGTATAAGAATGGGGTAAGGAGAGGATAAAGAGGGAGGAAAGCTTGGAGGCAAAGTGGACAAAGATACAAAAAAGAGGTAAAAGTTGGAAATGGAAACTGGAAGAAAGGATCTGGGAAAGGGGTTGGACCGAGAAGCGCTTGCAAAAAACCCTGAGAGGGGGTGCTGCGGGGGACAGCGCCGAAGTACGGGCATCTAAGGAATGAGAAGGCAGGGGGCTGCTGAGGGGTCTCCAGTCCCAGGAGAGAGGGAAAAGAAGGGAGGGTGGGGAGGTGGCCTCGGAGGCGGCCTCGGAGCTGGGCGAGGGGCGCTGAGCCCGGCGCAGGAAGTGAGGGACAGAGTCAGAAACGAGCCCAGGGCTCGCGCGAGGGGCTGGAGGGTGAGAGGGAGGGGTGCTCCCGATGGAGAGGGGACGAGGACTCCGGCGAGGTCGGGGAGCTTGAACGGGAGATGGACGCGAGAGGGGGCGGAGGGGAAGAGGAGCAGCGAGCGCCGGCTGGGGGAGGGGAAGGGATGGAGGATGCGAAGGCGCACAAGGAGTGCTGGCTGGGATGGGAAGGGGCTTGCGGGCGGTCACCTCGGGCTGCGGCCTCCTTCCCTGTGGGGCGTCGCTGCCGGCGGACTGGCAGGCGGGCTCCGCGACTCCCCGGCTCTCTCGCCCGCCCTCTGGTTCTCTTCGAGCGGCGGGGGCCGGGACAGCGCGGTTCACAGCGGCGGTTCCTCCACGCCGGGCCTTGGTTGCTGCGTCTTGGGAGGCGGCGGCAGCGGCGGCGGCAGCGGCCCGACCCGTGCGGTCACCATCGTCCGCGGCGGCGGGCGCTCGCGGGCGGAGCCCCTCAGCAGCCGGCGGCAGCGGCGGCGGCCATAATAGCCTTCAGCGCTCTCTCCTCCCGCCCCCGGCGCTCTGCGGTGATCGCGGCCCGGCTCTCGCACTGCTCGCCTGCGCCTGCGCACGGCGCCAGAGCCCGCGCGTCCCTCCCCCGTCTGCGCGTGCACGCCCGCGTTCGCTCAAAATCGTGCCCGCGGGCTCATTCCCGCGCAGCTTCCAGTAGCTAGGCTGGAGACCGCACCTTCCCCGGCTATGCAGCCGGGCCTGCGCGCCTACGGAGACCCGCGCCACTCCGACACATGCACGCGCACTGTGACACGCGCCACGCGGCCACACGTGCTATCACACTCCCCGAGCACCACGAGCAGCACGCGCTTGCACCTCCACTCACCTGCAAGGACTGCGTGAGAGAACCTGTCATGGTGCGAACACAGTTAAGAATGATGGAAGATCTGTCTTAATGTCCCTCATTGGACCCCATTGCTTCAAGGGTGACGCCTGTGAAGCTAAGCAGTGCCTTGCGTAAAGTAGGTGTTCCCTAAACTTCTGTTTGATAAAGTGAGTGAATAGATGAACTAATTGCAACTGTGTGGTAGTACTAAATTTAATAAATAAAGTTTGGACCCCATTGTCTCCAGTGCCTTGTGTTTGCAGGTGAGAAAAAGCATCTGTTCAGTTTTGTCAAGGACACAGAAGTGAGTGCCTACCTTATTTAAATGTTACACCTTTTTTGAAAGAACTGTTTCAGAATACATAGCACTTAGTATGAGTGCAGAAATGATTTAAGGATATTGCTAGTTTTAGGGCTTTAGTAAATTTCACTCCTGCTCTGCCTCAGTAGGACCCTCCACAAACCTTTCTTACCTCCTCCTCCACAATCCCAACACTGTTATTTGCTTATGCTAGACACTTCCTGAAGAACCAGACACTAATTGAAAGTCTTTGGAAAAAATAGGCAATCTTATGTGTGATTTACTGCCTGTGAAAACCTGCCTGGAGGATCAACTCTGAGTTGGTACAGAATCAATGGTACATGAGAAATCTTCACTTATTGAAAGTTGTTGTTGTTATGTGCCGTGGAATCATTTGCGACTCATAGCGACCAACAGCCCTAAACCCTGCTCTATCCTGTGCCAATCTCATTGCCTCCAACACACCCATCCTGATTACCCCAGTCACTGAATCAATCCATCTCATAGAGGGTCTTCCCCTCCTGTGCTGTCCCTCCACTCTGCCCAGCATGATG
>NW_006399947.1:797590-813563 GCF_000299155.1 Elephantulus edwardii
ATCCTCCCTAGTCATTGTCCAACTCTCTGATGCATAACAAATGATTGCAAAAACCATGGCCTGTATCAGGCGCACCTTAGTCTCCAGAGAGACACCGCTGCTCTTGAGTACTTTAGAGAGGTCCCTAACCGCAGACTTTCCCATCACAATGCGGTTTTTTATTTCCTGACTACTGGTGCCAGAGATGCATATTTATTCCCATTTAAAAAAAAAAAAAAGATCCAACAGGGTAGAGAAATTATCAAACTATATAATCAATATCATATATAAGTAAAATCTTGCTGAAAATTATTTAAAAATGGCTTAGAACAATTACATCAACAGGGAACTACCAGAAATTCAAGTTGAATTAAAAGTAGCCTGTGGTTTGCAGGGTATGATTGTTGATGTCAAATGGTCTCAACTAGAAGAGGATAAGGTTTTTTTGTGTTTTATTGACTATGCAAAGGCCCTTGACTGTGTGGATCAGAACTAATTGTGGAAAACATTAAGAAGAATAGGAATCCCAGAACACATAACTGTGCTCATGCAAAACCTGCACAACAACAGATCTGAAGCTTGCACTGTTCTGCACTATCCTCACAATCTCTATCATGAGAATACATCTGGCAATGTACTTCTGAAAAATCAACCATTGAAAACTCCATGGCACCCAGTTCTGCATGAGTCATGCATGATGAAACAAAACTGACTGAAGGACAACTGGTGTTTACTTGAATACACAAAGAAGACCCTCACTCAGTAGTAGGTAAGATAGGGCAGCTATACCAGGTCCTTCTAAAATTGTGAAGCTTCAATTTTTGCATGTGCCAGAAAAATTAAAGTACTGCCATCTGGATCCCTGTGTTTTGAGTCCTCCTTGAAAATTTGCCTCTTTTGGTCACGCTTTAAGATTAAACCGTCTATTCTAAGTAATCTTGGTATCTTGTTAAAATCCTAAAAGCAAGTTCTGCATTTAGATAACAATCTCTGGGGGCATCAATCAATCAAATTCAGAATAATCTCCCTTCCACTGATAGGTTTGATCACTCCCATGTGCACTGATTGTGGTTGGAATTGACTCATAGCTGACCCATCATCAGGTTTCTGAGGCTGAAAACCACACAGAATGAGATTATCCATCTTTCTCTTCAGTCTCAAGTGGAGTCAGACAGAGAAGCACGACCTTTAGGTTAACATTGAAACTCATTACTGAATATGCCCCCAGAGCTCCCTGGTGTGTTTGATAGCTCTGTAGAAATCAAGTTTTAAAAAGTTCTGGGATTTTGTTTATAATTCTATATAGTCACAATTTCATGCAGGTACCTTATTATTGTTGTAACGTGCCATCGAGTTACCTGCAATTCA
Source organism: Elephantulus edwardii (assembly GCF_000299155.1). NCBI lineage: Eukaryota > Metazoa > Chordata > Mammalia > Macroscelidea > Macroscelididae > Elephantulus > Elephantulus edwardii. The sequence continues at coordinate 798,938 of NW_006399947.1, forward strand.
CAGCATCCCTATGTACATTAGCTCTGAAACTTGCCATATCCTGAGCCAATCTCATCACTTCTGGCAGACCTAATCCCATTTCTCCAGTCACTGAATCAATCCATCTCATCCTCCATCTTTGTCTCCTGCCCCATCCCCCCCACCCTTCCAAGTATGATGTCCCTTACACTAATGTAATTTTTAAGCATGCCACATCTCAGGCATTTTTATGAGTTGCTATATAGTCAGGTCTATAAGAAATTGAAGATACCTCAAGACTAATGACTCTACAGTAGGAAATTGCAGGGCCTTGATATCAAGGTCTTATCACTTGCTTTCTTTCTTAATTTAGCAACTTTACCTCTGAATCAGTCAAGAAAACAGAAGGACAAAATAGGTTAAAAGAAATCACTATCTACATAACACTAAAATTTTTGTTGGGTTTATCCATTCTCGGAAGAATTACAGAATCTTGAAAAACTAGTAGTTTCTGAATTGCATGTGTGTTTCTTTAAGTGGTAGAGAAGTCTACCTCAGGGATAACCTTTCTTTTTTTTTTTTTTAAGGAAAAAAATTACTTTTAAGTCCTTTAATGTTCACATAGTACTTTGGGCTTGTAAAGCAGGAAACCTTCAGAAGTCTTTTTTTTTTTACCTTTGAATTTTGCAGGCACTGCTTGTAAACGCTTAAATTCAAAACAAGAAAATTGCTCTGATAATGAAAGGGTTACTGCTATTACATTGCTGCTAATCCAGTTCTGGGAAAGCTCCACATAGCCAGAAGCAGGTTACCAAACTGAACTGAAGAGAAAGGCAAAGAGAAAAAGAAATGGAGTGAGGTAATAAAGAAGGTTGCTAAGAGCAATCATAAGGTGAAGTACCTTCCAGAAGGACCCAAACTCCGCCTTTATGTTTAAATCAGATAAAGCAGAAGGGAAACTCTATCATAAGTACCTGGAATAAGTTCAAGGAAATACCCATATGTCACATAATTCTTGTAAAGGAATTACCCTCTCAGGTGCTAGAAGGAAAAAGTGGAGTATTTATGGCAGCAGAAATGCAAACTATTTGGGAGTACAAAGGTTACTTTCCTGTTAACTAAATGCATCCAACATGGCAAAAGAACTCAGGGGAATAAAAATGTTCACTTTAATTAACAGCAGTTAATTAAAAATTTAAAGTGTTTAATTTTAGTAACGGCAGTTCTGGCTGTTCTAAAAGGCAAGTCTCCTGAATTCCTTACAGATCAGATGTAGGGGTCCACCACATGGTTTAAAATTAATAAAGGAATACATCAGGTTTTTATCCTCTCTCCATACCTGTTCAATCTGTATGAGCAGATTATTCTAGAAACAGGACTCTATGAAGAAGAATGTGGCATCAAGGTCAGAGGAAGTCTTATCATTATCCTGTGTTATGCAGATTGACACAACCTTTCTTGCTGAAAGTGAGGAGGACTTGATGTATGTGTTATAGGAGATCGAAGAATACAGCCTTCAATACAGATTGTGTTTCAATGTCAAGAAAATAAAAATTCTTACCACTGGACCAATAGGTAACCTCATAATGTTGTTGTTGTTGTTGTTATGTGCCATCAAGTCATTTGTGACTCATAGCGACCCTATGTACAAGAGCTCTAAACGCTGTTCTATCCTGTGCCAACCTCGCTGTCTCAAACACATTCATTCCCACCACTCCACTCAAAGAATCGATCCATCTCATTGAGGGTCTTCCTCTCCTGTGCTGTCCCTCCATTCTCACAAACATGATGTCCCTCTCCAAGGACCGGCCCCTCCTTGCAACATGCCCAAAGTATGTCAGACGAAGCTTCAGAATCCTTGACTCCAGGGATCATTCTGGCTTCACCCTCTCCAGGACAAACCTGTTTTTTCTCCTAGCAGTCCATGGTATATTCAACACTCTTCTCCAGAACCACAACTCAAAGGCATCAATTCTCTATTATCCTTATTCACTGTCCAACTCTGCGATGCATAGCATCTAATTGCAAAGACTATAGCCTGCAGCCTCCAATATGGATTGAGGCTCAATGTCAAGGAGACAAAGATTCTCACCACGGGGCCAATTGGCAGCATCAGGATCAATGGCGAAGAGATTGAGATTGTTCACAGGTTCAGTTTGCTTGGCTCCACAGTCAACACTCTCAGCACCAGCATCCAGAAAATTAGAAGATGTATTGCCATGGGAAAGTCTGCTGTTATGGACCTCTCCAAAGTACTGAAGAGCAATGGTGTCTCTTTGGAGACTAAGGTGTGCCTGATACAGGCCATGGTCTTTGCTATCACTTGTTATGCGTCAGAGAGTTGGACAATGACTAAGGAGGATAGAAAGAGAATTGATGCCTTTGAGCTGTGGTGCTGGAGAAGAGTATTGAGGGTACCATGGACTGCTAGGAAAACAAACAGATTCATCCTGGAAAGGGTCAAACCGGCTGCTCCTTGAAGGCAAGGATTCTAAGGCTCTGTCTGACATACTTTGGACATGTTGCAAGGAGGGTCAGGTCCTTGGAGAGGGACATCATGCTTGGTAGGTTGGAGGGACAGTGCAGAAAGGGAAGGCCCCCTATGAGGTGGATTGATTCAGTGATTGGGGTAATAGGGATGGGTGTGTCGGAGACGGTGCGATTGGTACGGGACAGAGCAGAGTTTAGGGCTGTTATACATCTGGTGGCTCTGAGTCGCAAGCGACTTGACGGCACATAACAACAACAAAAATAGCCTTGATCAGGCGCACCTTATTCTCCAATCTGATGTCGTTGCACTTCAGTACTCTTGAGAGGTCCCTCACAGCTGGCTTTCCTAATGCAATTCATCTCCTGATTTCCTGGATGCTGTTACCAAGAGTGTTGACTGTGGAGCCAAGCAAACTAAAACTGTTAACTATCTCAATCTCTTCACCATCCATACTGATGCTGCCAATTGGCCCAGTGGTGAGAATCTTTGTGTTCTTGATATTGAACTTCAATCCATATTGAAGACTGCAGTCTGAAACTGTCAACAACTTCACCTTACTTAGATCCACAATCAACATTATTAGTACCAGCAGTCAAGAAATAAATCAGGAGACATACTGCACTGGGAAAGTCTGTAGTCAGGGACTTTTCAAAATTATGAGGAACAATGATGTCAGTTTGAGGAATAAGGTTTGTCTGATTGAGGCCATGGTCTTTCTGATCACTAGCTATTCATCTGAGAACTGGGCAATGAATAAACATGACGGAAGAATTCATGACTTAAAGCTGTGGTGTTAGAGAAGAGTGCTAAAATCCCATGGACTGCCAAAAGAACAAATATGTCTTGGAGAAAGTGAAGCCAGAGTGCTCCTTGGAGGTAAAGATAATAAAGCTTTGCCTTACATGCTTCAAGCGTGTTACTAGGAGGGGCTATTTCTTGGGGATGGACATCATGCTTGGAAAGGTGGAGGACTGGCAAAAGAAAGACGCTCAAGCAGGTGGATTGACACAGTGACTGTTTCAATTGACTCTAGTGTGTCAAGAAGTTTGAAGGCGGCACAGGATAGGACAGGGTTCAGGTCTGTTGATTGTAGAATTGCTCTGGGTCATCCTTGACTTGATGGCACCTAACAACAACAGTAACAACACAATTATTACATAGAAATAGCCCTTTGTTGCAAATCCTGCAGCACAAAAGTAATACTCTTCAGTTCTAGAGATAAGATCTCATATAAAAGATTTCACATAATATGATAAAATGGTAAAAAAACTTGGAGAGAGCACAATAAGCATGTCAAGGATAATTGTCATACATTCAATCATTCACTCACTTTATTAATTCTCAATATCATTCAAGTAATATGTGATTTTCTCTATCAAGTTCTAATATTAACTTTTTTAATAGATCATTTAAATTTGCAAAGAGTAAAATGTGATTTAGAAACCTAGTCTACTAACTTGCTTTACCCCTAAACATTTAATTTAAAAGCTCATTTTACAAGGGAAACGACTTGGTTGTTTGGGTTTGGTCCCCCCAAACTCCCATAGACAGCATGATGGAATAAAAGGAGCCACACTTTTAAAAAAGATATAAAATAGCTTTATTGAAATAGAATTCACTTACTGTACAATCCACCCATTTTAAAGTGGTCAGTTTAGTAGGTTTTCATAATCTTAGAGTTGTAAACCATCACTATTATCAATTTTAGATCATTTTCACCATCAGTCCTAGAAATACCTCACACCTTCTAACAGTAACTCCCCTTCTCCCTCAGTCCTAATACCCCCCACCCATCAAACTCACTTTTGTCATGTCTGTTCTGATGCATAGTGACTTCATAGGATATGGTATAGTTGCCCCAGAGGGTTTCTAACACTGTATATTTAAAAAAAAAAAAAACACCAAAAAACCTTACATTGCTTTGCATACAGTTTGTATACATTGTGTTTCACACTATCCTTCATTCACATTGTGTTTCATACAATCATTCTCATTCATCATGTTTTATAAAATCAACCACCATTAAACCACGCCTATCATTACCCTGTCTTTCCACATCCCCACCTGATCTTTCCTATTTCCTTGACTTCCCTCCCACCACCCACCAAATTGTGCAACTCTGTGCTTTTGCCCCTGCCCATCGTCACCCCTCTATCCTGATGCCTTTGCCTGTGAGTTCCCCATACACGTTTTACTAGTTACCCTTCTGGTTTTTTTCAATAATGGTCCTAGCCAGTGTTTATCCTTATGAGACTGAGTTAGTTCGCTCAGCATAATACCCTCCAGTCTTTTGCAAGCAATGTAGTAATTTTTTAAATCATTGCTTCTGAGTGCTGAGTAGTATTCCATTGTGTGAACGTACCACAATTTCTCAAACCATTTATGGTTGGACATTTGGGCTCTTCTCATGTTCTTGCAATTATAAATAATTCTGTTAAGAACGTCAGTGTACAAATGTCCATTTGTGTCTCAGTTCTGATTTCCTTGGAGTGTATTCCTAGAGTGGAATAGCAGGGTCATACAGAATTTCAACTTTTTGAGGAAATGCCAAGCTGCCTTCCAGAGTACACCATTTTACAACAACACCAACAGTGTATAAGAGTTCCTGTCTCTCTGCATCATCTCCAAAATGTATTACTTGCTGTCCTATTAAACTTTGCCATGGCTACTGAGTGAGATGGTATCTCATTGTGGTTTTGATTTGTATCTCTCTTCCTGCCAGTGATTTTGACCATTTCTTCATGTGTCTGTTGGCAGTCCAAAGGTCTTCCTCTGTTAAAAATCTTTCCATGTCTCTTGCCCACTTTGGTTGGATTGTGTTATCAGCCTTTTTCTTGTGGAGGACCTGTACTTGTCTGAGATGGTATTGGCAAATAACTTTTTCCCAGTAAGTAGGTTTTCTTTTTACTCTGTTGGAAAAAGATTTTGAGGCACACAGATATTTAATGTGTGTATGTGTGTGTGTGTGTGTGTGTGTGTGTGTGTGTGTACCATCAAATCGGACCTGACTTGTACAGGAGGAGATTGTGCTTCCTTCTCCAGCATAGCGTCTAGTGGATCTGAACCACACACCTCTGGGATTGCAGTGCAGCTTCTTGCCACTAGGCCACCAGAACTCACCAGGGATTTAATCTTTAGAATGTAACATTCATCAGTTTTGTCTTCTCCTGGTTGTGTATTTCTGGTTGTATTTGACAGCCTCTTTATTCCATAGGCAAGGCCTTCTAATATTGTTGCCAATTTGTCTATTATGATGTTTATGATTTTGGGCTTTCTGCCTAGGTCTCTGATCCATTTTCAGTTGATTTTTGAAACATTGTCTATCTTAATGGAAGAAAACGGCCTCATCTTTCTCCCTTAGTACCAGACAGTGAATTTGAATCATTAACCTTTGACTTAGCAACCCATGGCTTTATCTTTTATGCCATAATTTTCTGTTTTTATAGATTTACCTATTCTGCACATTTTATATAAGTGAAATAATAAAGTATATGGTGTTTTGTCACTAACTTCTTTCACTTAGACTAATATTTTAAAGTTTATCTGTATATTAGTACTTCATTTCTTTTTTTGCCAAATAATGCTCCACTGTATGGATAAGCACATTTTCTTTATCTACTCTTTAGCTGATAAGCATTTGTTTTCACCTTTTGACTTTAACAAATACTGCTGCTATGAAGGTTTATGTACAAGTTTTTGTGTTGTTGTTGTTAAGTCCCATCAAGTTACCTGAGACTCATAGCGACCCTATGTACAATAGCCCTAAACTCTGCCCTATCCTATGCCAATCTCACCATCTCCAACACACCTACGCCTATTACCCCCGTCTCTGAATCAATCCATCTCATCGAGCGTCTTCCTCCCCTACACTGTCCCTCCACCCTCCCAAGCATGATGTCCTTCTCCAAGGACTGGTCCCTCCTTGCAACATGTCCAAGGTATGTCAGACAAAACTTCAGAATCTTTGCCTCCAAGGAGCTGCCCGGTTTCACCTTCTCTAAGACAAATCTGTTCATTTTCTTAGTAGTCCATGGTATATCCAATACTCTTTTCCAACACCACAGCTCACAGGCATCAATTCTCCTTCTATAATCCCTAGTTATTGTCCAGCTCTCTAATGCATAGCAAGTGATTGCAAAGACCATGGCATGTATCAGGCGCACCTTAGTCTCCAGACTGACATTGTTGCACTTCAGTACTTTAGAGAGGTTTCTACCCGCAGACTTTCCCATCTCAATATGTCTTTTAATTAAAAGTTTTTGTGTATATACGTGTTTATATTTGTTCTAGAACTATCCTTAGGAGTGAAGCTGTTGGAGCACATGATGAACCCTGGTGGTGGTGCGCAGCTCACCCACAGGCCGTGCCTCTCTATCAGTTCCAACCCACCAGTGACTCCTCAGTAGAAAGAAAGACATTATTCTCTCATGCACTTTACACCCTGGGAAAGCCAATGGAGGATTGGTTTTAACAAGACAGTAATGAGAAGAGAAAGAGATGATGTAGAGCATTATGAGTTAGGTTGTCAAGTATAAGTTCCAAGGCCTGAATCTACCACCGACTTCTTGGGAGGAAGAGGGTGATATCCTCCCATAAAGATTAACACGCTGAAAAACCCAGTGAATGGTCACCATCAGTCACAATCAATTACAGGCAGTAGGTTTTGAGTTTAATGGTAACTGTGTTTTATTATTCAAGGAAATGTTAGATTTCTATCCAAAGCAGCTATCCTGTTTCACATTTTCATCAACAATATGTAAGGAGAGATTCACAAGAAGACTCAAATGCCCTTTACTTGTTAGCTGTGGGACCTGGAAAAGCCTAAATAACTTATACCACCATTGTTGTTGTTGTTGTTATGTAATGTTGAGTCACCTGCGACCCATAGTGACCCTATATGTACATCAGCTATGAACCCTGCCTTGTCCTGAGCCCGTCTCACTGATTCCAACACACCAACCCCTATTGCTCCAGTTACTGTATCAACGCATCTGATCCGGGGTAAAACTGGGATAATGATAGTATCTATCTCATTGGGTTGTTATGGAAAAATAGGTATGCTAATATTCCAGGAAGTATAATAAGATCATACCACTGATACTGCAGGAAAAAGTCCAAGTTGTATTGAAGCTATCAACAAAAAAATAAGACCCCAGAAAATGATGGAGTGAATACAAATTAAGATGTTTAAATTAAGAGATGAGGTACTTGATATACTGTTGCCTATGTAAAAAAATTTAGAAGACAGCTACCTGGCCAACAGTTGGAAGTTTTGTGCCCATTCAGGGGAAAAGGGGAAAAAAAAGGTGATCTAATAGAATGTGGAAAATATAGAACCATATCATTAATATCACACACAAGTAAAAGAATAAAATTATGCAAGAATCCTGCAGCAGCACATTAGCAGAAAATATCCAGCTGCATTCAGAAAAAGCAGAAAAGGATATCTTCTTGGCTGAAAGTAGAGAAAGATGTGTTTTATAGACTTGGCAAAGGCATTTGGCTATGTGGATCAAAGTAAACTATGGATAACATTAAGAAGAATGAGAATTGGAGAACACTTAATTGTACCCATGTGAAGCATTTAATATATGAAGTATATTTTGTATATATTAAAGAAGTGAACAAAAGAACATGCTGCATGGCTTGAAATCAATAAAAGTATGCATCAAGTTTTCACTATACCTATTCGATCTGTATGCTGAGCAAATAATCTAAGAAGCTGGACTGTATGAAGCATGTGGCTTGGAGATTGGAGGAAAACTCAGCACCAGCCCTCATTATGCAGATGACACAACTTTGTTGAAAGTGAAGAGTACTTAAAACAGTACCTGAAGAAGACAAATCCTCCAGTGTGGATTATATCTCAACATAAAGAAAATCCTCACAAATGGACCAATAAGCAACATCATGACAAATGGTAAAGAAGAGTAATTCTGTTAATTATCTCACATTACTTGGATGCACATTACACATGCAGGGAATTAGCAGTCAAGAAATTAAATGATGTCTTGCATTGGACAAATCTGTAGCCAAGGAATGCCCAAAGTGCTGAAGGGCAGGGATGCCAGTATGAAGACTAAAGTGCACCTTGTTAAAAGCATAGTGTTTTTCATTGCTTCATATGTATGTGAAAGTTGGGCAATGAACTAGGAAGACTGAATAAGAACTGATGTTTTTTAATTGTAGTGTTGGCAAAGAATATTAATATACCATGAACGGCCAAAAGAACCGACAAGTATGTTTTGAATTTGTCTTAGGTTTGTACTGAGCAAATTTGCCATCAAGAATAACCTCTTTAAACTACAAAGACGTCAGTTTATGGACTAAAGCACACCTACTCAGGGAATTTTCAGTCGCTTCCTTTATATGTGAAAATTCAATAATATGAAGAAAAACCAAGAACTTATGCCTTTGATTTGTGGTATCGGGCATGACTGTTGAGAGGACTGCCAAAAGAACAAACAAATCTGTCTTGGAGGAGGCACAACCAGAGTACTTCCGAGAGGCAAGGATAGTGACATTTCATCTCACATTCTTTGGACATGTTGTCAGGAGGCACACTGAAAAAAGACAATATGCTGGGGGAAAATAAAGGTCAGGGGAGAGTGAAATTCTCGATGAGATGGCTTGACACACACAGTGACTGAAACAGTGGATTTGAGCATGCTGAAGATAGGAAAGTACAGGATAGGACAAAGTTTTGTTCTGTTGTCTGTCGAGTATATGAGTCATATTCTACATGATGGCACAAACAACATAGATCACCAAGCAAACCTTTCTGGAAAGAAATGTAGCCAGAGTGTTCCTAGAGACAAGAATGGTGACACTTTGTCTCCCACACTTTGGACTAGACAGAAGGAGCCAGTCTCTGGAAAAGGACGTTATGCTTGGAAAATTGGAGTCAGTGAAAAAGAGGAAGACTCTAAACGAGATGGATTGTTGCGACTGCAGTGATGGGCTTCAGCATGATGCAGATTGTGAGGATGACACAGGATCCGGCTGGGTTTCGTTTTGTCGTACTTAGTATCACTATGAGTCAGAGCTGACTCAAAAGCATCCAACAACAACAACAATAAATATTCCTGACACAGTAAGGCCTTGATAGGTGTTATTAGTTGTATCCCTTCAGTCTGTGCTATTTGGCTGGCAGCATTTGTCCTGTAAGAATGTCAGAGAGGGATAAAATTTTAATGAGGTGTGTATATATAAGTATTTTTCACAAATAATTTGAAGAGTTACAGAACTTGGATTGTTTTAATACCTACATAAATTGCTTTTATTTTGTTCTACCCAGAACAGTATCTGGCACAATAGGAGGAGAAAGCATGGAAAAATAAGCCAGTTGTTTTTGTTTGCTTTGAATTTTTTAAAGTCACTCCCTAGCCTCATGTTTTTTTCTTATCTCTATGGGTTTGAGGTTTGGGGTTTTTTTTTAGGAATTTAAAATATATAGAGTAATTTAAGGAATATTACAATAATCTCTCCCACACCGTTCAGATTCAATAATAACTGTTGTTTTCTGTACTTGCTTTGTTTATGCGAGTCTTTTGTGGGATGTCTGAGAGTAAGCTGCAAGGTCCCAACAGTCTGTGCCCAGAAAACTCTCTTACTCGTCTTTTATAGATTAAAGATCATTCTTCAACATTAAAATGCCATTACTACAACTAAGAAAATAAATTTCAATTTTCCCAAATCTCCTTCTATCCATAAAATACCCAAGTTTTTGCAGTACTCCCTTAACATCTTTATAGATATATGCTTTTCAAAAAGAATCCACTCACGCTTCACTAATTATCCTCAATGTTACGTCTTATAAAGCCAGCTTTGCCTTTAAATAATGTGAGAACTTGTGACTCTTTTGACTCTCTAGGGCCAGCAGGGAGTAAAAACATATTTTGTTGTTTTCAGATTTAAGCTAAATTTACTTCAAGTCACTGCCAGTGGGTGGACTCCAACTAACAGTGTAAAACTGCCCCTAGGGTTACTGAGGGTGTAGACCTTACAAAAGCAGATGGCCACATCTTTCCCTGTCAGAGCAACTGGTGCATTTGAACCGCCAACCTTTTGGTTAGCAGCTTCTTGCCTTAAACACTGTACCATCCATCAGGTAACTTTACCTCTATCCTAGTCAGCTATTTTCTTTACCATGCTTACAATTAAGCATGAAAACATTTTACTAAATAGATGTTTATTGTCATTTGTTAACTTTTATGCAATACCTATTGCTGTCCTTTTCTTCTTCCTACTACCACCCTAGGGTACCTCTGGATGGTATAAGTTGACTACTAAATTTGTTCCACCCATTTTGGGCATGATGTCAGAGAGGACTAGTCCCTGGATAAAGACATCTGCCATACTTGGTAAAGTACATGGTCAGCATAAAAAAAGAAAGTTCCCCAAGGAGATAGACTGACACAGGGGCTGTGACACAATGGGCTTAAACAGGATAGTGCAGTTTTCCATTCTATTTTTCATGGAGGTCATTGTGAGTCAGAGCTGACTTGACCGCATCTAACAACAACAAAGAATACTAACAGAATGTCTATTTGTGCTCTATTTACTATGCAGAGGCATTTGACTGTGGGTATCATAAAAAATTATAAATAACATTGAGAAGAACGAGAATCCCAAAACACTTAATTGTGCTCATGCAAAACCTGAACCTAGATCAAGAAACTGTTGTGAGAACAGAGCAAAGGAACACTACATGGTTTAAAATTAAGAAAAGTATGCATCAGGATTGTATCTTTTTTCCATACCTATTCAATCTGTAAGCTGAGCAAATTATTTGAGAAGCTAGACTTTGTGAAAAAGAATGTGGCACCAGGATCAGAGGACTCATTAATAATGTATGTTATGCAGCTGACACAAACTTGCTTGCTGAATGTAAGTAAGACTTGAAGTGCATGCTGCAGAAGATCAGAAAATAGCCTTCAACAGGGATTGCATCTCATAGTTAAGAAAACAAAAAATTCTCATCAGTTACTGATAGGTGACATCATAGTAGATGGAAACTGTCAATAACTTCATCTTAACTTGGATCCACAACCAACATCCTTGTACCAGCTGTCAGGAGATCAAGAGACATATTTCACTGGGGAAGTTTGCAGTCAGGGGCCTCTCCAAATTACTGAGTAACAATGATGTCAGTTTGAGGACTAAGATGTGTCTGATTCAGGACATGATCTCTTCATTCACTTGGTGTGCTAGACAATCAGTAATATCCCCTAAACATTCTAAGAATGTGCCATAGATATCATTAGCCATGAATATGTCTATGCTCCTTTACAGTCTTGAACACATAAGGTACCAGAGAAACTAGATTAACAGAAATGGAACTGTTGTTGTTGTTGTTATGTGCCGTCGAGTCGTTTGCGACCCATAGCGACCCTATGCACAACAGCCCTAAACCGTGCTGTATCCTGTGCCAATCTCATTGCCTCTGACACACCCATCCCGAGTGCCTCAGTCACTGAATCAATCCACCTCATAGAGGGTCTTCCCCTGCTGCGCTGTCCCTCTACTCTACCCAGCATGATGTCCCTCTCTAAAGATCCGTCTCTCCTTACAACATGTCCAAAGTATGTCAGACGAAATCTGTAACTGACTGTGATCAATTAGTTGTGGCCTCCACTGCACTCAGACCAGCCGAAAGTATGTCAGACGAAGCCCCAGAATCCTTGCCTCCAAGGAGCAGCCTGGTTTAATCCTCTCTACGATGAATCTGTTTGTTTTCTTGGCAGTCCGTGGTACATTCAATACTCTTCTCCAGCACCACAGCTCAAAGGCGTCAATTCTCCTTCTATCCTCCCTAGTCATTGTCCAACTCTCTGATGCTTAATAAGTGATTGCAAAAACCATGGCCTGTATCAGGCGGACCTTAGTCTCCAGAGAGACACTGTTGCTCTTGAGTATTTTGGAGAGGTCCCTAACCGCAGACTTTGCCATCGCAATACGTTTCTTGATTTCCTGGCTACTGGTCCAACGCAGAGGACTCACACAATAGCTTCTGACACGCCTTCAGGTAACAAGCCCCAAGGCGGAGACTAAACTGGAGGGGAGGAGCAGAGGGACCTGCCAGCTCCGGCAGACGCAGGAGCCTGAAGCGGCGGGGGGCTCAAGCCGAGACCAGAGACCAGGCAACGCAGAGGACTTGAAATGGAACTAGCAGTATAGAAATACTGATAATATTCATGTATTGTGAAGAATGTAATCAGTGTTACTAATGAATTTGTGTGGAAATTTTAAAATTAGAAATTAAACTGCTCTAGAAATCTTCACTGAAAACACAACATCATTAGAAATTAAAAGCTGCCTATCAAGTTTGTCAACACTCCAGAAATCCGCTGTATTTTCTTTCTCATCCACAACTGCCTCATCCCTAAGACAACTATTTCCCTAACTTTAATGTAGTTACTTCTCATCTTTTAAAGGGTTGATAATCTAAGTACGAATCCTTATGCACTGAAATTCAGTTTGCCTGTCCCATTTTATGTTAATGGGATCATATGATTTATATTCTCTTGTGACTGGTTTATTTGCTCAACACTGTGAGATTCAACCACATTCTATGAGGAAGTTGTCATTTGCTCATGTCCATAGTAATGTAGCTATTCCATTACAGGGCCATACCACTATTCACTCTGCTGTTTATGAATATTTGGGTTCATGAATACGAAATTTTAGTTTGGAGTAATTATTAATCATGTGACTATTAACATTCTTCTAACTTGTTTCTACATATACATCGGCACATATTTATCTTTAAAAAATTGTCTAGTTAGTTCACTCAGCATACTCCAGAACATTATGCTGAGTGAACGAACTCAGTCCCACAAGGACAAATATTGTATAAAACCATTACTGTAGAATGAGTATGAAGATCCAAGGCGGGGCGGTGAAGGTAGAAGCAGACGGGTGAGCATAAGCATGTGTGTGTGGGGGTGTTAATCATGAGGTTGTGCAATTTGATGGAGAGGTGAGGGAAATTGGAAGAATCTGATCTGAAAAATGATGTATTTGAATTTTGTAAATAAATGAGATTAAAAAAAAAGCATTGAGAGAACTGGGTGTGGGGTGGGGTGGGCGGGGAGAAAAGTGCAACCATGAATGAACGGAAATCCAAAATCTCTGTAAATGTTCATTGAAATTAATAAAAAAAATTGCTGAACAGGGTCCGTATTTTCAACTTTCTTGTTGCTAGCTGTGGAATTGTTGGCCCCAACTCATGGCAGCCCTATGCCCACTGGAAAGAAACACAGTCCAGGCCTGCACCACACCTATAATTTCCTGAAGATTGGACCACTGTTATCTATAGAGTTTTTTACTTGCTGATTTTCAGATGTAGATTATCAAGACTTTCCTCCTTTTTTGCTCTAGTTTTGAAGTTCTTTTAAGACCTGTTTAGCATCACAGAAACTCTCAGACCTCACTAATATAAAGTCTTAATGAATTCTGAGTATTGTTCCTAGTCATTGACTGGGAATAGAACCCTGGTCTCTTGTGTGGAAGGTGAGAAATTCTCCCACTAGACTATCCATGTCCCTAATTTTCTTAGATATGCCCAAATTGTTTGTAAGATGTTTTTGTACTAATTTAAACAATCAACAAAAAAATATGAAACTTCCTGTTGTTCTGTGCCCTATCCTACAATTGATATTATAATTTATTTTAATTTTAGCCTTTCTAAGGATTCCTGGAAGCGTTGGGCTTTTCCTGTTGGGCCAGTAGGAGGAAGATAAGGTCGGCTCCTGCCCTGGAGGATCACCTGAGTGAGAATTAGCTTGAATGCAGGGTGGGTTTAGTTTCAGTCAGTTTTTGCTGGCAAGGTTGTGGAGAAGCTGGAACCCTTATTCACTGTTGGTGGGAGTGTAAAATGGTGCAACCATTGTGGAAAGCGGTGCGTCGCTTTCTCAAAAAGTTGCAAACAGAGTTACCATTTGACCCAGCAATTCCACTACTGGGAATATACCCCAAAGAGACCATAACTGACATCCAAGCAGATGTATGCACACCCATGTTTATCGCGGCTTTGTTCACAATAGCAAGGAGTTGGAAACAACCGAAGTGCACATTAACAAACGAATGGATAGAGAAACTGTGGTATATTCACACAATGGAATACTATGCTGCATTGAAAAACAAGGAACTCATGCAATATTATTCAAAATGGGT
>NW_006399947.1:813902-829560 GCF_000299155.1 Elephantulus edwardii
AGGGAGAAAAGTGCAACAATGAATGGGAATCCAAAATATCTGTAAATGTTCATTAAAATTAATAAAATAAAATTTTAAAAAATTAATTGATATTTTAATGAAAGTTTATAGTTTATAGGGAACTTGGATTTCCATTCATTCATTAGAGCACATTTTCCTCTCCTGCCCTCCCTTCACTTTTCTTTGAAAAAACCACCACACCTCTTTCATTGCTGTACAATTCCCCACCCCAAGTCACTTTATTATGCAGCTCTTACTCTGGACTGTTGTCAGTTTGCATTTTCCTAGTTGTCTAGTGTGGCTGAGCACCTTTTAGTGTTATTGGTTATTTGTTTTTCCTCTCCTAAGTCTATTACTTAATTTCCTCTTTGGTTATTTGTCTTTTACTTAGTAATTTCTCTTGTATATTCTGAATGTAAAACCTTCTGTTCTGCAGCTTGCCTTCTCATTCTCCAAATGGTATTGTTTGATAAATACAAACCCTTAATCATCTCATCTCATTTCACGCTTAATGCGTTTTTAAGTTCCTTTATGTCCCTGCTCCATAGAGCCATTCTGCCATCAGTCAAGTGCACAGAGCAGAGTAGGCAAGTTTCTGACTCTATCCCATTTCATTGGCTTATTTATTTATCCTTGCACCAATACTGCACTGTTTTATTTACTCTGTTGTTGTTATGTGCTTGCTACTCATAGCGACCCTATGTACAACAGCCCTAAAATCTGTGCTGTGCCAATTGCACTGACTCCGACACACTCATCCTGATTACCGCAGTCACTGAATCAATCCACTTCATAGAGGGCCTTCCTCCCCTGTGCTGTCCCTCCACCTTCCCAAGCATGATGTCCCTCTCCAAGGACCAGTCCCTCCTGGTCCTACCACATGTCCAAAGTATGTCGGACAAGTCTCAGAATCCTTGCCTCCAAGGAGCCACCCGGTTTAACCCTCCCCAGGATGAACCTGTTTGTCTTCTTAGCAGTCCATGGTTCAGTTACTCTAGATTAAAAAAAGAAAAAAAATCATAGCTGAGAGAAAGTCTTCCTTTTATAGTTTTTTAAGTACATTTTTTAGTTTATACTGGTTTACTAAAAAAAAAAATCTTATACATTGTTTTTCACACCAAATCCTTCCCATTTTCTTTACTTACTCCTCCCTTCACCAAACAAATTGTGTGACCCATGATTATCACCCATCCTCACCCCTCTACTCCCTAATTTGCCCCCTTTGGATCCTCATACACTTTTTTACTAGTTATCTTTCTATTTCTATTTGTCCTTATGGAATTGAGTTAGTTCACTTAACATAATGGTCTCCAGACCCTCCAAAGTTAGGTAGTGATTTTCAAAATCATTGCTCCTGCGTGCTGCATAGTATTCCATCATGTGAATGTACCACATTTTCTCAATCCATTTGACTGTTCCCATGTTCTTGTGACGGTGAATAATGCTGCTATGAACAGTGGTGTACAAGTCTCCATTTGTGCTTCATTTCTCCTTTTTTGGGGATATATTCCAAGCAGTAGAATATCTAGGTCATATGGAATTACTATTTTTTTTTCTACATAGAGATCTAATACATCTCTTATTTTATTGATTCTTAGATTTTTAAAAATGACTTTGATTATTATAAGTATAATTTAAATTTTATATTATTGAATTCTGAGGATATAATAGTAAGTCTCAAGATTCCTTATCCTTAAGACCTTATTGTCTCTTGGAGCAGAAACATAAATGGTTTTTATATAAAGTGGCATTTACTTAGTAGGAAAGAGGTGAAAAAGTTGCCAAGCATTTGCAAATGAAGTAGATTAGCCTATTTTATATGGCCACAAGATGGGAGATGAGAGGGACATCATAAATGTTGAAAAAGAGATATATGAATTTTCTAAGTTAGTAATGGTGGAGGTTGGAGATGAAGAGTGAAAATGAGAAAAGATAATCAGGATTATGATTAGCTTGCTTTGGTGTCAACTAAGATGACAAAACAATAGATTCTGAAGCCAGTGTAGGTATAAATCAAGTGTCTGGAGGTGGAGTGGGAATGGAGCAGACTTTACAAGGGCAATGTGGACAAACTAGTTTTGGAACCCTGGACTTCTTTTATTAAAACAAGATGGTGAGAGAGTGTAAAATGTGGACTGAGAGAGGATTTGGGGAAAATGTTCTTGTGCAAGAGCTATTGCTATCGGTAGTACTTACCAAGAATGGAATTAAGAAAGCTAGCTCCTCCCACCCTAGTCTGTTGTTAGTTCCCACCTAGTCAATTCTTTATCATGGCAGGTAAAATCTTCCCTGTGATCATTCACAGAAGTTCAAATGTGCAGAGGGTTGGTGCCTGGCACCACCCACCTAAGACAGCAAAGACAATCTGTGCGTACAGAACAGAAGTGGCTATCTTGGGATGAGTCATCATTGTTAAAGTTTATTAGAGCAAATAAAAATTACCTGTTTCCCACGAAACACATGTACGCCACATGAGAGAGTCTGGCCTGGAGTAGGGCCTAAACAGAAGAAATACAGGGGCTCAGCAATAGGAATGAACTTAAACCATGTTTCTAGGGTCCTAGATGGGAATGCACCTACTCAAGTAATAGATAGCAGAATTGAGAATCTTCAAACAACCCTTGCAATCAAGATGCATAAATAATAATGGGTGACTGGAATGCAAAAGTTGGTAACAGAGAAGGATTAGTAATTGGAAAACATGGACTTTGTGACAGAAATGAAGCTGGAGATAGAATGACAAAATTCTGTACATTCAATGATTTATTCATTGCAAATACTTTTTATAAGAAATATAAACACAGACTCTACCCATGGGTTTAATGTGCTAGTATACATAAGAATCAGATCAATTACATCTGTGGAAATAACCTATGGAGAAATTTTATATCAAATATGAAAGATGAAAGCTAGGCCAGGTGCTGATTTTGGAACAGACCACCAAGTACTCATATGCAAGTTCAAGCTGAAACTAAGGAAAATTAAATCCACAGGAACCAAGTTTTGGCCTTGAGTCTACCCCGCTCGAATTTCAAAACCATCTCAGGAATCAGTTTGAGACCTTGAACACTAATGAACAAAGACCAGATGAGCTGTGGGAGGATATCAGGAATATCATCTATCTCCCAAAGGCACATTGTTAGAATCCCCCAAGCTGCTCCCTGAGAGAAGTATGGGAAATCTTCCATGTGATTAACTGCCTCTGAAAACCCTCTGAAGGGTCAGCCATGGATCGATTTTGACTTGATGGTACACAACAACAACAATCTACTCTGATTGATCAGAAATTCTTTAGGGAGCTCTGGTTGCCTAGTAGCGGGAAGCAACACTGCAATCTCAAAGAATATCATCCTTAAAGAATACAAAAAAGAAAAGTGACCTGGAGGGTGGCGTGGAGAATGTGCAACAGTGAAAGAATGGAAATTCAAGTTCTTTGTAAACTTTAGTAAAAAGTTCAATAAAAAAATTCCATTTCTACTGCTGTTGTACAAAGAACAAGGTTTCTACTTTACCAATGACAAAAGTCAGATAAATGACAAAATTATTACTTTATGTAGTAAGAGAATTGGTTCCCTTGTGGTAGATGACAGAAGAAATAGGTACCAATCACCAAATAAACAGATAAGAACTTAGCTAACCATAGGCAAGAAAACTAAGAGAGGCACCCTCATTGGTGCAGGCAGTGAGATGCTTCAAGAATGTACAGAAATTATTGTATAAAACAAAATGTATATTAATTAAACATTGTATATAAGTCAATGTATACAGGTGAATGATGCTATAAATAAATTTTTTTAAAACCCTTTGTTTTGAGAATAGTGCAACAATGAATGAATGGAAACCCAAAATCTCTGTAAATGTTTATGAAAATTAATAAAATATAGAAAAAAAATGTTAAAAAAAAACAAAACCCTTTGTTTTAGAAAAAAAGGTCATTACAAAAACAGAAGAGGAAGAAAAGACCAAGACGAATGTCAGACGAGACTCTGAATATTGCACTAGAAGGCCAAGAAACCAAAACAAAGGGAAGAAATCAAGAAGTTAGGGAGCTGAACAGAAGAGTTCAAATGACGGTGAAGGAAGACAAAGTAAAGTATTACAATGAAATGGGCAAAAAGCTGGATTAAAAAAATCAAAAGGGCTGAACTTACTGAAGAAACTAAAGAACAAATTCTAGCCTCGCATTGCAATACTTAGGGATGCCATGGGCAGAATATTAAATTACCCAGGAAGTATTAAAAGAACATGGAAGGAGTATACAGAGTCACTGTACCAAAAGGAATTGTTGGGCACAGAAGAATTTCATGAAACAATATATGATCAAGAGCCTGTGGTGAGGAAGAAAAAAGATCAAGCTGCTCTGAAAGAACTGGCAAAAAATAAGGCCCCAGGAATTGACGGCATACCGATTGACATATTTCAACAGACAGACTCGCCCTGAATGCGCTCACCAAGTTGTGCCAAGAAATCTGGCAGACAACCACCTGGCAAACTGACTGGAAGAGATCCATCTTTGTTTCCATTCCAAAGAAAGGTGACCCAACAGAGTGCAGGAATTATCCAACAATATCATTAATATCACATGCAAGCAAGATTCTGCTGAAAATTATCCAAAAACAACTGGAAAGCACATCAACAGAGAAATGCCAGATGTGCAGGCCGGGTTTAGAAGAGGCCGTGATATTAGGGATAGCATCGGTAATGTTGATCTTGACTTAAAGCAAAGAGTACCAGATGAATGTTTATCTGTGTTTCATTGACTATGCAAAGACATTTAACTGTGTGTATCACAACAAACTGTGGCTAAATCGGAGAAGAATGGGAATCCCAGAACACTTGACTGTGCTTATGCAAAACCTGTGCTTGGACCAGGAGGTAGGGAGGTAGTCATCTGAATAGAACAAGGAAATACTGCATGGTTCAAAATTTACTAGATTTTTGTAAATAAACTAGTATAAAAATTAATATAAAAGATATTAAAGAATAATTATATGAAACACAATGTAAATGAAAGATTGTATAGAACAATATACTATATATGAATGGAACATACTGTAAAATATACTGATTATATGAACATATTGATTATATGAAAATCAATAACATTTCTTTTAAAAAAATCAGAAAGTGTTTAGGGAGCTCTGGTGACCTGGTTGCAAGAAGCTGCACTGCAATCCCAGAGGTATGCGGTTCAAATCCACCAGATGCTCTGCTGGAAAAGGAGGGACAATCTCCTTCTGTACCAGTCAGATCGGATTTGATGGTACATACCTAATAAATAATAAAATTTTAAAAATTCAGGAAGAGTGTAAACCATGCAGAACAGATCATCTGGGAGGCTGGGCTCTAAGAGGAGGAATGTGGCATCAGAATTGGAGGAAAACTCATCAACAACCTTTGTTATGCAGAGGACACAACCTTGCTTGCTTAAACTGAGGATGACCTGAAGTGCTTGCTGCAGAAGGTCAAGGATTGCAGCCTTCAATATGGATTGAAGATCGACATCAAGAAAACAAAACTTCTCATCACTGGGCCAATTGGCAGCATCATGATAGAGGGTGAAAAGATTGAGATTGTTAACAGCTTCATTTGCTCAGCTCCACAATGCAGGAAATCTGCACTGAGAAAGTCTGCTGTCAGGGACCTCTCCATAGTACTGAAGAGCAACAATGTCAGTTTGGAGACTAAGGTATGCCTTTTCCAGACCACAGTCTTTGCAATTACTTGTATGCATCAGAAAGCTAGACAATGATTGTTGTTGTTGTTGTTGTTATGTGCCGTCGAGTCGCCTGCGACTCATAGCGACCCTATGTACAACAGCCCTAAACTCCGCTCTGTCCTGCACCAATCGCACTGTCCCTGATACTCCCATCCCAATTATCCCAGTCACTGAATCAATCCACCTCATAGAGGGCCTTCCTCTCCTGCGCCGTCCCTCTACCCTCCCAAGCATGATGTTCCTCTCCAAGGACCAGTCTCTCCTCACTACATGTCCGAAGTAAGTTAGACGGAGCCTCAGAATACTTGCCTCCAAGGAGCCACCCGGTTTAACCCTCTCCAGGACAAATCTATTTGTTTTCCTAGCAGTCCATGGTATTCTCAGTACTCTTCTCCAGCACCACAGCTCAAAGGCATCAGTTCTCCTTCTATCCTCCTTGGTCATTGTCCAACTCTCTGATAGAGATAATAAATAGAAGGAGAATTGATGCCTTTGACCTGCCATGCTGGAGAAGAGTATTGACTATACCATGGACTACTAGGAGAACAAACAGGTTCGTCCCAGAGAGGATGAAACCAGGATGCCTCTTGGAGGAAAGTTTTCTGAAGCTTCGTCTAAGAATCTACTTTGAGCATGTTGCAAGGGGGAACCAATTTTTGGAGAGGAACATCATGCTTGAAAGCATGGAGGGACAGCACAGGAAAGGAAGACCCTGGATGAGATGAATGGATTGATTCAGTGACTGGGGTAGGGGGGGTAGGTGTGTCAGAGACAATAAGATTGGCTCAGGGCAGAGTAGGGTTCAGGGCTGTTGTACATTGGGTCACAAACAACTCAATGGCACATAACAAGAACGAACAACCCCTAGATCACTGACTCTTAACCATAGTTGTTCAGTTATAACACGCCAACTATTTTCCATCAATTGACCTAAGCAATCCATATTTTTTGGTACTTCACTGACAGTAAGGCAAGTCTTAATAAGGTGTTGATTGTTCAGATGCTATAAAGTAACTATTAACAGCGTGGAAGTGGTTTAACCACTCTGCAAGTCAGGACTTCTTTCTAAATTACTGCAAGAGGCGATTTCCTGAAGTGATCAGGAAATGAGCTGTATTATGAGTCACTTTCAGCTCTTGTACAATATAACCTCTGAAAGCTGAAATCTTTGTAAGATGGAATCTTGTCAGAGAAGGAGAACTCAAATATTTTCTGTTAATGTCAAGTGGCAAAATTGTACCTTGTCAAAGGCAGAAAATCTGGGAGACTGGGACAAATGATGCCATTTCTTCGAGTGCTGGATCTCATAGATTTCACTGTGTATCTTTTTCTAATTACCTGCTACATCTAAGAAGAACAATGTTCACCAAGATTTAAAAGGAAAAAAATGGCCACATGCCAGATCCAAAGACTGTGAAGCCAACCAAACAATTAAATCAGTTCAAATAAGAATTTCTTAGTCCTGACCTGCCTGTCTCAGATGGCTTCCACCGAGGTGGGTCTGCAGCCGCTGCCACTGGAGAGGGAAGACAGCAGTGCGCAGAGACGTCAATCATAGACCTCCAAAATGAAGACAACTTTCTGAAAGAAGAAAGCTCATTTTCTCAGTGAAGATTGAGTCATTTAATTAATATCCTATCTACATTCTAATTACCAAATTGTGACTGTAATTTATAACTTAAAGTGAATAGGACAGCCTATTAATTAAGAATTTTGAGATCTGCTTGGGTTTCAGCTGGAAAGCAAAGAAAAAATTACCCCTGCTGAATAAAGTTTGAGGGATAAGTGACAAATCCAGAATGTCCAAAATGTTCTTTGATTTTAGCACAAATCCTACTAACCCTGGAGTATAAAGTATATTCAATAAACTACAAGCAATACAATTATGAGTGAATCTCAGATTAATTAAGAGAGAGTGGGAGAAGATAAGGTAAGGAATTAAGTGGTAAGGAGAAACTTAAGGAATTAAGAAAAGATCTTAATTTCATATAAGAAGATATGATAAATTAGAGTTCTTTTTTGGGGGTATTTCTAAATTTTTTATTATATATTGTATGCAAAATTTGCATACATTGTGTTTCATTCACATGCATTGTACTTCATACACTCCTTAAGTAAAGGTGTGTTTTATACAATCACTATTTTATAAAATTAATCACCATAAAAAAATTAATCACCATCATCACTCACCATCACCTATCTTTTCAGGTTCCCACTAGAGCTATCCTAATTTCTTCACCCCTTCCTTCCACCCACCAAACTCTGCGATCCTATGATTTTTTTCTCCCCTCCTGATCATCATCCCTTCTGTCCCCCCTCCACACTGTGAACTTTTATCCACATTTTACCAGGTAGTTTGGAAGCAGGAGTAACATCCACTTGCTAAACAGCATGCCTCCAGAAACTCTGTTTCTTTTGTTCATAGGGTCGCTATGAGTCATGCTCAACTTGAAGGCAATCAACAACAACAACATACTAGGTAGAACTTCTTCTTGATGTGGGCCATTGTTTGGTTTTTTTTAATCCCTTACTCTGTCTCTGCCATTTGGGCTATAGTATATAGTTATCCTTCAATGAATTTGACTGAACGAACATAAAGCAACTAAGCAACACATTTTTGGGTAATATATTGGTGAAACGGTACATAAATGGACTGAAGTCATGCTTAGTGACTTGCCTTCATTCACTGGGGAATGCTCAACTCATGTATTTCCACTTCCCTCTGAACACTCTTTCTTGATGACTTCAACAGCCATATAGAAAATCCACGGTTCTCTTAGTTCTTGACTCCCTCACTTAAATGACATCCCACAGCTCCTGTTGTTACCTTTCAAACTGTCATCTGCATCAACTTCCAAAGCCTTAATTTGAAGCATTATTCTCTCCAAGTACACCTACAAACACTCTGGTTCTCTTTATATAGTGCCTACACTCAAACTATTCTTCTCAGCACCAAGTTTTCCATCCGCTGTCCTACAAACTCTTAATACCCGTATGTCCTCATGCCTTCTTCTTCCGTATGTCCTCATGCCTCTTTTTTCCCCCCACTGTAGATTTATGTAGTTTATTATTTAAATATCTTGGGTAGGAGAAATTTCATTTTCTAAAAACAGCAACAACAACAACAATAACAACAAAACAATAACAAACCCCAAACCAAATACCAAACAAACCAAAACCAGAAAACCCACCTTTCTTGCCCGCACCCCAGTGCTCACTCCTGAAGCTCGGCAGCAGACATTGCTGGAGAAACCCCACCCCCAGCTGTGAATCTCACATCTCAGCCCTCAGTACTACTATACAAATCCCCTGTATTGTTCTGGCAAATTTGCTGTCTTGCTTTCCCAAGTGGCACACTCTGCTTTCTTTTCAAGCCTCCAACACCACCCCTCTCTCCCACACACCATCATTTAAAGATTTTGCCTCATTTTTCATTGAGATTTTATGAGCAGTTAATCTTCAGACACCTCATCTTCCCATCATGAACCGATCATCTTTAGAATGATATTCTGAGTCTTCCTTCTTATGTGATGGGAGAGGCTTCTCCACTTCTTTCAAAGGTCAGCTCTTCCACTAAAGCTGTGACTCCTAGCCTCTTGCTTTCTCAAGGATAATCCCCTTTGACCCCTGCACCATCATTTTTTTCTCACTACTGGATAAATTTCATAAGCAAGCACACGTTCTAGAATGATAATATATTTTTAAAATCCCTCCCTTGATTACATGTGCTGCCGTCATTGTGCCCATTTCAGTGCTCCTCTTCATTGAAAAAAATGACTATGAAAAGTTGTTTATAATCACTGTCTCCACCTCATCATCCTCCATTCTCTGCTCAACCCAGACCAATCAGAATTCCACTCCACACACTACTTTGAAACTTTCTTTCTCCTTAACTGATCCAATCGTTCCCGCCAGGCTTCATCTAACTTCACTTCTTAGCAACTGTACAAAGAGTTCATCATCTCCCTCTTTCTAAAATCCTTCCTTCTCTTGGCACCTATATTAATTTCCTAGGGCTACTTTAACAATTTAACTGAATGGCTTAAAACAAGATAAATGTATTCTCTCACGGTTCTGGAGCACAGAAGCACAAATTCAGAGTGTTGTTGGACCATACACTGTTAGAAATCTCCAATGAAGGATCATTCCTTGTCTCTTCCTAGTTTTATGGCTTTCAGCAATCCTTGGTACCCTTCGATTTGCAATTACTTCACATGATTTTCTTCCTTGTTTGTGAGACAGTAATATGAATTTGTTGTAAGGTGCTGTCAAGTACGACTTATAGTAATCCTATGAACAAGAAATCTGAACCCTGTCCCGTCCTATGCCAACCTCACAATCTCTGACACACTGAAGCCCATCACTGTAGTCACTATATCAATCCACTGGTTGAGGATCTTTCTCTCTTTCACCATTCCCACCTTCCCAAGCATGATGTGCTTCTCCAAGGAATAGCCTTTCCTAGTACTGGATTTAGGAGAAATAATAATTTAGTAAGATCTCATCTGAATGGAACTAATTACATCTGCAAAGACTCTTTTCAATTAAGATTACATTTTAAAGTTCCAGAAAACATGAGTCTTTGGGAAATATCATTTAAGCTACTATCCTAAGATGTGAATTGACCCCATGAACTCAACAGTGGGACTTAAGTACAGCAGGGATCGTGAAGACGTTTTCCAATCAAGCAGTGTTTTGCTCTGTTGTGCGTAAGGTGGTTAGGAGTCAGAGCTGACTCAATAACACCAGACATCAACAGCAAAACCATTCATCCCAGCGCAGCTTCTGTGGCTGGGCACTCTCCTGCCTTTCGTCCTCTTGTGCTGACTGTTATTGTTCATTCTTCTTTGGTAGCTATTTTACATCCCCTATTACAGTTTCCAATGCTGGAGAAACTCAAGACTCTCTTGTCTTCTCTAACTAGACCCCTTTGTGAAATTGTGTCATCTAACATCAAGCTTTTAAAACTCTACTGGTGACTCCCAGATTTATGTCTTTTAAAAAAATATTACTGTTCCCAATTTATAGATAAAGAAACGGAGGCACAGGGAGGTTGAATAACTAACATAGCTGTTCTGCTGCTGTTCATAGGGCCACTATGAGTCAAGATAGCCTTGACAGTAGCTAGCAACAACGGAGCTGGAAGGAACATGGATGTGAACCTGAGCAAGTTTGGTCTAAGGAGCCAGTGAGTGACAAGCACAGACGTTAAGAACTCAGCCACTAAACAAAGGTTGGTTGTACAAATTCACCAGCAGCTCCATGGGAGAACAAATCTTGGCAATCTGTGTCTATAAATATTACGGTCTAGAAATCCCTATGGGGTTGGACTCTGGCATAAAGTATCCCCATAATTTGAAATCATCTCAGTGACACCAATAACAAGAAGCTGGATCCAGAACCTGTACTCTTACACACTACATATTCACTACATAGTCTACTTCTCCCCTGATCTCCAGCTTTGTCTGTTTGACAACATAATTGATAATTGTACCTAGATGTTATCTATCTATCTATCTATCTATCTATCTATCTATCTATCTATCTATTGCTATAGCTAAGATAGATAGAAATAGAGATAGATATATCGATATCGATATAGATCAGACATGAACCAATTAGAGGGCTTGACTTGTACCCCCACTCCCTTTTCCGTTTTCTCTTTCCCTACCTGCTTCTAGTTTTGGAATCATCAACACCCAGTTATTAAAATAAAAGTTTAGGAGACTTGATTCTGCTCTATCCCCTCCTAACCTAACCTCCATTCCCCACCCCCTTAACTCATCATGATCAAGTTTCTGGCTTTATCTCTAGAACCTTCAGAATATATATGTAGCTGTTTGCTTCCTCCCATTTTCACTCTCACTATATTTCATGCTGAATTATCAACATTTCTCCAGTTACTGTTGTTTACCTTCTATCTGGTGTAACTGTTCTCACTTTTGCAGTCATAACCCAACAATTTAATTGTGCTCATGAGAAACCTATACTTGGACCAGGAAGCAGTCCTCAGAATAGAGCAAAGAAACACTGAATGGTTCAAAATCAGGAAAGAAGTGTGTCAAGGATGCATCCTGTCTCTATACATTTTCAATCCATATGCAGAACAAATCATTCAGAAAGCAGGGTTTTACGAGGAGTATGGCATCAGAATTAGAGGAAGACTCATCAACAACCTACATTATGCAGATGACATATCCCTGCTTGCTGTAACTGAGGAGGACCTGAAATGCTTGTTGCAGGAGGTCAAGGACTGTAGTATTCAATATGGATTGAAGCTCAACATCAATAAAACAGATTCTCACCACTGGGCCAATTGGCAGCACCATGATAGATGGAGAAGAGGTGGAGGTTGCTAACAATTACAGCATGCTTGGCTCCACAATCAACACTCTTGGTACCAGAAAATCAAAAGACAAATTGCACTGGGAAAATCTGCTGTCAGAGACCTCTCAAGAGTACTGAGAAGCAATGATATCAGCCTAGAGACTAAAGTGCACCTCATCCAGGCCATGATCTTTGCAATTAGTTGTTCTGCATCAAAGAGCTGGACAATGACTAAGGATGACAGAAGAATTATTTATGGCTTTGAGTTGTGGTGCTGGAGAAGAGTCTTGAGCATAAACCACAGAAAAACCAAATAGATCTCTCTTGGAGAAGATAAAACCAACTTTCTCCTTGAGGCTAGGATTCTGAAGATCCATTTCACATACTTTGGTCACATGGCCAGGAGGGACTAATCCCTGGAGAAGGACATCATACTTAGAAGAGTGGAGGGATGGTACAGGAGAGGAAGACCCCAATGAGATGGATTTATACAGTAGCTGGGACAATGGGGGTAGGTGTGTCAGAGTCAAAGATTGGCTCAGGACAGAGCAGACTTCAGAGCTGTGCTACATAGGGTTGCTATGAGTCGCATGCGACTCAAGGGCACATAACAGTAACAACCCAGCAGCTAGAGAAGCTTTATGAAACATAAACCAGAGCACATCATATTCATGTTTCAAAGTTTCCAAAACTCCCTGTGTATTCAGGATGAAATACAGCCCCCTTTCCTTGCCTTTGCAGGGACTGCCTGATCTGGACTTCTAAAGTCTCTACCTTCATCTCCTTCCCATTTCCTGCCTGTTCCCTCAGTTTCAGGCGTGGTTCTCATCCCTGCTTTTCCAGAAACATTCCAGCCTCGTGTCTGCAACACGTCCTTTTGCGCCTGTTCATATTCCTGCCTTAAATACTGTCCAAATACTCCACCCCAGATCACCTCACTATTCAGGTCTTGGCTCAAGCATCACCTCCTCAGAGTAGTCACCTGAACATCTATTCTTCCCCTGCCCCCCAGTCATTTTCTGGCATATAATTCTAGCATCTTTTTTTAAAAAAACATAGTGTGTGGCCTTGTCTATAGACAATTGCATTGCTAGCCTAAAGGTGGCTAGTTTGAATCCACCAGCAGCTGCAGAGGAAAAAGATGGGCAATCTCCCAGCTTCTGAAAATCTGCTGGAGAGTCAGCTATGAGTCTTGATGGCAGAGTTGAGAGTTTGTTTGAGAAGAGTCCTTATTTGCCTTATTTACATTTGTGTCCTTAATGCCTAGAATGGTACATAATCATTGCTCAATATATATTTTATTTGTTAAATGAATGACATTGAATAAATAGACAAATTATGTTGATCTTGGAAAGTTTCTTAGCGATCAGTTTTTCAGGAATATTTTGAGGGAAAGAAAGATGATAAATTACTAGACTGGTGAAAGAATGCTTTTAGGAAAGAAAACAAAAAAATTTTTAAAAATGGTTCTGTCTTGAATAAGTGCCAGAGTCTGGAAACTCTATTAACTCGGGTGTTTTGAAAAGGTAATCAACAAAAAGAGGAAAATTAGCTTATCAGATCAGGGAGTCCTCACCATTTGGTTAAAGACCTAGGATGCCATGCTAAAGTTAAATTCTTCTGTGTTTCATTGGAAAGAAAAAAAAAAAGCGTTTACTAAGTTTCTACTGGGCACCAGGCAACGTTCTAGAGATTTATACAATGATGAATAAGAGAAACATTAATCCCTGCCTTCAGGATGCTTAGGTTAGTGGAAAACTAGTGTTAGTTAATAATAATTATGAATGTTATTACTAATTATCAAAGTGTGTGTGGATCTTATTTTGGAGGCATTAATCAGCCTGGTCTGTGCCCTCAACATTACCTGCCTCCAATTGGCCCTGACTCATTCTATCAGTTCAGTATTCTGTTTGCAATCACTCAGAAAAGGGATGACAGCACTATCCAATACATAGCTAACAGGAATTCTGTCCTGACTCTTGAGTTTAAAAATCTCAGAGTTCTAGAGGGGCAGAGAAAAATCTCCTGGCTTTGGGGAAATCCTTGTCTGACTTGATGATTCAGAGGAAAGTTTCTTAGCTCAGAGATTAACATTACTTCTAAATGCTGGAGGAGGGGATGACTCAGAGGGACATGATGAGAGCTTAGGTGCTGGTGAGTCTCTTTGGAAGAAGTAACCATTTTTACCTCTTTGCCAGGACAGGTTGCTTTGGATAGTAAAAAAAACCTGCCATCAGTTTGGGGTGAACAGAGAAGAATGGTGCTGCCATCTCCAGGTACAGCCCAGAAAGCTGGCAAACCTCAAAGCAGAGACAGCCTCATGGAAGGTCTAGGTGCAGGGCCATTGGAGCCTCTTAGAGTCACCTGTGATTCTTCATAGTGCCGAATTACAGCTTGATTTTAGGGAGTACAGGAGTAGGATCCTGAAAAGTGTGGGAATTTTCCATAGCTCTGCAGAAGCAGTAGAATACACTGCTGTCCTCCTAAGGAGAGTGTGGAAGGATGAAGGCCAAGTGAGCACTGGAGATGGAAGGCCTCATAGACAGGGGTGGGAGAGGGGAGGGGAGAGGGGTTTGAGGGCAGGGAGGCAGCAGAGACCAGTGTAGGCTGTTAATGAGAAACCAGAGGGGCAAAGCACTTCTCAGTAGAGAGCTGCTTGGACAGATGATAATAAAAGAGAATTTCCCTTTAATCCAATATATTCCTTTTAACTTAGATAAACTTCATGAAAAAAGGAAACTATGAGTATTGACTCTAATTTTGTTTCCAATTCCTGGTCAAATAAGGGTTCAAAATGTGATTGAGACCTATTTCTGTGATTACACTCACATAATGGAATACTATGCAGCACACAGGAGCAATGATTTTTAAAAATATTGCCTAATTTAGGAGAGAGTGGAGAGCATTATGCTGAGTGAACTGGCTTAGTCCTACAAGGATAAATATTGTATAAAACCATTATTGGAGAATAAGGATCCAGGAGGGGTGGGAGAGGGCGGAAGAAGAGGGAAGAGGATGTGCAGGGGGTGGGGTATTAATCATGGTGTTGTACAATTTGATGGGTGGGGGCAGGTGGGGAAATTGAAAGAATTTGTTCTAATTTGTATTTGAAATTTGTAAATAAACTAGTAGAAAATAAAAGAGAAAGACCAGTACTAGTATTGTAAATATTGTTGGTAGGTATGATCGAGTCTATTTTCAATTTATAACAATTCTATGTGACAGAGTAAAAATACCTCATAGGCTATTCTAGGCCATAATTTCTAGGGGAGCAGATTTTCAGGTCTTTCTCTTGAGGAGCCCCTGTGGGAGTTCTACCTATAATCTTCCCATCCGCAAGCAAGTGCTTCCCTTTTGTGTCATCAGAACGCCTTCTGTTGTAATTAGAGTAGAACAAAATGACAAGAGATGCAGAATCCAACTGTATGTTGTAGGAGCCAGTTGTTGTTGTGTACTGTCAAGTTAGCTGACCCTCTGGCAAATTTTCACAGGTAGTTAGTTAATCGCATGGGAGAAGATTGTCCATACTTCTTAGGAAGAATAAAAGGATAATTTAGAATAAAATATACTGTTAAGAGAATAAATGAATTAAATATAAAAACCAAGCAACAT
>NW_006399947.1:834063-867670 GCF_000299155.1 Elephantulus edwardii
TTTGTCCTGGAAAGGGTTAAACTGGGCTGTTCCTTGGAGGCAAGGATTCTGAGGCTCCGTCTAACATACTTTAGACATGTTGTAAGGAGAGACTGGTCCTTGGAGAGGGACATCATGCTTGGGAGGGTCGAGGGACAGCGCAGGAGGGGAAGGCCCTCTATGAGGTGGATTGATTCAGTGACTGGGGCAATTGGGATGGGTGTATCGGAGACAGTGCAATTGGCACAGGACAGAGCAGAGTTTAGGCCTGTTGTACATATGGTCGCTATGAGTCACAAGCAACTCGACGACACATAACAACAACAATGATGAAGGTCAAT
Source organism: Elephantulus edwardii (assembly GCF_000299155.1). Classification (NCBI taxonomy): domain Eukaryota; kingdom Metazoa; phylum Chordata; class Mammalia; order Macroscelidea; family Macroscelididae; genus Elephantulus; species Elephantulus edwardii. The sequence goes on from NW_006399947.1 coordinate 834,384, forward strand.
GACTGTAGTCTTCAATATGGATTAAAGATATACATCAAGAAAACAAAGGTTTTCACCACTGGGCCAATCGGCAGCATCATGATAGGTAATGAAGAGATAAGAGATTTTTGTGGCTCCACAATCAACACTCTGGGTATCAGCAGCCAAGAAATCAAAAGACAAATTGCACTGGGGAAGTCTGCTGTTAGGGACCTCTCCAGAGTACTGAAGAGCCACAATGTCAGTTTGGAAACTAAGGGGCACCCAATCCAGGCAATAGTCTTTACAATTACTTGCTTTGCTTCAGAAAGCTGAACAAAGATTAGGATGACAGAAAGAGAATAGATGCCTTTGAGGCATGGTGTTGAGAAGAGTATTGATTATACCATGGTCTGCTAAGAGAACAAACAGGTTTTTACTGTAGAGGGTTGAACCAGGCTGCTCCTTAGGGGCAAGGATTCTGAAGCTTTGTCTGACATTCTTTGGACATGTTGCAAGGAAAGACCAGTCCTTGCAGAGGAACGTCATGCTTGGGAGGGAGGAAGGACACAGTGCAGGATAGGAATACCCTGGATGAGATGGATTGATTCAGTGACTGAGGTAATGGAGGTAGGTGTGTCAGAGACAATAAGGTTGGCACAGGATAGAGCAGGGTTCAGAGCTGTTGTACATAGGGTCATTATGTGTCTCAAGCGACTCAATGGCACATAACAAAAACAACAACAACAATGTTCAACATACTTTGGGCATGTTACTAGGAGGGAGTATTGCTAGGAAAAGGACATGATGCTGGGAAGGGTGGAGGGTCAGCAGAGAGGAAGACCCTCAACCAGGTGAATTGACACGGTGACTGCCTTAATGGACTCTTGTGTGTCCAGAAGTGTGAGGATGGCACAAGATAGAACAGGGTTCATATCTTTTGTTCATAGGGTTGTTATGAGTCATACTTGACTCAATGGCACCTAACAACAACAATGTTCACCATATTTATAAATGTAATATACTAAAGTTACTTAAATTATTTTTGGTAGAAAACTGAGTAACTTGAAAAGATGAAGTATATATAATGTAGTTTAAAAGTTTTAAGAAACTAAAATTGAACTTGTAAACAGGACCAAATATTAGGCTAAAGCTTCATTAAGAAGTGCTAGTTCTCTGAAGCCCTGCTGTTGTTGTTGGGTGCCATCCAGTCAACTCCTACTCACAGTGACAGGTCTGGATCTTGCCCTATCTTGGGCCATCCTCATCATTTCTGCCACACTTGAGTCCCTTCTTATAGTCACTGTGTCGATTTATTTTGTTGATGCTCTTCTCCTCCGTAACTGACCCTCCACTTTTCTGAACACAATGTCCTTTTCCAAGGACTGTCTACTCCTAACAATTTGCTCAAAATATGTGAGATGAAGTTTCATCATCCTCCCCTATACGGAGCACCCTGTCTTCACCTTCTCTAAGACATACTTGTTTATTCTCTTCTTTGTCCAAGGATATTTTGTACCATAAAAGGATGCAGTCTCTTTGGAAAAGAGTTTGTCCTTGAAAAAGTTACAGATAGAATTATTATATGACTCATCAGATCTATCCCTAGAATTGAAAGCAGGAACTTAAACAGGCACTTGTGTGTCAGTGTTCATTAATATTCATCAATATTCAACATAACCACCAGGTAGACACAACCTAAGGGTCCTTCAACAGATGAATGAGAAACAGCATGTAGTGTAGCCTTTAAATGGACTAGTATTTGGCCATAAAAATGAATGAAAATCTAATGCATACTATAGAATAGATGAACTTGAAAACATGATAAATGAAACAAGCTAGACACAAAAGGACAAATATTGTGTGATTAAACTTGTATTAATTATCTTCTTCTTGTTGTTATGTACCATAGAGTTGGAACCGACCCATAGCTGACCATCCTCTGGTAAGTTTTCAGAGGCAGTTAATCACATGGGAGGCGATTGCCTATCATTCTGCAGAGCAGCTGGCCTGCAGAACAGCTGGTGGTCTCGAACCGCATGCCTTTGGAATTGCAGAACAGCTTCCTCCCCCTCCTCCTCCTCCTCCTCCTCCTCCTCCTCCTCCTTCTTCTCCTCCTCCTCTCTCTCTCTCTCTGTTTTAAAGAGTAAACTGAAGGTAGTAAAGATGATTACTGCTTCCCGGAATTTTTATTTCAATTATGATCATGACTCGATGGAACATAACAACAACCACCTGTGACCAGTGATATAAAGTGTCTTTCTTCCAATAGTTCAATCAAAGTTTAAAAAGCATTCTCCTACAGGGAAGGAAAACAGTATTCTCCCTTGTAGTGCTTACTTTCTACTCCTCACCCCCACTGTTAAGTCTAAAACTGGGAAAGTAAGGTCCCAACTCCACTCTGTACCTTCCTGAGAACCTAGCATGGAGCTAGAGATAAAAGGATGCTGCCAAATGGAAGTATGTGCAGCTCTCCTAAAGCTGGACCCTCAGGAAAGCTCTTCAGAGCCCCTCAAAGCCTCTCAGTCAGCGCAGAGCAGCTTCTTGCCATTAGGCCACCAGAGATTCCTGACGAATTATCCAGAATAGGAAAAGTCATAGGGACAGAAAATAGATTAGGGGTTAGCAGGGGATGGGACAAGAAGCAAAGGAGAAGTTATGGATTAATGGGTGAAGACTTTCTGTTTAAGGTCAGGAAAAGTTATGACAATAGTAATGATGTTTGTTCAGAATTGTGAATGTATTCAATACTGTGTAATTGTACATTTAAATTGTACATTATTAAAATGATAAGTTGTATGTAACAAATATCATCCTACCACACAAAAATAAACCTTTTTTTAAAAAAAAGTTTGCTAAAACTTCTTCCTCCTCTGTCTTTGTAATGACCTTTGTCACTCTTCCTGATGATACTCTTGATATCCTCCCACAATTTAGTGCTCAAGGCCTCAAACCTGTTCCTGAGATGGTTCTGAAATTCAGGTGGGATGGACTTAAGGTCATATTTTTGTTCCTGTGGATTTGATTTTACTTTCCTTAGATTCAGCTTGAACTTGCATATGAGTAGTTGCTGGTCTGTTCCAAAAACATCACCTGGCCTGGTTTTCCCTGCTGATATTGAACTTCTCCAGTGGTTCTTTCCACAGATGTAATCAATCTGATTCCTATGCATACCATCAAGTGAAATCCATGCATATTGGCTGAATTTATCATGTGCCAAATGTGATAATGGTTACCCATGGCTGACAGTGTTTGGTGGAGCTCCCCGATTAAAACAAGCTTGGAAGCAGGCGTGGCATCCACTTCCTAAATGGCTTGCCTATGGAAACTCTATGAACAGCGCTTAGGTCTTTCGTCCATAGGGTTGCTGAGTTGTCTATGACTCGACAGCACCTAACAACAACAACGACATAAGAAGTATTTGCAAAGAATAACTTGTTGATTGTGCAAAATTCTCTCATTCTATCTCCAACCTCATTTCAGTCACCAAGTCCATGTTTTTCAACTACTGATCCTTCTTCTCTGTTCCCAACTTTTGCATTCCAGTCATCCATTATTATTAGTACATCTTGATTGCATGTTCAATCGATTTCTTACTGCAAAAGTTGGTAGAAATCTTCTATTTCCTCTTCTTTGGCTCCAGATGTTGGTGCATATATCTGAATGACAGTGGTATTCACTGGACTTCCTTGTATGCATATGGATATTTTCCTATTACTCATAATGTGTATGGATTATGAGATGGATACAGAAATGACTTTTTTAACTATGAAAGCAACCCCACCTTTTCATCTCCAGCATAGTAGTTCATATGATCTTCTGACTCAAAATGCCTCATGCCAGTCCATTTCATCTCCCCAATACCTACTATGTCAATATTCATGTGTTCCATATTTTCCTAACAATACCCAATTTTCCTACATTCATGGTTCTCACATTCTGTGTTCCAATCACTAGTGTCTGCTTACAATAGTTCCTCCTCCTTTGTGTTTCCATACTTGAGGACTCAGTTGCCCTATCTGCTAGTCTAAGTGTGTTCTATCGTACATAGGGTCTTCAAAGGCCTGCTATTTTGGAAGTGTCTGGCCAATCCTTCTTCCTAGCATGTCTTAATCTGAATGTTTAGATTTAGAACAGTATCTGACAGACAAGCATTTTATGAAAAAGAGCAGATGAAAGATATTTCCTCAATGTAGAAATAACCAAGACCAAAATGGATGTCAGAGGAGACTCTGAGTATTGCACTAGAGGACCAAAAAAGTCAAAGCAGAGGAAAGAGATCAAGATATTAAGGAGCTAAACAGAAGTTTCAAAGCACAGTGTGGGAAGACAGAGTAAAGTATTATAATGAAATGTGCAAAGAGCTGGAGTCAGAAAATCAAAGGGACCAAACTGCTTAGCATTTACTAAGCTTAAGGAACTGAAGAACAAATTTAAGCCTTGAGTTGCAATACTTAAGGATGCTTTGGGTAGAATAGTAAATGATCAAGGAAGTATTAAAAGAAGATGGAAAGAGTATACAGAGTCATTGTACCAAAAAAATTTGCTGACACAGAAGAATTTTATGAAACAACGTATGATCAAGAGTCTGTAGTGATGAAGGAAGAAGTTCAAGGTGCTCTGAAAGAATTGGCAAAAAACAAGGCCCCAGGAATTGGCAATATATCAATTGATATATTTCAATAAACAGATGCTGCCCTAGATGTGCTCACCAAGTTGTGTCAAGAAATCTGGAGGACAATCACCTGTCTGAGTGGAAGAGATCTATATTTGTTCCCATTCCAAAGAAAGGTGATCCAACAGTGTGGAAATTATTGAACAATATCATTAGTATCACATGCAAGCAAGATTTTGCTGAAGATTATCCAGAAAACAACTGGATCAGCACATCAACAGAGAACTGCCAGAAGTGTAGGCTGGGTTTAGAAGAGGCCATGGCATTACAGGTATTGTAGCTAATGTTAGATGGATCTTGGTTGAAAGCAGGGAATACCAGAGGAATGCCTATCTGTGTTTCATTGGTTATGCAAAGGTGTTTGAATGTGTGGACGACAACAAACTGTGAGTGACTCTGAGAAGAATGGGAATCTCAGAACACTTGACTGTACTTATGCGAAACCTATGCTTACTTGGACCAGGAGGCAGTCATCAGAACAGAGCAAGGGAAGCCTGCATGGTTCAAAATTGGGAAGGGTGAATGGAATCCCAAAATCTCTGTAGGTGTTCATTGAAATGAAAAATAAACAACCTAAATTAAAAAAAAAAATTGGGAAGGGTGTATGCCAGGGATGTGTCCTATCTATATACCTTTTTAATATATATGAAGAACAGATTATCTGGGAGGCTGGGCTCTATGAGGAGAAGTATAGAATCAGGATTAGAGGAAGACTCAACAACTATCTGTGTTATGCAAATGACACAACCCTACTTGCTGAAACTGAGGAGAGCCTGAAGCACTTGTTGCAGAAGGTCAAGGACTGTAGCCTTTAATATGAATTGAAGCTCTACAGCAAGAAAACAAAGATTCTCACCACTGGACCAATTGGGAGCATCATGATAGATGATGGTGAAGATATTAAGACTGTAAACCACTTTAGTTTGCTTGGCTCCACAATCAACACTCTTGGTACCAGCAGCCAGGAAATGAACAGAGGCATTGTGTTGGGAAAGTCTGCTGTTAGAAATCTCTCCAGAGTACTGAAGAGCAATTAAGTCATTCTGGAGACTGAGGTTTGCCTGATACAGACCATGGTCTTTGCAATCACTTGCTATGCATCAGAAATCTGGATGATAACTAGGGATAATAGAAGGAGAATTGATGCCTTTGAACTGTAGTGCTGGAGAAGAGTATTGAATATAGCATGGATTGCTAAGAGAATGAACAGGTTTGACCTGAAGAGAGTTAAACCAAGATGCTCCTTGGAGGTAAGGATTCTGAAGCTTGGTCTGACATACTTTGGATATTTTGCAAGGGGGACCAGTCCTTGGAGAAGGATGTCAAGATTGGGAGGGTGGAGGAACAGTGCAGGAGAGAAAGACCTTCAATGAGAGGAATTAATTCAGTATCTGCGGTAATAGGGGTGGGTGTGTCAGAGACAACAAGATTGGCACAGAATAGAGCAGAGTTTAGGGCTGCTGTACATAGGGTCACTATGAGTCACAGGCAACTCGATGGCACATAACAACCACAACACAACTTCTTCAATATTTATAAATAGTGCAATGTGATTTTGAATTTTAATCTAGTTTAATTTTTTTAAATTTAAAGTTTATTGGAGGGGAAGGGGAAAACAGTTTATGGAAGATTGGATTTTTATGTCATAATTTTACATGGAATATTAATTTCTAAACCAAAGTTATCTTTGATAATATTTATTGTTTTGTGCTAACAGATTGATGATGACTCAAAGCAACCCTATGAACAATGGCTTTGAACCTTGTCCTATTTTTGTTGATTGTCTTCGAGTTGAGCATGACTCATAGCAGCCCTATGAACAAAAGCCCCAAATCTCCTCTACAACTATGAACATTTATCAAAGTTCATAGAGTTGCTGGAATCTTGCTCTATCCTGAGCCAATCTCACTGTCTCTGACACACCTGACACCATTGCCACTGTCACTGTGTCAATCCATCTCATCCAGGGGTTTCCTCTTCTGTGCTCACCCTCCATACTTCTAAGCATCAATGGGAAGGAGACTGTCTATCTTTTTTCCTGCCAGAGAGAGCTGGGGTGAGATCAGACAGACCCTCATGTAGACCTACGTCATTTTATCTGTATGTTTGCTTATCCTTATGGTTTCCTCTTCGGGGTATCATTTATCTGTCAGTTTTTTATTTGGAAAGTGTCTTAGCGTGTTGCTCTTCTTAATAGTTTAAATACATATTTGTTTGCTTATTATTTGCTCTTTTGGGCACAGTGCTTATCTGTCAGATGCTGTACTGAAGTGGATCTCTTAGATTAAGACAGAGTAGGAAGAAGCCGCTGGCAGATTCAAACTGCCAGAGATAGCTTCTGCAGTCAGTCTCTCAGAGGTGAGATCATGCAGTCTCTTAGAGGCCACAGTAGGGATTAGTATGATCCCTCATTTAGTATGAGCCTAAATGTAATGGAAAACCATGGAAGGATTTGAAACTGAGGCCAGGGCTGCTGCCTTCTTTTGACTGTACAAGCTAGCGTCTGTGCAACTGCAGGGAACACCACTGTCCTATGTTGGATTGTTATTTATTTGCCACTGACTCATAACTGACCCTCCAGCAGGTTTTCAGAGGTGGTAAATCACATGGGAGGAGGTTGAAACAGCTAGTGGATTTGAACTGTGTGCCTTTGAGATTGCAGCTTCTTATCACTAGGCCACCAGAACTCCCGGACCTAAGCCATGGGCATTAGGAAATATTGCCACCTCCACACAGGGAGGAAGGGGGAAGAGAATTGTCACACAGTGTGGTTTGCATCAATGTCATGAAACAAAATCTGTATGAATTGTGAATAGGAAACCAATTTGCTCTGCATACGTTCACTCACATCACAATAAAGATTAAAAAGAAAGAAAACAAGCAACATAGTCACCTTGCAAGTGACACAATCTCAAACTATAAAAAGATCACTCTGGATGCGGAGTGGAAGGACAGTGGGAGGGCGAGTGAAAGAAAGGAGATGATGTCGGAGATGATGTCACTTTCCAATCAAGTGGCCCAGAACAGATTTGTGGTGATAGAGAAAAATGGAGATAGACTGATATTTATAGATAATTATCAGTAGAGTCCTAAGGAGATTCTTGGATTAGAGAAAACTGAAAAAATCTCCTTGCCATTAAGTCAGGACTGACTGTAGCTGACTTTTCAGTGGGTTTCTGAGACTAAATAGCATAGATTGCCCACCTTTCTTTTGTGGAGCAGCTAGTGGACTGGAATGGTCAGAGACGCACAGCTTTTGGTCTAGCAGCACTATTCCATCAGTGTGCATCATTAGCGCTCCCAGGGACATAACCTGATGTAAATACTCCTCGAGGAAAAGTAATCTTCCTGTCAGTGACATACTACTGTGAGCTAATTTCTAGTGGCTTCACGAAACTGCATGCTTCTTCCTGATGCTTTTCAATGTATTCAGGTTAACAGATTGAAATCTGCTTTGGTGAAACTAGTTACTTATGGAAATGGACAAGTGCCACAAAAAGTGCTTGTTTCTCCAGAGAACCACTTGTAAAACATTTACACATCACTATTCACAGCACTTCTTAATATTCAGTGCTTGATTTTTATGTAGAGACTCATTGCAAAAGTGATGGAGTAACCATAACTTTGTGATGAATAAAACGAAGTGTGTGGTTGTAAATGATTCTGGGAGGAAGAAATCAGCAGGACTTTGATCATGACCGTAAACTGGCTGTGGTGGGAAGGTGAAGGTCGTATTTCCCCCTTGGAATAAGGAATCCTTTCCGGAGAGCACACTCACTGATGAAGATTAGAGAGAGACTATTTCACACTTTGATACCCCGTCACATGTGTTTTAAATGTACCTGCTTCAACTGTCAAAGATTTCTAGTTTCTTTTTAAGATTCCTCATTATTGTACTGCAGAGTTCTGAATTCAATCACCCCTTACTAGTGGAGTTAAAGAATGGAATAATAATTGAATTTCAACCTCACAGCCACTAAATGTCTTGCTGAGACAAAAGCTCTGCAGAAGACTCTATAGTTGAACTTTCAAGCAGAGTTAAGGCAGCGTGAATAGAGACTGAGTCCTGCCCTTAACAGATGTGTAGAAAGTTTGCAAAAGAGTTTCTGAGAAGTAGCTGGAAAGGAAGTGGGAGAGCTATGAAGGGTAAAAGTAGCTCTGGTGGTGTAGTACTTAGTCGATTGTGCGGCCAACCAAAAGGCTGCATGTTTCTGGCAGTTTGAATCCACCAGTTGCTCCTGGGAAGGAAGATTCGCAGTTTCCTCCAATTAACATTTACAGCCTCAGAAAGCCGATGGAAGGTCACTATGAGTCAAAACCAACTCAGAGGCAGTGAGTCTGACTTTAGATGGAAGCACAAAGGAGTCCCTGGATGAGCAAATGAATAATGTGTGCAGCTGCTAAAAGAAAGGTTAGTAGTTCGATTCTATCCAGAGACGTCGCAGAAGAAAGGCTTGGTGACCTACTCTGGAGCACAGATCTCCGACATATATGATCACCAGGACTCAGGAATTTACTTTCTGAGAACTGGATTTATGGAAGACCAAAGAGGAGCACAGGATTCAGTCTTGTGGTAGTAGAAAAATCTTAAAGAAAGAGTTGGGGTAAACCAAATAAAGAGTGTGCTGTGTAGTGTGGGGGAAATTCTAGGCAGAAAAGAGATGAGAAAAGACTCAGAAATGAGAAACAGCAGAGTGGTTTGGCTTTAGATTCTTATTGAAAAGGCGAGAGAAGGGCATAGCCAGAATCTGGAGTTACACTGTAAAAAATGCAAATTATTAGTGGAATGTGAAGAAAGAGAGCGATTGAAAGGTGTTCACAATGGGTTCACAATGGGAAGGTTGTAGGCAAAAAGGGGTCTTAAAATGAGTATTTGAGAACAATAGTAAAATGCCCAAATTGACAATGAGTCTAAGAATGTCAATAATACAATACTCTCTTCCTTCAGAGCAAGTAGGCCCCCTTTGTCTCTTACCTTCGCACACATGTGCATTTATGATAAAATTCCTAGTGATACTTGGTTGAGAATTCAGTTGGCAGAAAAAAACTTTGATAATCTTGAGACAATAAATCATAGGAAATTTATTTACTGTGGAAAGCTTTCTACCTGAATATAGCCCTCCAACCCAGATGTCACAATTCTTGAGGACAGGGCCTCCTGTTATGTCTCTGGGAAGCCAGCATAGACCAGAGTGCCCACCCTACCTGCTTGCTTCCTTTGGGAATTCTTTCAATGGAGGAATATCCATGGCATGGTACGTCTTTCACTGGCAAAAGGAAACCAGTATACTGAATTTTGTGTTTTGTCTGCACAACTTAAAACCAGAAACCTTCAGAGTTACAGGATATGAAGTACATTCAGAATTGATCCAACTTCCCAGAAAGTCTACTTCTGAAGATCCAGAATCACAGGAATAAGAATTTTGGCTTTCTTCTAAAGTAATAATTTTTTTTTTTTAAAAAAATACTGGTTTATTTACAAATCATGAATACATTGTTTTTTACACCTGATCTTTTCCACTTCCTTTACCTCAGCACCACACATCCAAACTGTGGGACCCCATGATTAATTGCCCCTCCCCCTTGGCAATCTTCACCTCTCTGCCTCTACACTCCCCTCCTTGGGTCCTCATATTCATTCTACAATAATGGTTTTATACAGTATTTGTCCTTAAGAGACTGAGTTAGTTCACTCAGTATAATGCTCTCCAGCCCTCCCCAAGTTAGGTAGTAATTACAAAATCATTGCTTCTGAGTGCTGCATAGTATTCCATTATGTGAATGCACCATAATCCCTCAATTCATTTGATTGTCATTGGACATTTGGATTGTTTCGATGTTCTTGTGTAGGTGAATAAAGCTGCTATGAACATTGGTGTACAAATCTCCATTTGTGCCCAGTTCTCATTTTCTTGGGGTATATTTCAAGCAGTGGAATAATTGGGTCATGTATTCACCTGTTTGAGGAAGCACCAAACTGCCTTTCAGAGTGGTTGTACCATTTTACAATCCCACCAACAATGTATAAGAGTTCCTACCTTTCTACATCCTCTCCAACATTTATTACTTGTTGTCCTGTTAAACTTTGCCACTAATACTCGAGTAAGATGGTATCTAATAGTGGTTTTGATTTGCATCTCTCTTATTGCCAGTGATTTTGAAAATTTCTTCATGTATCTGTTAGCCATTTGAATATCTTCCTCTGTGAAAATTCTTTCCATGTCTTTTTTCTTTTAGTTTCATTGCTATCAAGTAATCATTCCACATTCGTGTAAGCTATGTGAAATTACCGTGCTTATAATTTACTAAAATAATCCAACACCAACAAGAATTTCTAAAATGGATTTGAATATTTTCTCTTTTATTTTTATTGCTAAAGTTACAATCAACACAGTTGGTACCAGCAGTCAGGAGATTAAGAGATGAATTGCACTAGCCAAGTCTGCACTCAGGGACCTCTCCACATTACTGAGGAGAAATGATGTCAATTTGAAGGCTAAGGTGCACCTGATTCAGACCATGGTCTTTTCAATTACTTCCTATGCATCTGTAAGCTAGAATAGAAATAAAGATGAGAGAATAAGAATTGATGCCTCTGAGTTGTGGGGTTGGAGAAGAGTACTGAATATCTTGTTGTTGTTGTTGTTGTCATCATGTTCCATTGAGCCATCTGTGACTCATAGTGATCCCATATACCACAGCTCTGAAGCTTGCCCTGTCCTAATCCAGTCTCACTAACTCCAACACACCTACCCTCGTTGCCCCAGTTACTGTATCAATCCATCTCTTCCAGGTTCTTCCTCTCCTGAGTGTCCCTCCACTCTTTTGAGCATAATGTCTTTCTCCAAGGACTGGTCCTTCCTGGACATGTGATCAAAGTATGTGAGATGGAGCTTCAAAATCCTAGCCTCAAGGAGAATCTTGGTTTTATCTTTTCCAAGACCAACCTATTTCTTTTCTTTGCAGTTCATGATACATTTAAGACTCTTCTCCAGCACCATATCTCAAAGGCATCAATTCTTCTTCTGTCATCCTTAGTCATTGTCCAGCTCTCTGATATATAGCACGTAATTGCAAAGACGGTGGCCTGGATCAGGAGTACCTTAGACTCTAAACACTCATTGTTGCTTCTCAGTGCTCTGGAGAAGTCCCTGACAGCAGATTTTCTCAATGTAATTTTCTCGTGGACAGTCAAAAGAACAAACAGATATGTCATGGAAAAGGTATAGCCAGGGGGATCCTTGGAAGCAAAGATGACAATGCTTCCTTTCAGGTATTTTGGGCATATTGTTGGGAGATATTGCTTCTTGGAGAGGGACATCGTGCTTGAAAAGGTGGAGGGTCAGCAAAAGAGAAGAAGATCCTTAATCAGATAGAATGACACAGTGACTGCTGCAATGAGCTTGAGTATGTCAGAAATGATGAGGATGGCACAGGATAGGACAGGGTTCAGATTGTTGTTCATAGAGTTGACAGAAATCATAGTCAACTCAATGGCATCTAACAACAAGATAGGTTAAGTGATTATATAAGAGCTGAAGAGGAAATAATAGAATTATAAATTTTAGAATAATATTTACAAATGCACATTAGACATATGGGACCATTTTTATAAATGAAGTATATTATTTTTGATGCTGCTATTCAGAAAAAGTCCTTTCCGTGTATTTCTGAAAACCAGCATTTATTTTGTCTCCTAAACTATTTTCCCATTTTCTCCTCCTTTCTTCTCTACCATCGTTGTTTGATTACATAATTACTCTAATGGGAGCTCAATAGAACTATAGTTTTCAGTATGTTGTACGTGTTGTGAAGTGCCGTCGAGTCGTAGGCTACTCATAGCGACCCTATGAACGAAAGGCCTTAACACTGTGTGACTTTCATCCTTTCTCCAGGTTCATAGGGCAAACTACTATGGAAGTGGATGCCACTCCTGCTTCCAATCTTGTTTTAATTGGGAAGCTCCACCAAACACTGTCCGCCATGGGTAAGCATTAACACATTTAACACATCAGGGTCTCAGTGTTCAGCTTCACAGCAATTACAAGTTACCTCTGTACAGCAAGGGGACGCACAAGGGCTATACAGCCTAGAAGAATGTTTGAACAAAACCGATGGAAAACAGGCCTGAGGGCAATGGATTAAAAGTCACCCACCTTTGGCTTGGCAGCATCCCTTTCTGTCCACTAAGCCAACTGATCTCTATGTTGATGTCATGTGTTGATAAATTTTCTTTTTCTTTTTTTTTTTTTTTTTGATAAATTTTCTTTAAAGTGAGCTTCACTTTTTTCTTAGATCTAGGCAGTGTGAAGAGATCGTGTTTTAGGTTGGTATTTGAAGAAGTTCCAAATAGTATGAACTGTGGTTGGTAACAATTTCATACAAGGAATTTGCAGTCATTTGAAACTCAAAGTACATTTCAATATACCAGAGGTTGAAATTACTCCAAAGTACTAAATATATCTATCTGAGTCAATATTAGGTTCTTTTCAAAAAGCTCTTAACTATAATTTCTTCCTCTAGATGACACATCAAAGCCAATCTGAGAGTAAACTAACTTTTTCATTTTCTTCTGTCAGAAACAGAATCCAAAATCAGTGTCTATGAGTAAATTCTGACTCACAAAAATCCTGTAGGACAGAGTAGAATGGCCCTCTAGGGTTGCAAGGCTGTAAATATATGTAGAAAAAGAGGAAAACTTGAAATGCTTCATGAAGATGATCAAAGACATCTCCAATGTAGGTTACATTTCAACATCAAGGAAACAAAAATTGTCATCACCAGGAAAAAGACTGAAGTTGTCAAGAATTTCATTTTACTTGGATCTAAAGCAACAGCAGGCAAGAAAGAAAACAGTATCTTGCACTGGGGAAAGCTGCTGTCAAGGATGTCTTTCAAGTACTAAGGAGCAAGAATGTCAGTTTAAAGATTAAAATTTACCTGATCCAAACCATAATATTTTCAATAGCTTCATATGCATTTGAAAGTTGGACAACAAATAAGGAAGACAGATGAATTGTGTCTTTGAATTATGGGGCTGGTAAAGAGTATTGACTATCCCATGAACTGTCAAATGAACAAAGAGTCTCTCTTGGATGAAGTACAACCAGGGTGCTCCCAAGAGGCAGGGATAGTGACACTTTGTCTCGCATACTTTGGGTATGTTGTTAGGAGGACCAGATCTTGGAAAAAGACATCATGCTGGGAGAGGTGGAGTGTCAGCAAAAGAGGAACATCCATAATGAGAATTTATTGACACAGTAACTATAACAATGGTATGAGCATGAAGGAGGAGAATATAATGATAGGGCAGCGGGGTAAGACTCAGACCTGTTGCAGATAGGTCACTATGAGTTACAGTTGACTCACAACACCTCACAACATTAACAACAAGTATTTATGGGGTAGACGGTTTCATCTTTCTCCCTTGCAGTGGCTGATAGGTAGGTTTTAACTGCTGACCTTTTCAGCAGCAACCAACTGCCTTAATCTTTAGAGATTTGGGTTTTCTTTTGGGCATTACAACTTTATATCTATTAAGGAGAAACATACCTTTAAAATATAGGAAATACTTGTCTATAATCTTCCGTGAGGCAGTAATACATACTGATGGTTAAATTGTTACTATGCAATGACCACAAAAAGGTTCATATAGATTCTGACTTTCATGTAAATATGCATGGGTTTTGTTTTAAGGTTATCTTTGTCTTATTTATGGCAACTTTGTGTAACTGCATTTAAAAAAATGTTAAGTGAAGAAAATTTATATCATCTCTCTGAAAGCCATCGAGTCAGAACTAATTAACTGTTGACTCTCCAGTGGGTTTCCAAGACTGTAAATTGCATAGGAGGAGATTTCTCATCTTTCTCTGGTAGAGCTGCTGGTAGATGCAAGATAGATGCCACCTTGTGTTAACAGTACAACTCCCAACAGATTATGCCACGAGAGTGATATATATATATATATATTGTTGTTATGTGCCTTCAAGTCGTCCGTGACTCATAGTGACAACCACCCTAAACTCTGCTCTATCTTATGCCAATCTTACTGTCTCTGACATACCTACCCTCACTACCCCAATCACGAAATCAACCCACCTCATAGAGGGTCTTCCTCTCTTGCACTGTTCTTCTATTCTCCTAAGCATAATGCCCCTCTCCAAGGACTGATCCCACCTTGCAACATGTCTAAAGTATGTCAGACAAAACGCTTTGGAATCTTTTCCTCCAAGGAATAGCCTGGTCTCACCCTCTCTTGGACAACCTGTTTGTTCTCCTAGCAGTCCATAGTATATTCAATGCTCTTCTCCAGCACCATCTGTATAGAAAAAATGATGTTTTAAAGACTGAAAAATACCAATACCTACATCTTTTGCCCATAAGTGAATTATGAATGCAAAACTAGTTTTCTGAGAGTTTGAACTAGATGCTTAAAACTATCTTTGCGTGGATTCACTGTTAAAAGTTTCCGTGGCTGTGTGACTGATTTTTCTAATTCCAATGGGGAAAAGTTTGGAGAATTACAAGGAGTTAATAATAACAGCACCCCCCAAAAGATATGTAGCCTGGAAGAACACATTAGGAGTAGCTTAAAGGGTTAAAAAGGGAGGAGCCTAGAACTATCTGATCTTGTAAGGTAATCACCAACCGACTATGACTATTAGTCCTTGAAATGTGGCTAGTAAGACTACCCACATTAGTGTACTAATGTACACTAAGCATGAAAGACACAATATAATTTGAAAACTTAATACAAAGAAAACATGTAAAACACATAGTTTTTATAATATTGACATGTTGAAAGATAATATTTTTACACTATTGGGTTATATACTACTTGTCTATCAATGTGCCAAATTACAGTGGCTTTTCATGTTGTTGTAAGCTGGAAGCTGTGTCACTAGAATTTCAAATACCAGCAGGATTACCCATGGTGGACAGGTTTCAGAGAAAATAATGGACTCTTGAAAACCCTGTGAATAGCAGTGGAACATTATTTGATGCAGCACAGAAGATGAGTGCCTCAGGTTTGAAGGCACTAAAAGTTTGGCCAGGAAATGATTGCCTCCTGAAAATAGTAGTAGTTGTTGTTGTTGTGATGTATCGTCAAGTTGAAACCAAACTAAACACTACAGTGGGTTTTCAGAGACTATAAATGGAGAAGACAGTCCATTTTTCTCCCACAGAGTAGCTGGTGGATCAGAATTGTGTGCCTTTGAGTTGGCAGTGCTAACTATGTATCACTAAGCCACTAGAGCTCTGTCAAAGCAGAGTCTGCCTTGATGACATGAGTAGAATAAAGCTTTTACCCTGAGAGGGTGGCAAGGTGCAGATGTGGCAAGAATCAAAATGAAGAAAAACAGCTCCAAACTTCCATGAATAGTTGGAAAATTGAACGTATGATGTATGAATCTAGGATAATCGGAAGCCACCAAAATGAAATGTAACAAATATATCTTGGAAAGGGTATAGTCAGAGTGCTCTTTGGAGGCAAGGATGATGAGGCTACTCTTAGATATTTCAGGTATGTTGCTAGGATGGACTATTCCTTGGAGAGAAACATGATAATTGGAAGAATGGAGGGTCAGTGAAGAAGAGGAAGACCCTTAACCAGGTGGATTGACACAGTGACTCCTGCAATGGGCTCTTGTGTGTCAGGAAGTGGGTAAAGGAAATGGGAAAGATCTGGTGTGAAAAAACAATGGATATGAACTTTGTAAGTAAACCAGTATAAAATAAAAATTTTATTTGAACAAAATAAAAACAATGATTAAAAAAGATCAATGTCTTCAAAGCAAAAAACTAGAGAGTGGGGACTTGATGGTCTACCTGGTTGCATCTGGATTATCTGCTTCAAGGGTGCGTTGGATCTTGTCTGCTTCAAAATGCCTAAGGAATATTTATTTGTGTTTTATTGACTATGCAAAGACATTTGACTATGTGGATCATATCCAATTATGGTTAATACTGAGAAAACTGGGAATCCCCAAATACTTAATTATGCTCATATGAAACCTATAACTAGACAAAAAGCTGTTGTCTGGGGAAAAAAGGGTGAACACACACTGTTTAAAATCAGGAAATGTTTATATCAGGATTGCATCATTTCCCCATACCTATTCAATTTGTATGCTGAGTTTATAATTTGAGAAGTTGGACTCTATGAAGAAGAATGTGGCATCAGGATAGGAGGAAGACTGGTCTGTGACCTGTTTTATGCAGATGCTACAACCTTGGTTGATGAAAGTGAGAAGGACTTGAAATGCTTATTTCAGAAGGTCAAAGACTTCAATATGGATTGCATTTCAACATCAAGAAGACAAAAATTTTCATCCTTGGATCATTAAGAACTATTATGATAGATGGAGAAAAGATTGAAATTCTCAACGATTTCTTCTTACTTGAATCCAGAATCAACATCCTTGGTACCAGCAGTCAGGAGATCAAGTGACACATTGGGCAGTCTGCTGTTAGGGACCTTTTCAAAGTACTATCATGTTAGTTTGAAGATTAAGGTATATTTGATCAGTCCATTATCTTTTAAATCACTTGCTATGCATCTGAGAGTGAGGCAATGAATAAGGCTGACAGAAGAAAATTGATGCTTCTGAGCTGTGGCATTGGAGAAGAGTTTTGAATATCCCATGGACTGCCAAAAGAACAGATAGGTCTTGGGAAAAGTGCAGCCAGAATGTTCCTTGGTGGGAAGGATGGTGAAGTTTCATATCACACACTTTGTGCATGTTTTTCCTTGAAAAGGGGGATCACAGTTGGAAAGGTGGAGGGTCAGCAGAACAGAGGAAGATTCTTAATCAGATGCAGTGACATAGAGAGGGCAGCAGTCAGCACAAGTGTGTCTGAAATGATAAGGACGGCACAGGATTGCACAGGATTCAAGTCTGTTGTTCATGGGATTGCTATTAGTTACACTTGACTTGATGGCTCATAACAACAACAACAACAACAATAAACATCAATATCCTGGGAATTAGTGAGCTGAAATGGAGTAGTATTTACCATTTTGAATGATACAATCATATGATCTACTATCCCAGGAATGACAAATTGAAGAGAGTGGGTATGGTATTTATCATCATAAAGAATATATTAAGATCTGTCCTAAAGTACACTGTTGTCAGTAATAGGATAATAGTCATGTTTATAAAGAAGACTTATTAATTCAATTATTAGTAAAAAATACAAACCTAAAAATTTTTTAAAGTACTCTTGAAGGAAAATAAAGTAGAAACCTTTATTAAAGCCAAAGATGAAGAAATTGAAGATATTTCCAAACTTCTGCAATCTGAAATGGATCAAACATACAATTAATCTGTATTAATAATTATTAGTGATGGGAATGAAAAAGCTAGAAACAAAGATAAGGACTGGTAGTTGGAAAATACTGCATTAATGACAGATATGAAGTTGGAGATTGCATGATAGAGTTTTATATAATAAATGATTATAGCTTACCTTTGTGGAAAAGAGACAGTAACTATATATATGAATCCATCTTTGTTCCCATTCCAAAGAAAAGTGACCCAACAGAGTGCAGAAATTATCAAACAATATCATTAATATCACTTGCAAGCAAGATTCTGCTGAAAACTATCCAAAAATCTACTAACACATCAACAGAAAACTACCAGATGTGCAGGCTGGGTTTAGAAGAGGCCATAGTGCACGAGATATTAGAGCTAATGTTGTTAGATGGATCTTGGCTGAAAGCAGAGTCCAGAGAAATGTCTATGTTTCATTGACTGTGCAAAGGCATTTGATTGTGTGGATCACAACAAACTTTGGCTAACTCTGGGAAGAATGGTAATCCCAGAACATTTGATTGTGCTTATGAAAAACCTATACTTGGACCAGGAGACAGTTTTCAGAACAGAGCAAGGAGACAATGCATGGTTCAAAATTGGGAAGGGTGTATGCCAGGGATGTATTCTATCTCCATACCTTTTCAATCTACGTGCAGAACAGATCATCCGTGAGGCTAGAGCTCTGTGAAGAGAAATATGAAATCATATTTGGAGGAAAATTCATCAACAAGCTGCGTTATGCACCTGATCCAGGTCATGGTCTTCCCAAATACTTGCTGTGCATTAGAAAGCTGGACAATGACTAGGGATGATAGATGGAGAATTGATGCCTTTGAGCTGTGGTGCTGGAGAAGAGCATTGAATATATCATGTACTGCTAGGAGAACAAACAGATCTGTCTTGGAGAGGGTGAAACCAGGATGCTCCTTGGAGACAAGAATTCTTAAGTTCCATCTCATGGACTTTGGGCATGTTGCAAGGAGAGACCAGTCCTTGAAGAGGGACATTATGCTTGGGAAGGTGGAGTGGCACAGCACAGGAGAGGAAGATCCTCGATGAGATGGATTGACTCAGTGACTGAGGTAATAGGGTAGATGTGTCAGAGACAATAAGGTTGGCTCAGACTAGAGCAGGGTTCTGTTGTATGTAGGGTCACTATGAGTTACAGGTGACATGATGGCACATAACAACTACAAAAACATATACATGGAACTTGCCTGATGCAATATACAAGAAGAAAGTTAAGAGTGCTCCTTAGGGGAGGCAAGGATGGCAACACTTCTTCTCATGTACTTTGGGCATGTTGCTAGGAGAGGTTATCCCTTGGAGAGGGACATCATTCTTGGAAAAGTGGAGGGTCAGCCAAACAGAAGTAGACCCTCAACTAGATGAATTGAAATAGTGCCTGCAGCAAGTGGGATCGAGTATGCCAGAAATAATTAGGATGACATAAAACAGAACAAGATTCAGAACTGTTGTTGACAGGGTCACTACGAGTCATACTTGACAGCAGCTGATAACAATATAGAAACATATGATGGAAAAGCTCAATATCATCAGTTAGAACAATACTTAGGTCAAATGCATAGTATACTATTAATTTCTCATGTGCAAGTTCAAATTGAAGCTAAAGAAAATGAAACCAAGTCCACAAGAGTCTAAATATGGCCTTGAGTTTATCACATCTGAATTTAAAAAACATCTTGAGAATAGAATGGTGTATTAATCACTAATGGCCAAAGACCCATCAAATTGTGAGAAAACATCAAGGACATCATATGTGAAGAAAGCAAAATGCCATTACAAAGACAGAAATGACAGCAAAAATTAAGACAGATGTCAAGAGGAAATGCTGACACTTGCTCTAGCACAGAGAGCAAAAAGCAAAAAGAAGAAATGACAAAAGAGGGAGCTCTGATGGCCTAGTGGCAAGAAGCTGCACTGCAATCCCAGAGGCACACTGCACGCTGTTCAAATCCACCAGGTCCTCTGCTGGAGAAGGAAGGGCAATCTCCTCCTGTACCAGTCACACACACACACACACACACACACACACACACACACACACACACACACACATTTAATAAAAGAAATGACAAAAGAATGGAATAGAAGATCTCAAAGGGTGGTTTGAGAAGGCAAAGCAAAATATTTTAAAAAATTAAAAGAAGCAAAATATTGTAACAAAATGTGGCTATGGGTAGATTTAGAACACCAAAATGGTAGAACATACTTAACATTTCTGAGCCTGAAAGAGTTGAAGAACAAATTCAATCCTCAAGTTTCAATAATGAATGCTTCTGTGGGCAAAATCTTGAATGACGTTGATAGTGTCAAAAGAAGATGGAAAAAAAAATCCACAGAGTCACTATCATTTTTCTTTCAGTATGAATTACACTTTAACATTGAGAAACCAAAAATCCTTGCATCTGGACCCATAGTCAACACCATGATAAGCAGAGGAAAGATGAAAATTGTCAAGGATTTAATTTTACTTGGATCTACAATCAATATCCATAGAAGCAGCAGTCAGGAAATAA
Source organism: Elephantulus edwardii (assembly GCF_000299155.1). Classification (NCBI taxonomy): domain Eukaryota; kingdom Metazoa; phylum Chordata; class Mammalia; order Macroscelidea; family Macroscelididae; genus Elephantulus; species Elephantulus edwardii. Next base: position 854,879 of record NW_006399947.1, read on the forward strand.
AACAAACCAAAAAAAACTAACATGTTAGAAAGGGGAAAATCTACATTCAAGGACTTTGACAGTGAAAGAATGTCAGTTTAAATATTAAACAGTGCTTGACACAAGCCAGGATTCATGTTCTTGTGAAAGTTATACAATGAATTAGGAAAATGGAAGAAGAATTGATCCTTTGAAATGTATGGTTGGCAATGAATATTGAATAAATTATGTGCTGCCAAAAGAAACAATCTACCTTGGAAGAGGGGCAGTCATTGTGCTCCAGGGCAAAGATTGTGAGATTTCCATTTACATAATTTGGGTGGGTTGCCAGGAATGGCCTGTTCCTGGAAAAAAGACATGCTTGGAAGGGGGAGAGTCAGCAAAGGAAAAAAAGGGCCTCAAGGTGACAGATTGACACAGTGATTGCAAGGATAAGCTTGGGTGCAGTGGAGATCGTGAAGATTACATAGCATTGGGCAAGGTTTCAAGCTGTTATATGCGAGGCTTTATAAATTGGAGTTCACGATATGGCACCTAACAATAACAACATATTTTCTAAACCACTAAATATCGTTTGTACTACATTTCTATTGGACTAGGAAGCTCTAGAGTCAAGTTGCAAAACTTCCACTCACCTTCTGTGATTGTGCACATCTACCACCACTGTTTCCTTATCTGCATGATGGATGTGATGATTATACTTGACCTACATAACACCTTTTTTTGATATATTGATCTTGGGTAAGCACTAGTGATTGCTGACTTAACAGCAAAGGAATCAGCAGACTATTCAGAGTGAGTCAGCTGAAGAGAAAACTTAATTGGAAAAGAGATATAGGAAAGACAATGGAAATATAGGAGCAGTGTATTAAGCAAAAAAGCAAGTGAGCAATCATGCAAATAAAATTTAAAGTTTCACTTCTCATGGTCACTGTGGAGTTTCTTTCAGTAAGACTTTTCCTCTCCATTCTTTGACTTCGCTATGTAGATGGGCGGCAATGTGGGAATGGGGTATATTAGCCTACCCACAAGAGCACTGGCTGTCTACTATCTACTATTCCACCAGGGGGCTGGCCAGTCTCAACAATCCAGAAGCCGATCTAGATTGGCTAGTCTCACCAGTAAATGGAGCAAGGCAGTAGCTAAAGATTTACAGATCTTCCCTCAGCCATTGAAAAAGCAAGAGAATGTAGGTTACTCTTCTTGCCCTAGCTACACCTCTGTTAGCAATAGCCATGGCTGAACTAGAGACCTGAACTGAGATGTGGGAGACAGCAAATATTGTCAGGACTAAGAATTTAGGAACATTGGCTTGATGCCATGATGCTCAAGGCTGAGGTGCCGGGGTATACATTTTTGGGGCTGTTGTGACTGTATTCTGTTTTTAATCTGTATTACAACCTTTGACTTCCCCTGTATGGTTCTATGTGGTCTATGTGCTATTGCATCAGATTCTGGACCCAGCGAAGCACTAGGATTGACACTGAGATGAGTAGAGGTATGGAAGTATGGGGACGTATATGACCTTGTTGCAGAAGATTAGAGACCAGATAGCCTTCAATATGGACAAGTACTGCATTAAAATGCTGTTATAAATTGGGATTTTAGGTCCTATTTTTATAAGAGCAAAATAAAGAAGTGACTTGATGCACCTAACAGCAACAATATTGTGGTTATTCAATAAGATCATTTTAATTTTTTTTAACATATAGAAAATTAGAGGCTAGGAAAAATAAGTTTATTTCTTCAAGGTCAGAAGGAGAATTTGAGGCAAGGCAGTTTCTAGAACCTAACTAAAGCTCTTTGACCATATTGCTAAAGAAACATCTGAAATTCTGCCTAAAACTCTTTGGACATAAACCTCTAGAAATACAGTTAGTAATTGTAAAGACTACAATTGGTGTTGTGTGTCATTGTGTTGCTTGCAACTCTTAACTAGTCTATGTACAACAGCTCTCAACTCTGCTCTATCCTGAGCCAACTTATTGTCTCTGACACACGTACCCCATTACCCCAGTCACTGAGTCAATCCAATTCATCAATCCACTTTCTCTTTTGTGCGGCTGTCCCTCCACTCTTCCAAGCATGATGTCCCTCTCCACGGACTGGTCCCTCCTTGCATCATGCCCAAAGTATGTCAGACAGAGCTTCACCAAGGAGTAGTCAGCATTCACCATCTCAGGAAAAACCTGTTTGTTCTCTTAGCAAGCCATGGTATATTCAATACTTTTCTTCAGCACCACAGCTAAAAGGCATCAATTCTCCTTCTATCATCCCTAGCCATTGTCCAGATTTCTGATGCATAGCAAGTATTTAGGAAGATTATGACCTGGATCAGGTGCACCTTAGTCTCCAGACTGACATTGTTGCTCTTCAGTACTCTGGAGAAGTCCCTGACAGCAGAATTCCCCAATGCAATTTGTCTCTTGATTTCTTGGCTGCTGGTACCAATAGTGTTCATTGTGGAGCCAAACAAACTGAAGCTATTAACATTTTCAATCTCTTCACCATCTATCATGATGCTGCCAATTGGCCCAGTGGTGATAATCTTTGTTTCCTTGACATTGAGCTTCAATCCATATTGAAGGCTGAAGTCCTTGACCTTTTGCAGCAAATGCCTCAGATCAAGCTCAGTTTCAGCAAGCAAGGCTGTGTCAATCAGGGTTACACAGGTTGTTGCTGAGTCTTCCTCCAATCCTGATGCCACATTCTTCCTCATTGAGCCCAGCCACCCCAATGATCTGTTCAGCATAGTAAATATAAAGTTAACTATAGTTATTAAGTGTAAAGACTAAAACAATGGTTCCATATTTATTACAGATAGCTTTTTGTCAAAACTTGTTTCATCATGTTGTAAATATTTATATGGAGTCAGTCTAGACATTTCATTAGCATTTCTAGAAGCAAGGGAGATATTAATGTATCTTCTCATGAGTCACTTTGAATATAAAAAACAATGAAATTAACCTCATAATGTGAAATGCTGCAACATAATGACAATTTGATGTTCTTGTTTAAGACTTCAAATTGAGTGTTAGTTAAAACTCAAATCAAACCCATTGCTGTTGAGTCAAATCTAATTCATAGTTTAGGAAGCAATATTTCACACTCAAATTTTAATCTCAACAGGGTTTTATTAGTTTAGAGTTTGTGGGTAAGGACATTTCTATTTATTTTTCTCATGACTGGGAAGAAATTATCTCTTATATACATTACTGTGTATATAAGAAATAAGAAGCACCTGTTTTATTATTTATATTATTATAAGGTTAAACCTCAATATATTCCATTTGCTGACTTTACCAGAGTATGCATGTGTGTTCCAGGAAATAGTGAATAATCTGATTAATGTTAACCCTTAGACACAGTTTTATAATTCACCCAAGGAGATAACGTGGAATACTGAAAAAATGGAAAATGGCCCCAAGCCCTTCAAACTACTATGACTACCTTCAACTAATCACTGTAGAATGAATAAATATCCTACTTTGCCAACTGAGCCTCAGCCAGCTTTCACAAAAGCACACATTTTAAATAAAGCATATTTTTAATACATTCAGCTAGTGTGGCTTCTGCACTTCTTAGAGAGTGTGAATCTTTCAGTTATGACTGTGCCTTGGGAAACTATACAGTGCCATATGTCTGTTCTAGTTAAAAGTTTTAATTTCAGGACAATTTCTCCTCTTTTATCATTATTTTACCTAAATTTTAAAATAATGTCAAATGATAAATATATCTGGATAGTCTTCTACCGTACAATCTTTTTAGTTTTGTAATTTTCATTTCCAAACACAACTTCTTTTAAAAACACTAGAATTGCAGTGCAGCTTCTTGCCATCAGGTCACCAGAGCTGTTTTTTACAATTGAGAAAAAAGAATTTAATATAAAAAAGTGGAATCAAAACAATGCTGATTCTTTCCACTCTGCCTAATTATCTATAGCTGCTATAACAGGAATACCACAAGTGGATGGCTTTGAAAAACAAAATTTTCTTCTTTTCCAGTTTGGGAGACTAGCAGCCTTCTTTCAGCATGGCAGCTCCAAGAAAAGGCAAGCTTTGGGGAAAGGTTCTTGTTTCCTTCAGCACCTGCAGGTCCTGATCATCAACGTTTTCCTGGGTATAGGAGTTCCTCAGCACACAGGCCAGGGTCCAGAGAACATGATCACTTCTGCTTCCTCTTCTTTAGTGGTGGGACGTCCCTCTTTCTGCTCGGTTGTTTAATCTCTTCTATGCATCAGAATAAAGGGACTGAGCATATTGCCTATAGATTGTGTCTTGTTCTGTTAACATGACAGCTATTAAACCTACATTATTAGCATCATAGAAATGAAGATTTTTAAAAGTAGGAAAATTAGATCACTAAATGGAGGCCAATCACACAGTACTAATGGCTTAGTTAAGGTGACACTTTTTTTAAATTGGGATTTTAATGAAAGTTTATAGAGAAGTTGGATTTCCATTCATTCATTGTTGTACATTTTTTCCCCGCCCATGCCCCAGTTCGCTTTTCTCTTTGAAAAAAAAATTATTTCATTGTTTTCCAAACCCCCTCCCCCAGTTCACTTTACTATGGAGCTCTTATTCTAGACTGTTGTCATGCAAATAATTCCTAATCATATATTTCTTTTATACAGCTCTCTCCTTCATCCGTTTCAATGCAGTGTTCATTATTTATCCTCTCTTTCTTAGTTTTTCCCCAACGTCCATGTAAATCCTGTTTTATATCAATGACATTATGCAGTATTTGTCCTTTTGTGACTGAGATATCTCACTCAGAATAATGTCCTCCAGGGTCACTCATTTTGTATATTTCATGAGTTCCTTGTTTTTCAGTGCTATATAGTATTCCATTGTGTAAATATACCATAGCTTCTCTATTAATTCATTTGTTGATGGGCCCTTGGGTTGTTTCCATCTCTTTGTTATTGTGAACAATGCAGCAATAAGCATGGGTGTGCATACATCTGCTTGGGTGGTAGTACTGACTTCTTTAGGGTATATTCCCAGTACTGAAATTGCTGCGTCAAATGGTATTTCTATTTCCATCTTTTTGAGAAAGTGCCATAATGCCTTCCAGAGTGGTTGCACCATTTTACACTCCCACCAAAAATGAATTACGGTTCCAGTTTCTCCACAACCTCTCAAGCACTTGTCGTTTGCTGCTCTGTTGAATTTTACCATTGTTACTAGGGTGAGATGATATCTCATAGTTGTTTTGATTTGTATCTCTCTTAGAGCTAGGGATTGTGAACATTTTCTCATGTGTTTGTTCATCATCTGAATGTCTTCTTTAATGAAGTGTCTGTTCATATCTTATGCCCATTTCGTGATTGGGTTGTTTACCTTTGTCTTGTTGTGGTGCTTGATTATTCAGTAAATCTTAGATATAAGTCCCTTATCAGAAATGTCATTGTTGTTTTTGTTTGCCATCGAGTTGCCCAGACTTATGGAGACTCCATGAACAAAAGATCTGAGGCCTTTCTATCACTATGGTTTCTCCAAGTTCATAGAGTTTCCAGAGGCATGTGGTTAAGGAAGTAGATGCCATTTCTGCTTTCAACCTGTCTTAAAACTGGGAGATCTACCAAACACTGTCCACCATGGGTAGCTTTTATGGCATTTGAGACCCAATGGCAAAAGGTTCAGCATCACAGCAAACACAGATTGCCTCAGCACAGCAGACTGACAGAAGAGTACTCTATGACTTAGAAGAAAGTTCCTCCAAAATATAGTAGCAAATGATTAAAAGATAATCCCTCAGACCTGATTTGTTAAATATAAGGGCCCTCTAGAGGTTTTATTGACTCTAAACAAGAGGCTTTCATAACAATATTAAAAAAAAACCCTACCAAAAAACAGTCCACAATGACCCTCAACCAAAACAAGAGAGCCCATCCTACAGAGTCCAGTCAGTTCACCCAGTTTCCAAAATGGAGACAAGGGCTTGGCCTTAAATGCATGGATCCTCCTGGAGGTCTTTTTTACTCTAAAGAAGAGGCTTAGACAATGAAATAATCTACAAAGATTCTCAACCAAAACAAGAGCGCCATCATACAGAGTCAAGCTAATGGAAGTCCAAAACAGAAGATAAAGGCTTAGCAGTATATATTGTTGTTGTTATTAAGTGCCATGTAGTACTGACCCCATAAACAAAAGACTTAAACCTTGTTCTATAACTATTGTCCTTTCTCTAAGTTCATAGAGTTTCCACAGGCATGTTTAGGAAATGGATGTTACTCCTGCTTCCAAGCTTGTTTTAATCTGTTAGCTAACCAGATATTATCAACCATGTGTAATCATTATGGCACTTGACAGACCAATGGCACAGCGTTCAGTATCACAGCAATCCAAAGTTTCCTCAGTACAGAGAAATGACAGAAAAGTGCTGCACCACTTAGGAGTGTTCATTTAAAAAACAATCTGTCACTTTCCGTTTTACCCTGTTGGAGAAGTTTTCTGCTGTGTATAGGGATTTGATTCTTAGAGGGTCCCATTCATCTATTATATCCTCTCCTGGTTGTAGGTTTTTCAGGATGCTTGGAAGACTGTTCATATTGTGAATTAGTGCTTCTAGAGATCTTCCAAGCTTGCCTCTGATGAAGTTTGTAGTCCTTGATTTTAGTCCTAGGTCCTTGATCCACTTTGAGTTGGTTTTTGTGTGTGGTGTGAGATGTGGGGTTATGCTTGAATTTTCTGTAGATAGTTTTCCAATTCTGCCAACACCATTTGTTTAAAAGGCTGTCATTTCCCCTTTTAACTGATTTAATCTCCTTGTCAAAAATCAGTTGACCATAGGTAGATGGGCTGATTTCTGGTTTTCAATTCTATTCCATTGATCTATGGGTCTGTCATTGTAACAGTACCACACTGTCTTGACCACCATGGCAGTGTAGTGGGATTTCAAATCAGGGAATGAGATGCCTCCTACCTTGTTTCTCTTTTTTTTTTTTTTTAAATTATTTTGTGTGCGTGTACCGTCAAATCAGATCTGACTGGTACGGGAGGATATTGCGCCTCCTTCTCCGGCAGAGCATCTGGGGGATTCGAACCGTGTTTGCAGTGTAGTTTTCTTGTCACTAGGCCACCAGAGCTCCCCCTTGTTTCTCTTTTTAAGGAGTGCTTTGCTTACTGAGGGTATCTTTCGATTCTAGATGAAATTGGAAACTGCCTTTTTCCATCTCACTGGAGAATGGCATTGGTATTTGTATTGGGATTGCATTGAACTTGTCTATTGCCTTTGGCAGAATTATCTTTTTCACAATATTCAATCTTCCTATCCAAGAGCAAGTTATAGTCTTCCATTTCTCCAGATCTCTTTCTGTTTCTCAGAGTAATGCTTTGTAATGTTCTTTGAATAGGTCCTTTGTGTTTCTAAGTAAGATTTACTCCCAAGTATTTAATCTTGTGATTAGCTATTGTAATGGGTATTGTTTTTCTTAGCTCCTGTTCTGAATTCTCTGTCACTGTCTGTAGAGAAATTAAATCAATTTTTGTATGTTATCTTGTATCCTGCCACTTTGCTGAATTGGTCAACTATGTCCAGTAGTTTTCTTGCTGAGTCTTTAGAGTTTTCTAAGTATACTCTCATATCTCCCTATAGAGATAATTTTACCTCCTCTTTGCCAATTTGGCTACTTCTTATTTTCATCTCTTGTCTTCTTGCTATCACTAAGACTTCTAATACAATATTGAATAGGAGAGGCGATAGTGGGCATCCTTGCCTAGTTCCTGTTCTCAAAGGGAATGCCTTTAATCTCTTTGCATTGAGAACAATGTTGGCTCTAGGGTTTGTGTGTGTTGAGGAAATTCCCCTCTATTCCTATTCTGTTGAGTGTTTTAATCAGGAAAATGTGTTGGGTTTAGTCAAAAGCCTTTTCTGGATCATTGATAGTATCATGTGGTTCTTGTTCTTTGCTTTGTTAATGAGATGAATTACACTGATTGATTTTCTTACACTGAACCGTTCTTGCTTACCTGTTATGAATCCCACTTGGTCATGATGAATTTATTTTTTTATATATTGTTGGATTTTATTGGCCAGGATTTTATTCATGAGTTTTGCATCTATGTTCATGAGAGATATTGGCCTACAGTTTTCTATTTTGGTGGTGTCTTTAGCTGACTTTCGTATCAAGGATATGTTTGCTTCATAGATTGAGTCTGTAAGAATTTCATCTTTTCCTATTTTATGTAATTCTTTTTGTAGAACTGGTGACAGTTCTTCTCTGAATGTTTGATAAAATTCAAGTTTAAAACCATCTGGTCCAGGGCTTTTTCGTGTTGGAAGTTATTTTATTACTTTTTGAAGTTCTTGTTTAGTAATGGGTCTATTCAGGTGTTTGCTTTCAGTCTGTGTCAGTTTAGGTAGGTTGTGAGTTTCTCAAGTGTTTGTCAGTTTTCTCTAGGTTTTCATAAGGTGACTCATTATTATTTTTTTTTATTTTTATTGTATTATTTTTACATGTACCGTCAAATCAGATCTGACTGGTACAGGAGGAGATTGCCCCCTCCTTCTCCAGCAGAGCATCTGATGGATTTGAACCGTGTACCTCTGGGATTGCAGTGCAGCGTCTTGACACTAGGCCACCAGAGCTTCCTAAGGTGACTCATTTTTTAGGAAACACAATTCCATTCAGCACCTCCCACGCTCACATTTTGAATCCTATATGTAAGTTAAGGGAGGTCTGGTTGTTAGTGGTAAGGAATTGCACTGCCAACACAAAGGTACGTGGTTTGAATCCATTAGCTGCTCCAAAGGAGAAAGATGGGTAATATTCTCCCTTTTAATTTACTGCTTCTGATAACCGGCTAGTGGGTCAGTCATGGGTCGGTTCCAAGTGGACAGTACATGATAACTAATTTTTAAGTTAGGAGTCCTGGTGGTGCTGTGGGCAAACATCTAAGCCCACCATGGGAAATATAAGTCAATCTGCTTCCACAAAGTCTTATAGCCTTGGAAACTATATTAGTTAACTAGTACTTCAATAACAGAGATTCCACAAGTGGATTGCTTTAACAACCAGAAATTTCCCTTACAAAATTAGAGGCTACAAGACCAATTCCAGCGTGTCAGCTCTAGGGAAGAACTTCTCTCTCTGCCAAAAAGTCCTTGTTTTCATCAGGATCTGTAGGCCAGTGTCCTTAGAGAGTTCCCTGTGGTTTGGCCTTCCCTAGTATCAATGAACTTTCTAGCAAAAGGAAATGAGTGTAAAACCCTGCACTCCTGCAATTTTTACTTATTGATACTGAGGTCCCCATTAGATACTTGCTTTCTGATCCTTTTAGTTCTTATGAGATAAAAGGTGTTACAGGCTACATCATAGAAGAACTCCTTTAATGTGGACCAGGTTTGCAGTCCACCCTTCATTCTTTTTATAACTATTTCATTTATCAGATCAAGGGGGTTCATTACGTAGCTTCCATTATATTATTACATGCACATATTTTGGGGGGACACAATTCAACCCATGACAGAAAGCCTATATACATAGTTCCACTCTGCCTTACAGGGTCACTGAGAATAAGCGACTCCATGGAAGTTGATATTGTTAAGTTAAGCCTGCTATGTCACATATATGATTTCTTTTAAAAAGGAAATGAAAACGTTTTGTTTTTCTAATTACAAAAGCTCTGGTGTCCTAGTAGCAAGAATTCATGCTGTAATTCTGAAGACACACAGTTCAAATCCACTAGCTGTGCTGTGGGAGAAAAATGGACACTCTCCTCCTGTGCAATTAACTGCCTCTGAAAACCTGCTGGAGTTTAACCTGCGAGTTTGTTCAGACTCTATAGTACACAACAACAACATTTATAAAAGCAATAGGAAGAATTTCCAATTCTGACACAAAATGGAGTAATTCCATTTCCCCCAGTTCTTCTGTTGTGATCCATCTAACTTCAGCTGTAATAGCTCTGGTGGCATAGTCTGTAGGAAGTTTCGCGGCTAACCCACAGGTGGCGCCTCGCTGGCAGTTGGAACCCACCAGCAGCTCTGAATGAGAAAGATGAACAGTCTCCTACTGTGTGATTTACAGCTTCTGAAAAGCGCCTGGAGGGGCAGCTATGAGCCAGTTCTGACTTAGTGGCAATGGATTTGAAGGTATTTTAGTTTCTTTTTCTGTTAAGGACATCTAAAAATTCTGGACTTTATATAGAAAACAAACAGAAGAAGATGAGAGAAAGGCAGGGAAGACAGACTAGGGGACATGACATGGCAGTGAATTTTCTATTCCTTTTAGTTTGCTCACACTACTGGGTAAGCCAGGAAGGACCGGTCATCCACTTCTGAAATAACAGGTCTTCAAAAACCCTATGTACAACAGAGCACGCTTAGAGTAGACTAGCAGATAGGGCACTTCAGGCCGAGCCTTCGAATTTGGAAACACAAAGGAGGAGAAACAGTTTTCCTTGGAGGCAAGGATTTTGAAACTCCGTCTCACATACTTTAGGCATGTGCCCAGGAGGGACCAGTCATTGGATAAGGCCTGAAAAAAATACAGTATCTGAAGCAAACAAAAACAATGGATAAGTCAGTAGAGTAACAGAAGGGACAGAGGAAAGAATTTATAAACTTAAAAGTAAAACTCAAATTCAACTGCTATTGAATTGGTTCCATTTCATAAGAATCCTTCATTGAAATTCTGAAGCTCTATCTCTTTGGGAGATTGCCTATCTTTCTCCCTCAGAGCAGCTGGTCCATTTGAACCACCAACCTTTTGGTTGTTGTTGCTATGTGCCTTTGAAATGATACACTATGCTACCAGATCTGATTAAGAGAGAGAAAGCTGTTAAGTGAGGGAGGGCAGGAATGACAAAAGATGCTCAGTGCCTGTTGCTGTTGTTATGTGCTGTCAAGTCGTTTGTGACTCATGGCGACCCTATGTACAACAGCTCTAAACTCCACTCTGTCCTGTGCCAATCGCACCATCTCCGATACACCCATCCCAATTGCCCCAGTCACTGAATCAATCCACCTCATAGAGGGCCTTCCCCTCCTGCTCTGTCCCTCCACCCTCCCAAGCATGATGTCCCTCTCCAAGGACCTGTCCCTCCTTGCAACATGCCCAAAGTATGTCAGACGAAGCCCCAGAATCCTTGCCTCCAAGGAGCCGCCTGGTTTGACCCTTTCCAGGATGAATCTGTTTGAATATCTAATATTTAGTTTATCTAAGTTTCATCCTCTGGAATGAGAAAGGGGAAAAGAAGAGCTAAAAATAAATATTTAAGGAAACAGAGGTTTATATTAACTAACCAAAGGATTAAGCCTTTGCCCTGGGTTTGTGATATATAATCCCTTAAAAAAAATCTCCTTAACTTAAGTGTTTTTGGTAAGGTCCACAGACTGCACCTAATAAGTTAGATGAGGTGATGGTGTAACTCTGAGGAGGGACTGTCCAGGCCAGAAAAACTCACCTTGTGATCACCTTGTTATATTGACCTCAGGGACGAGAAATGGAGTTTGGGTTATATCATAAGACACCTCTTAAGTCCCTTCTACTCTTCACCTCACAAAAGTTCTGGGTGTCCTGCAGGTTTTCTGATGGGGAAAGACATCCAAACAAAAGAGCTTTGAGTGTCCCTTGCGATCATAGAAGCTCCCTAATGAGGATCCTCTCAGACTTCATCTAAAGCTTTTCTTTGGTTGTAACTTTTTTCTTACAATGAAGCTGCAATGATAAATATGGTACTTTCTGTGAATTCCCAAAGAATTCCCAAAGAAGCTGTGAGAGCCTCCAGGACAGAGACTAGGGAGTCCAGGGGAATCTTCCAGGTTTGCAGCTGGCATCATGAAAGGGCAAAGGAAAAGTCTTGAATTTGGAGCCAGCAAATCAGAATTATTACAGCGTATACTTTCAAATTTTTAACTGGTGTCTCTTTGGCAGCCTGAAGAACAGTGTCTTTTTAACTTGTGAAGTCTCACCTAGCTTTGGATGGCCAGGGTCAGAGAAAGAAGTCCTGCATAGAGAGGTGGCATATGAAGTCTTGGGTCAAAGAATATGACATCCTTTCAAGCTATGAGATATAACAAAGGTCATAGGATCAGAGAACTGTCCTGTCAGACCTGAACAGAGAAGTAAAAGCAGAGATTTGGTATACACCAATTACTATCTTGTAAGATATAATGGCCCCAAATCTCCCCAAATTTGGCAAAATTAATAAATGGTGTAACCTCAGAGAGAACACCATAAACTAGGAAGTAAGATTGGCCATCTACTTCTGAAATAGCAGACCCGTGAAAGCCCTAAAAACAACAGAGCAGCTACAGGGTTCAGATCTGTTGTTCACAGGATTGCTATGAGTCATACTTGACTTGCTGGCATTTAACAACAGCAACACAGATTTAGAAGATGGGTGAATGCTAAACAAGATAAGACCAAATAAATCCCATGAAGACATAGTACAATATCTGAAAGTTAAAGACAGAGCAAATGGAGAACAATATCTTATACACAGGGGGAAAGAACTAGAAGTACACTAGATTTCTTACCCAAAACTATGGATGCCAGGATAAAGCAGCCCTTTTTTTTAAGTGCCCAGAGAAAAGAATTGTCAAGCCAGAAGTCTACACATAATTAAAAGTATCCTTCAAGAATGAAGGGGAAATGAGGATATCGTCAGGTGAAGAAAAATTAAAAGCATGTGTTGCCAGCGGACCTATTCTAAAGAACAGCTTTAAAAAGTTCTATGAACAGTAAGGCCCTCTATGAGGTGGACTGATTCAGTGACTGGGATAATTGGGATGGGAGTGTCAGAGACAGTGCGATTGGCACAGGACAGAGCGGAGTTTAGGGCTGTTGTACATAGGGTCGCT
>NW_006399947.1:868020-869834 GCF_000299155.1 Elephantulus edwardii
CAGTCCTTAGAGAGAGACAGCATGCTGGGAAAAGGTACAGGGTCAGCAAATGAGAGAAAGACCCACAATGAGATGGGATGACACAGTAACTCCTACAAAGGGCTTGAGCTTGACAGAGATGATGAGGATTGTATACAAGGTCAGCTATGTTGTTCATACCATCACTTGGAGTAAAAGTCAACTTGATGACACCTGACAAGAACAAAGTTTCTATATTTTAAACTGTTAACAATGTGTATTGTTGAGTTTGCATCGACCCATAGCTGACCCTCCAGCAGGTTTTTAGAAGCAGTTAATGGCACAGGGGAAGACTGCCTATCTTTCCTTCTCCTGCAGAGCAACGGCCTCTTCTAAATCCTGCTTGAACTTCTGGAATTTCCCTATCTATGTACTGTTCTAGCCATTTTTAAATGATATTCAGCAGTATTTTGTTTGCATATGATATTAATGATATTGTTTGACAGTTTCCACATTCAGATGGATCATCTTTCTTGGAAATGGGAAAAATTTGGGCTTCTTCCAATCCATTGGCCAGACAGGTATCCTCCAAATTTCCTGGCATAAACTGGAAGCACATCGAAGGCAGCATTTGTTAATTAAAACAAGTCAATTGGTTTCCCATCGATTCCTGGGACCTTATTTTTTGCCAATGCCTTCAATGTAGCCTTCTCTTCCTCCTTCATTACCACTGGCTTCTGTTCATAAGGTATTTCCAGATATTTTTCAGTGCCATGCAGTTCTTTCTGGTACAGTGATTCTGTGTATTCCCTCCATCTTCTTTTGATGCTTTCTGGGCCATTCAATATATTGCCCATGTTGTTGTTGTTAGGTGCTGTGGAGTTGAGTACAATTCATAACAACCATATGAACAAAAGATATGGACATTGCTCTATCCGTCCCATCCTCACAATTCCTGACACACAAGAGCCTACTACTGTAGCAGTCACCATGTCAATCCACCTGCTTGAAGATTTTCCTCTCTTTCACTGGCCCTCTATTACTCCCAGCGTCATTCCAAGGAATAGCCCCTTCTAGCAACCTGCCCAGAGTATTTGAAGGGAAGTCTCATCATTCTTGCCTCCAAAGAGTAAGCCGGCTGCACCATCTCCAAGACATATCTGTTTGTTCTTGCCATCCATAGGATGGTCAGTGCTATTCTCCAACACCACACTCATCAGCATCAATTATTTAAAAAAATTTATATTACTCTGATTTATTTACAAAGTTTGAATACATTGTTTTTCATAAAATATCCTTCTCATTTCCTTCATTCCACCTAACTATAAAATTGTGCAACCTTATGATTAACACCCTGTCCCCCCTCCCATCCTCACACTTCTACAAATTCTACATATTCTACATATTCGTTCTACAATAATGGTTTTATACAGTGTTTGCCCTTGTGGGACTGAGTTAGTTCACTCAGCATAATGCTCTCTAGTCCCTCCCAAGTTAGGTAGTAATTTATAAAATGATTGCTCCTGCATACTGCACAGTATTCCATTGTATGAATGTACTACAACTTCTTTTTCCATTCGTTTGTGGTTGGACATTTGGGCTGTTTCCATGTTCTTGCAATGGTGAATGCTGCTATGAACATTGGTATACAAGTTTCCATTTGAGCCTCAGTTCTCATTTTCTTAGGGTATATTCCAAGCAATGGAATATCTGGGTCATAAGGAAATTCTTTGTTCAGCTTTTCAAGAAAGCACCAAACTGCCTTCCAGAGTGGTTGTACCATAGTACAATCCCACCAACAATGTAAAAGGGTTCCTATCTCACCACATCCTCTCCAATGTTTATTACTTGCTGTC
>NW_006399947.1:870814-882696 GCF_000299155.1 Elephantulus edwardii
CTTGTTCTATTCTGATGCCTGCCTCCTCGTCTAACTATAGGTTTCTCATAAGAACTATCTAGCATTCTGGGATTCCCATTCTTCTCAGAATCAGCCACAGTTTGTTGTGACCTACACAATCAAATGTCTTTGTATAGTCAATGAAACACAGATAGACATCCCTCTGATACGCTCTGCTTTCAGCCAAGCTCCATCTAACTTTAGCTGTAATATCTCTAGTACCACGACCTCTTCTAAATGCAGCCTGCACATCTGGCATTTCCTTGTTGATGTGCTATTCTAGTGGTTTTTGAATAATTTTCAGCAGAATCTTTCTTGCATGTGATATTAATGATATCGTTTGATAATTTCTGCATTCTGCTGGGTCAACTTTCTTTAGGATGGATACAAATGTCTTCCAGTCAGTTGGTTGTCCTCCAGATTTCTTGGCACAATTTGGTGAGTGCATCCACGACAGCGTCTGTTTGTTGAAATATGTCTATTTGTATGCTGTCAATTCCTGTGGCCTTGTGTTTTTCTATTTCTTTCAGAGCAGCTTGAACTTTTTCCTTCATCATTACACACTCTTGTTCATGTGTTGTCTCATGAAATTCTTCTGTGTCAGCCAATTCTTTTTGGTATTGGGACTCTGTATCCTCCTTTCCATCGTTTAATGTTTCCTGGACTATTTTCTGCCCAAAGCATCCTTAAGTATTGCAACTCGAGGATTGAATTTGTTCTTCAGTTCCTTCAGCTCAAGAAATACCGAGCAAATTGACCCTTTTGATTTTCTGACTCCAGCTCTTTGCACATTTCATTATAATAATTTGCTTTGTGTTCCTGTGCTGTTCTTTGAAATTTTCTGTTCACCTCCCTAATATCTTGATTTCTTCCCTTTATTCTGGCTTCTTGACACTCTAGTGAAATATACAGACTCTCATCTGATATCCATCTTCTTTTCTTCCTCCTCTATGTAATGACCTTTCACATTCTTCATGGATGATATTCTTGATATCCTCCCACAGCTCTTCTGGTCTTTGCTCATTAGTGTTCAAGGCCTCAAAACTGTTCCTAAGATGGTTCTGAAATTCAAATTGGATAGACTCAAAGTCAAACTTTGGTTCCTGTGGATTTAATTTTCATTAGCTTCAGCCTGAACTTGCATATGAGTCACTGGTGGTCTGATTAAAAACCAGCACCAGGCATAGTTTTCACAGCTAATATTATCTAAAAACCACAAACGATGACTTTACACGTGGACCACACTTGACTGAATTTGGTCAATATCAGCAGTCTGAACCAGGCCAGGTGCTGGATGTGGAACAAATTGTTAATAACTCATGTACAAGTTCAAATTGAAACTGAAGATTAAAACAAATCTGCAAGAACCAACATATGACCTTAAGTCTATCGTACCTGAACTAAAGAAAAATCATTTTAAGAATAAGTTTGGGGAATTGATCACCAGTAATGAAGATCAGAGGAGTTATGGGATAAGATCAAGTGTGTCATCCATGAAAAAGAACAAGAGGTCATTACAAAATTAGGAGAAAAATGTTGTGAGATGAAATGATGAAAAAGTGCATGAATGTTGAAAAGCCAAAACAAAGGGAAGAGTTGTGTAAGAAAAAAAGCTGAACAGAAGATTTCAAAGAGCAGTTTGATAAGATAAAGCCAAGTATTATAATGGTATGTACACAGAACTGGAATTGGAGAATAAAAAGGAAAAACCTGCTTGGCATTATCTAAATTAGAACTGCCATGGGAAAAATTTTGAACAATCCAGGAAGCATCAACAGAAGATGGAAGGAATATACAGAATCACTGTACCAAAAAGTACTGACACTGGAATATTTCAGGAAGTACCATATGCTCAAGAGCCAAAGGCAATGAAGGTAGAAGTTCAAGATGCACTGAAGGCATCAGTAAAAAATAAAGTCCCTGGAATTGATGGGATGCCAACTGACATGTTTCAAACAGATGTAGCCTTGGACATGCTCACTAGTCCATGCCAGGAAATTTGGAGGAAAGCTTCCTGGCTGATTGACAGGAAGGAATTCATATTTGTTCCTATTCTCAAGAGATGTGATCCAACAGAAATTGGAAATAATCAGACAATTGCAATATTATGCAATCAAGATATTGCTGAAGATCATCCCAAACGACGGAACAGTACATTGACAGACAACAGCCAGATGTTGAAGCTGGGTTTAGAATAGGCCGTAGCACTAGGGATGTAATTGCTGATGTCAGATTGATCCTGGCTGAAACTAAAGAACAACAAAAGAATGTCTGCATTTTATTGACTCTGCAAAGGCAGTTGACTATGTGGATCACAGCAAACTACGGCTAACAATGAGAAAAGTGAGAATACCAGAACATCTACTTGTGCTCATACAAAATCTATATCTAGATCAATAAGCTGTTGCTCAAGTGGAACAAGGGAACACTGGCTGGTTTAAAATCAGGAATAGTGTGCATGAAGGTTGTATCTTTTCTCCATACCTATTCAATCTATATAATGAGCAATAATTTGCAAAGCTTGACTCTGTGAAAATGAATGTAGCATCAGGATTGGAAAAAGACTAATTATCTATTTGTGTATGTAAATGGCACAACCTTGCCTACTGAAAGTGAGTGGGACCTGAAGTGTTTGCTGTAGAATATCAAGGACTATAGTCTTCAATATGAATTGCATCTCAACACTAAGAAAACAAAGGACCACCTATGACCAGGAGAGAATAAAATAGATGAATGGAATAATCTAGAATCAAATCCCTATGGACATCAAAAAACTTCTCCAACAGAGTAAAAAGGAAACTCCACAGACTAGGGGGGGAAAAAGTAACAATCACATAAATGATAAGGGAATCACATATAAAATTTATAGAATATTCCTGCACCTCAACAAAAAAAAGATAACTCAATCACAAAATGGGCACAGGATATGAATAAACACAACACCATAGAAAACATTCAAATGGCAAACAAACACATGAAGAAATGTCCAAAATCCCTACCTAGCTATCAGAGAGATGCAAATCAAAACAACTATGAGATTTAATCTTATTCCAGTCAACAATAGCAAAGTTAAACAGGACAGCAAACAACAAATGCTTGTGAGATTGTGGAGAGATTGGAACTCTTATTCACTGCCGGTGGGAATGTAAAATGGTATAGCCACTATGGAAATCAGTCTGGCACTTTCTGAAAAAAGTTGGAAATAGAAATACCATTTGACCCAGTTATTCTAAAGTCCAGGAAAATACCCTAAAGAAACCAGAGCCATGACTCAAATACATGAATATACACTCATGTTTATTGCTGTGTTATTCAGAATAGCTAAGAGATGGAAGCAATCCAAGTGCTCATCAACAACAAATGGATAGAAAAAGGATGGCACATTCACACAACGGAATAGTATGCAGCATTGAAAAATAATGAACTCATAAAACATTACACAACATGCGGAGGCAGAGGAAATTATGCTGAGTGAAATATCTCAGCCACAAAAGGGCAAGCAATACCTAACATTTTTATTACAAAATAGTACTAACATGTGGGTAGGTGGGGAGAGAATGGGAAAAGAGTGGATAGATAGTGAGCACTGCATTAGAAAAGATGAGGGAAAGAACTGTCTGAAAGGAATATATGATTTGGCAGTATATATATGACAACAATCTGGAACAAGAAGTGCATTGTGGGGTGGCTTGGGGGGACAATTGTTGTTGATGGCCGTCGAGTCGAGCACAACTCATAGCTACCCTATGAACAAAAGACCTGAAGCCTTTCTATAACTATCGTTGTTTCTCAAAGTTCATAGTTTTCGGAGGCATGTTGTTTAGGAAGCAGATGCCACTCCTGCTTCCAAACTTTTCTTATGTTGGGAGCTCCACCAAACCCTGTCCACTGGGTAACTGCTATGGCATTTGACACTCCAATGTCACAAGGTTCACTATCACAGCAACCCTAGGTTACCTCAGTACAGCAAACTGACAGAAGAGGGGCTGTACCACTTAGAAGGATGTTCCTCCAAAATAAAATAACAACCAACTTTTAAATACAAAGGCCCTCCATGAGATTTTGTTGACTCTAACAAGAGGCTTAAATAAAAAATAACTAAAATGTTGTTGTTTATGTGCTGTCAAATCTCCTGTGACCTATAGTGATCCTATGTACAACAGCTCTGAACTCTACCCTGTCACGAGCCAGTCCTACTAATTCTGACACACTAATCCCCATTGCCCCAATTACTGTGTCAATCCATCCCATGTGGGGTCTTCCTCTCCTGTGCTGTCCCTCAACCCTACCAAGCATTATGTCCTTTTCTAAGGACCAGTCTCTCCTGGCTATGTGCCCAAAGTATGTGAGATGGAGCTTCAAAATTCTAGCCTCCAAGAATTGGTTTCACCTTTTCCAAGACAGACCTATTGTTTTCTTCGCAGTCCATGGTTCAAGACTTTTCTCCAGCACCACAATTCAAAGGCATCAATTCTTCTGTCATCCTTAGTCACTGTCCAGAG
This sequence comes from Elephantulus edwardii, assembly GCF_000299155.1. Taxonomy (NCBI): domain Eukaryota; kingdom Metazoa; phylum Chordata; class Mammalia; order Macroscelidea; family Macroscelididae; genus Elephantulus; species Elephantulus edwardii. Next base: position 875,317 of record NW_006399947.1, read on the forward strand.
GGGAAGAAAATAATTAACAATGAAAAAAAAACACCCAAATACAATAATAATAATGATGAAAACAAAAGTCCTTACCATTGGACTAACAGACAACTTCATGATAGATGGAGAAATGATTGAAACTGTCAATAATTTAATCTTACATGAGTCCACAGTCAACACTTTTGATACTAGCAGTCAAGTGATGAGGAGAACATATTTCTTTGGGCAAGTCCAGTATCAAAGACCTCTCAAAAATACTGAAGAGCAATTATGTCAATCTGAAGACTAAGGTGCACCTGATTCAGGTTATCGTCTTTCTGACTATTTGCTATGCATCTGAGAGCGGAAAAATGAATAAGGATGACAGAAGAACAATTGATGCCTTTGAGTTGTGGTATTAGAGAACAGTACTGACTATTCCATGGATTGCCAAAAGAACTAACAGGTATATCTTGGAAAAGTGCAGCTAGAGTGCTTCTTGGAGGCACGGATGACGAAGCTTCACCCAGCCAAAGAGAGGAAGACCCCAATGAGATGTATTGACATAGTGACTGTAGTGATGGGCTCAAGTATATCAGAGATGATAAGGATGGCACAGGATAGGACAGAATTATGATCTGTCATTCATAAGGTCACTATGAGTTGTACTTGACTTGATGGCATCTAACAGCACAACTTGCATTATGCAGATGATACAAGTGACTCAAAACACTGAGGAAGATCAAAGATCACAGCCTTCAACATGACTCATATCTCAAGATCAAAACAACAAATATCTTTACCCATAGGACCAATAGACAACACCATGATAGAAGGAAAAAAGATTGAAGTGCTCAACAATTTAATTTTATTTGGATCCACAATCAACAGTGATGGTAGCAACAGTCAGGGAATCAAATGACATTATTATATCGGGCAAATCCACTCTATAGGAGCTTTTTAAAGTGCTGAAGAAAAAGGGCACAGGTTTAAAAATTAAGGTGTGGGCAAACTGGTGGCCTAGTGGCAAGAAGTTGCACTGCAATCGCAGAGGTGTGCAGTTCAAATCCACCAGATGTTCTGCAGGAGGAGGGACAATCTCCTCCTGAACCAGTCAGATCCAATTTGACAGTATACACATATAATAATAATAATAAAATTTTTTTAAAACCACAAAAAGGTCTGTCTGACCCAAGCCATGACATTTTAATCTTCATAAGCACCTGAAAGTTGGACAATGAGCAAAAAACACTGAAAAATTTATGCCTTTGAATTGTGATGTTGGGGCAGTTTGAATATACCATGGACTACCAAAAGGAAAAACGAAACTGTCTTGGAAGTACAACCAGGATGTTCCTTAGAAGAATGGTGATACCTCCTCTCACAAATTGGGCATTTGTAGGGAGTGGCAGTTCTTAGGAAAAGGTATCATTCTGGGAAAGTGAGAGGGGTCTATGAAGAGGAAGACCCTCCACAAGAATTGATACAGTGACTGCAACAAAGGGCTTGAGCCTCGTGGAGATCATGAGAATGGCTCAGGATACAGTAAGGTTTTTTGGTTTGCTATGAGTGGACTCCACCGCACCCAACAACGGTAACACACCAGTGTAACAGGTAATGCTTTTTTCTACCGACAGCAAGGGATGCAAGTTGGGAGTTTACAGTACGTAATTGCTGGGTCCTTGCTCTGAGTTTCCAATAAAGTACGAATTTCCGTCAGAGTCTCCAATTGCTTTCCCCTTACTCAACAATGGAGGGTGAGGATGAGTATTGGATATACAGTATTCATGATCACAGGTCTCATCTCGAGTTTGCTTTCTTGTGTTGTGTGGTTTTTTCAGGCACATAACCTTACCATTCATTCATGATCTTCAGTTTCCCTTTAAAATGGATCAAGTCTCGTGTGCAGAGTGGATTCCCACTCATAGTGATTCTTCGGGGGCGAGGAGAACTGTCTCATCGTTCCCTACGCTGTAACTTTTACGGGGGCAGATCGCTAGATCTTTTCTCCCTGGAGTAGCTGATGAACGCCAACTGCTGACATTCCAATTAGGAGCTGAGTGCTTAAGCGCTCCCTGAACAGTATTTTAAGCCCCTGAATCAAGGGAGGGATCCCCAGTCTTCTGAAAGTTACCGTTTAGGCTTCATCTGAACATGGTAACAGCCTCTAGAGCCTAATCTCCACTATCATGAAGATGTACACTAGGGAATACATATGAGGGAAAAATCACTCTCCAATCCAGATCTAAATTTGCTACCAGAACCTCAACACCTATAGCGCCGGCGCGCTCCCTCACAGCACAGGAGCTGCCGCCTGCGCAGTAAGGCGCAGACCAGAGGCCATCAGGATTGTGGGTGTCTGCACAGCGGCCACGATCTCGGAAAGGTCGAGCCCCGTCGTGCAACTCCCTCGCAGCGAACCTTCAGGTGTAGCATGATTAGAGAAACAAGGGAAGACGGCTTCTGCAGAACGGCGTGTTTCCGTCTGAAGACACCGACTTCCGGTTCAGCAGCCGGTTCCGGTCTCCGCCCTGCACTTCCTGTCGCCTTCGTTTCCACTGTGGCTACTCTTGGCGTCTGCTGTCCCAGGCTCCGCCGCGCTCCAGGTGAGTGGACGCGGGGGACCCCGGGATGCTGCCGGAGGAGTCGCGTTGGGGGCTGGCGCCCGCGGCTTTGCCCCCTCTCTTCCTGGCCTCCGCTGCGGCCGACAGTGGCGGGCTGACGGCCGGCTCTGGGCGCCCCAGGCCGAGAAAGTCGGGGCCCAGGCTCCGGCCCGCCGGTGGTTCGGCCGCTGCACCGTGATCCGGCCTTCCTTTCTGCGTGAAGGACTATCCACGGCCGAAGTACTGCCCAGCAGGCTTTGTGTCTCCAAACGTCATTCTTCTCGGGGTTCCTCATCAGCGCCCCTGTTAAAAAGACTTAGCAGCCCTGGGCTTCTGGGGTCGCTACCTGTGGTCTGATAATGCCCGCCGCTTGCAGGTCATTTCACACAGTTCTCTCGTCCGCGCCACCTCGCAGTTTACTGCTCAGCTTGTCCTGGCTAGGAGTTGACAGTGTGTCTCTCCTTACCTCTTACTGTGGTTGTACTGTCAAGTTGACGACTCTGTAAACAGATCTGAACCTTGCCCTATCTTCCGCTACCCGCACGCTCTCCTGTAGGCTTCAGCCCGTTGTTAAAGTCACGGTGTCAATCCATATAGGTTTATTGAAAATTCAGTTAGCCCTGGTAAGAGGATACTTTTGCTCTCATTTCGGATTTTTACCTGTGCCACTTCCACGGGTTTGGTTTTGGGAAGCTGTATAACTTTACTCCTTTCTAATTAGTAATGAAGGCAGTTGTCTATTAGAGGGCTCTCGTCGCCCAGTGGTAAGGAGCTGCACTACCAACCCAGAGGCATGTGGTTCGAATCTACGGCTGCTACTTAGGAGAGAAATGGGCAGGCACGTCCCGTGTGATTTACTGCCTCGGAAAACCTTCTGGAAAGTCAGCTATGAGTCAGTTGTACATAACAGGAACAACAAATAACGCAATTAAATTGTTTAGAATATTATCACTTCATTCTATTACAGTGCTAACAACAAATAATGGTAAGATTCTAAGCAGTCGTATTGGTGTTTCCAGTGTACAGAGTTTCACAGCTGTCTTACAACACTATTCTTGTCAAATAAATATATAAAAATATTGATAGTCACTTCTTGTGGTGGATGAGAAAACTGTGTCCCAGAAATTGTAGTTCAGGAATTGACTAAGCAAAGTCATACAGTGTGTTAGGCAGAAGAGAAACCCAAACAGTTGCTTTTTAGTCTAGCTTTACTGTTAAGCCTTGTTCTCATAAGGTGTAAAATGTTAGCTTGGGTGGTATGTTCACTGTCTGAGTTTGTTTGCTCTTCAATTATTTTTTAATTCTTAATTCTGATAGGGATTCAAAGAAGGAAGAAGGAAGGTTAGATGTGAAAATATTAAATGATTCAGGTATTTATTTTGTGCTGTGAATGATCTGAATATTAAAAAAATGAAGTTCAGGAATTTTAAAAACCGTTTTAAATACCTTACGTATCTCAAAATTTTATGTTGTTTTGTTAACGTTGGGATGCCCATTTGTGGTATAGATGGCATTGGGCACATTTTCTTTTTTCTTTTTAAGACTGAAAAAATGGAAGATTTAGAATGCTATCTCTCCAACTTTATATACGTTAGAATAATCTGTAAAACTTGTTAAAAGCAAATTTTTAAGTACTTGTTTCTATCTCTAGTCATATTTTTCCACTGCTTCCCAAGTAACGTCAGGCAAGTTACCAAGGACCTTACTGTCAAAATTACTGTAACAGTGATCTCTGGCATTGTTGAGATTGTGGAGATGGCTTAGGATATAGGGCAAGGTTGTTCTTAGGGTCACCTAACAACAATAGCAGATTTAAGAAGAAATCGCTTAAAGTGATTTGAAATCTGAGTATAACCTGAACTCATGTAATAATCTCATTCCTAACCCTTCTTTTACATGCTGTATTAGTGTTGATTTTATTGCTATAAATTATTCTTTTTATTCTCAAATGAATATTTGACTCAAAAGGTCCATTTTGGTTTCCTTCTAGGTATTCTAATAGCAAAATCCTTTATGTGTTGCATTGCTTAAAAAAAAAAGTGTATATATAAGTGAATTTATATGCCCTCTTTTACTAATGGAAGGTGCTGGAAACATTTTGCTTCCAAATATTTTTGAATATTGAAATTCAGATTTAGCTTTTCCTTTTCAGTTGATTGTAATATAGGAACAGTACAAGCTAATGCTCCATTAAATAAGTTTAAAAAAAAATCCACTCACAGCTGTCTGGCTGGTCCCAGCTCATAATGACCGTCTAGTGGGTTTCTGAGGCTGTAAACCGCAGCGGGATGAAACTGCACATCTTTCTCCCGTGGAGCCAATGATGGATTTAAACTAAAAGGAACACTGGGTGAACAGCACAATTTGTTAAAGACTTGGCCACCAGAGCTCCCTACATAAGTGAAAGTGTTCGGAAATCTAATGCTTCTAGATGAGAAAACCCAATTCTCTGACCTGTAGGAGAATGAGCTTATGCTCTTATTGACAAAGAGTAGTACCTACTATATAATCTTAATGTATTTAGATCATTACCTGTGTATATTGTATTTATTGATGTTAAATTAGATACTTTAGCTCTGCTTGGTCCAATTCAGGAAAGACTGTTATGGGAAAATGAGAGATTTAGTTAGAAGACTTGACTCCTTCCTTTTAAATACTTACTCCGAAGCATTTGTATGCCAGTTACTGAGGGTCAAATACTATGACGTTTAGAAATATGAACTAAATCTATCAACCTATTACATAGGTAATACCATTGTCCTATTTTTTTTTTTTTTAAGTTTTATGTCTTTTCAGTAGACCAAGGAGACTCTGAGAGAGTATTAAGGTCTATCACCCTAGAATAAAGGCAGGAAAATTCTGGTTATTTATGACCAGGTTGTGAAATAGTTATCATACCGCACATATTCATAAGTTTGAAGTGATAAATCAGTTTGAATATATCTTTTTAAACTTGTTTATTTTTGTGTCTTTTTTTTCTAGGATTATTTTGTTTTATTAAAAAAAATTATTTTTTTATTAAAAGCTGCCTAATCATATGCTTCAAGGATGGCTGTTCCTCTTATTGTAAAGTGGGGAGGACAGGAATATTCAGTGACCACACTTTCAGAAGACGATACTGTGCTAGATCTCAAGCAGTTTCTCAAGACCCTTACAGGAGTGCTGCCAGAACGCCAGAAGTTACTTGGACTCAAAGTTAAAGGTAGGTCTCCCCCTTTTTTGCACTTAAACATTTGTGAATTTGCTATAATCTGTTATTTTAAAAAGATCTCTTTTCCCTTGGAGGTTTCCTTGAAAGATTGTTTTAGTAGTAAAAGTAAGAAGATAAAAAGTTACTGGAAAATACCATAGTTAAGATTATTTTTGATTCTTTTGACAGTTGCTGTTTGCTGGTTAGACTTGGGGCACAAAAGTCCTAGGTGAAACAGAGCATGATTTATTTTCTGATATTTATCTTTTAATGCAGCCTTTTCTTTCTGTTTCATGACAAACTGTCTTTTCTATTTTTAAAGCATGATATTTAAAATTATAGGTAGTATTTATATATTTATAATTAATCTAAAATAAGCTTTCATGATATTTGTGTCTGTTAGTCTTTGAAGAGTGAGTTTTCAGTAGCAATAATCCTGCAGGTGAGTTTTTTTAGATACTCAGTTTTTAAGATAAACATATGGAAAAAGCTAACTTCATCTAGAATTTTAAAAAAGAAAAGCACAAGACTTTGATTTTTTTGTTTGTTTCTTTAGTTAGCTGGATACAGGTGTTCCTCTAAAGTAAAGTTAGGAGGGAAAACAGTCCCTTTATCATTTCCTATTTCTCAGTGTCTTAAGTATGACATACTAATTCAATAATAACACAGTTTAAAAGAAAACAATACCCTCAAACTTCTGTGAAATCTATAGCAAACCTTTTAATGTTAGGGTTTTGTGTAGTTAATCCAGCATCTGAACATTAGTGAGAAAACAGTCATTTGCTTGTATTGTAGGCAAACCTGCAGAAAATGATGTTAAGCTTGGAGCTCTCAAACTGAAACCAAATACTAAAATCATGATGATGGGAACTCGTGAAGAGAGCTTGGTAAATGTTTACTTTTGTTACCATTTGTTCTTTTGAAGATAGTACACTTTATACTACACTGTTGTAGCATAATTTTAATTGTGGTAAAATTGTGAGTCTAGCATTTATAATGAAAAATAAATGCTGCATAGTGAAATGCGATATTAACTCAGCAGGTAATAAATACTCTGGAACTTTTTAGTACATAGTTAGCCATAAGTACAGTAGTTGTCGAAATGGTCAAATTTAACATTGTAAAATATGCCCAGTAGGCATATAGAGCAAATAATTAATGGTGGAAATTTTTTCACAGTATGTACTTGAACTCCCATACAGAAATTATAAACAATTTTAATTTTTACTCTAGACATAATTCTCCTGTTAATGTTGAAGATAATATGGTAAAACAAAACTTTTTTTTGTCTGAATAGGAAGATGTTTTGGGTCCACCACCTGACAATGATGATGTTGTCAACGACTTTGATATTGAAGATGAAGTAGTTGAAGTAGAAAATAGGTGAGTGCTTTTCATTCCTAAAGGAACTTGGTTATAAAGATAAAGTAAGTACTTAATCTGATTTTATTTTTTCCGTTAGAGAAGAAAATCTACTGAAAATTTCTCGAAGAGTTAAAGAGTACAAAGTGGAAATTCTAAATCCTCCCAGGGAAGGGAAAAAGCTACTGGTACTTGATGTTGATTATACATTATTTGGTAAGTCGGATCATAATGCTGTTCATTGTATTACCCAAAGCAGCTTTC
>NW_006399947.1:882796-897491 GCF_000299155.1 Elephantulus edwardii
TTTTAGGTAAGAAAAAAAGCATCATCTGTAAAATCCCAAAACACAAAAGATGACCTTTCTTGATAGCTTCATGATTATTTTATATATAAGTATTTTATTATATGATATACTTGTTTGTGTCTACATTCCCCCCCCCCCTTCTCATATATCCAGCATTTTCACAGTCATTAAGTAGTATTCAACAATTCTTAGGGAGGAGTGTGAGTATCACAAGGTATTCCAGTATTCCAGTCTATAGCTACATGATAATTTAACCAAGCCATTTTCAATTGAGTAACATTTAAATTTCTATTGGAAATAGTTTAAAATTAATATTTCATTCCCGTTTTTCTATTTAAGGAAAAAGTAAAAAGCTCATTCTTGCTCTTATGTTGCCAGTAAATGATTATTAACTCCTGTTACTAGAATGAATGTGTTTAATTTGAAGTAAAAATTTAAGCATATATTATAAATTAATGTACATTTATTTAAAATAAGTTATTAAATTAATTATACCTGGCCTTTTGGAGAGATTTTATTATTTATTATATCTGCAAGAAAAATGGCTAAAAATGAGTACAGGTGAATGACCTCAGTTTGTCTTTCATTGCAATAAACTGTCATTATATTTTAGGCTATATTAGAAAGAAAAAGAATTACAGTTTACTAGGTAAGCCTGAATTCTAGAAGTTGGCAATTACCAACTGAGTAAAATGAGTAGATTAAAGTTAAAGCTCAGAAATATGAAGTTGTAAGTTTTAGAAGACATCGCTGTCAAATATGTAAATTAATCTCAAGCAATTACAATCAAGTATTTATGTTACATTTCATAAGCTTACTTGGTATTAGGTACTTGGCCATGATAATAAACTAATAATTATCTATGATTAATTTTCTTTTTAGACCATAGGTCTTGTGCAGAGACTGGGGTAGAACTAATGCGACCGTACCTTCATGAATTCCTAACATCTGCATATGAGGATTATGACATTGTTATTTGGTGTAAGCTATGCTTTTTGCTTAGATTTTATGGAAATAAGATTGTTCCTTAAAATATTTAGATTTATGAATTATGGCTTAAAACAATTCATGTAAATTTTTTTCAGATTATTTCATTTGTTTGACCTTAAATCACATATAAATTACATATATTTACCAAATAATAACTGCAATAACTAAGTGTAGGCAAAAATTAAGAATAGGAAGAGAGTAAAGTATAATGTGAAAGTGTGCCTCTCTGGTAGTTCAGATCAACCAGTCGCTCCTCAGGAGGACAATGGACAATCTGCGCTCTTGTGACTTACAGTCTCCTGAAAACCCACTGGAGGATTAGCTGTGAGTCAGTTCTGACTTTACAGCAATGAGTAGGAAGGTTTTTTTTTGTTTGTTTTTTTTGTTTTGTTTGTTTTTAGTTATTTTTATAATGGCTGTGGTTTGATTTGAATTTTTTTCCCTTTCTGATATTTTATTTGATCTTTGACATTTCATGATATTGTTGCTTTCTTTTTTCTCTTTTTCTTGAAGGAAGGTAAGTTAAACATGGAAAAAACATTCCTCAGAAATAAGAACAATATAACTTTACTTAAAACAACTTACATAAAAAACCCTACAAAACCACATGAGCTAAAGCAGTGGTTTCCAAATCATGGTTTGTGAATCATTCTAAGATTTTATACTCATGGCGTAAGTAAATGAGTTTGTGTCAAGAAAGAAATTGACTTCATTATCAACCACACTGTTTCTTTTAGCTGATATCTTTTTCTGTAGTGAGATTCAAAAAAGCAAGGTAGTGGGCTGATTTATATACTTATTCCTCACAAATATTGAAAGTTACTTCCTACTGTCCAACTTGCCCCCTCCTGCCAAAGCATCAGGTGGATTTGAACCATTTGTCTTTGGGTTGGCAGTGCAACTCTTTACCACTTGGTCACCTAAATCCTTCAAGCCTTTCTGAATTTTATCCATACATATGTACAATAAAGAATACTAGAACAATGAAAAAAGAAAAAGTTACTTCTTAGCATTATTATTAGGTAGAAAAGAGCCATCATGATTATAAATCGCGTAAAGTCTTATTATTAAAGATGCAAATTTAGCGTTTAAATGTAAGTTGTAGCCTGTTGAACATGATGAGGATGGTACAGAATAGGTTGAGATTCCAATATGCTGTTCTTAGGGTCAGTTGACTTGATGACACCTAACAACAATAATATTATTTAATTGTACTCTTTGTCAGTGTGCTGTGTGAGGTAACCTGGGTTTGCTGTGATACTGAACCTTGTGCCATGGTGATATCAAATACCATAATGGTTTCCCATGGTGGACAGTCTTTGGTGGAGCTCCCAGTTGTAAAACAGATTGGGAAGCAGGAGTGGCATCCACTTCCTAAACCACATGCCTCTGGAAACTCTGTGAACTTAGAGAAAGAATGATAGCTATGGAAAGGCATTAGGTCTTTTGTTCATAGAGTCACTATGAGTTGATCTCGACTCGATGACAATAACAGCAACAACTGGTACGTTAATAAAAAGCCAATTTTTTCCAGAGGCAATAGTTATCAGAGGCAGTAAAATCACTTGGGAAGGAATTGCTCATCCTTCCCCCATGGAGTAACTAGATTTGAACTATATGCTTTTGAGATTGCAGTGCAGCTTCTTACCACTAGGCCAACAGAACTCCTTAATAAAAAGCCACATAGTTGATATTGCAATCTGTTAATTCTGTGCTTTTCCTTATAATCAGAGTTAATTATTTAATGTTAATTTTACTTTGTAGCCATTAAAATTAAATAGATAGTTAAAATATAACAGCCCTTTGAGATGCAAATTTTTGTTCAACAGCTCTTGATAACTGGGGTGACTTTTTAGAAAAGAATTTGCTCTTTAAATGCTAAAGTAGACCGAGAAATCAGTTAATTTTTTAAATTACAGTAAGTTATTTTTATAAACTTTGATATTCCACAGGAGTATAGTGAAAATGGCACAGGATAGAACAGGATTCAGATCTGTTGTTCATAGGGTTGCTATGAATTATACTCAACTTAGGGAACCTAACAACAACATATTGAAAAAGGCACTTTGTATATAATTGACTCAATTCTAATTCTGTCTCTGTTCTTTGTGACACTGGAGATGTCACTATAGAATCCTTAAGTTTCCTCATCCTACAAAAGGAGATAACTAAACCCATTTTACAGGGTAGTGGTTAAAAATTAAAATCAGATAATTGACAGAGTATCTGATATATAATAAACAAAAATAATCCACTACTACTGAGTAAATTCCAACTCCTTGTGACACTACAAGACAAAGTAGAATTGCCTTGTTGCTATAAATCTTTATAGGAAAAGACTACTCTGAGTTGTTGTTTTTTTCTCCTACTGAGAGGCTAGTGTGTTTAAATGATTGACATTTCAGTTAGCAGCCAAACACTTAACTGATTATACCACCGATGGTTTCTAAAAGACCTAATGGTTACTTAATAATTGAGACTGTTTTTATCAGCCGTGAAGTTTTTATTTTTCATTGGGGAATTATAGACAGAAAATGCCTGAGTTTCATACCATATCAAAGACTGCAGCCTTCAGTATGGATTGAAGCACAAAGTCAAGAAAACAAAAGATTCTCACCACTGGGTAAATTCACAGCATCGTGATAGATGGCACAGAGATTGAGATAGTTAACAGTTTTAGTTTGCTTGGCTCCATAATCAGCACTCTTGGTACCAGTAACCAGGAAATCAAGAGACAAATTGCATTGGGAAAGTTGACTGTCAGGGACCTTTGCAGAGTACTGAAGAGCAATGACATCAGTCTGGAGACTAAGGTATACCTGAACCAGGCCATAGTCTTTGCAATAGCTTGCTATGCATCAGAGAACTAGACAATGACTAGGGATGATAGAAAGAGAAATTATGTACCTTTTTTTAAAAATTTTTATTGTATTATTTTTACGTGTACCGTCAAATCAGATCTGACTGGTATAGGAGGAGGTTGTCCCCTCCTTCTCCAGCAGAGCATCTGGTGGATTTGAACCGTGTACCTCTGGGATTGCAGTGCAGCGTCTTGCCACTAGGCCATCAGGGCTCCCTTAGAAATTATGTACCTTTGAGCTGTGGTGCTAGAGAAGAATGTTGAATATATGATGAACTGCTAGAGAACAAACAGGTTTGTACTGGAGAGGGTGAGACCAGGTTGCTCCTTGGAGGCAAGGATTCTGAGGCTTTGTCTGACATTAACTTTGGAAATTTTACAAGGAGGTACCAGTCGTTGGAGAGGGACATCATGCTTCTGAGGGTGGAGGGTCAACGCAGGAGATGAAGACGCTTGATGAGATGGATTGATTCAGTCACTGGGGTAATGGGGGCAGGTATGTCAGAGACAATCAGGTTGGCTCAGGAGAGAGCAAGGATCACAGCTGTTGTCCATAGAGTTGCTATGAGTCACAAGTGACTTGACAGGCACATAACAGCAATACTTTTCCCCTACTGAAAACCCTCTGAAAGGTCAGCTGTGAGTTCATTCTGACCCAACAGCACAAAAATCAGTAATATTTGCTAAGTTTGACAAAGTTCTAATGTTATTGGACTTAGCTTTTATTCACCAGCATTTTTTGGTGGTGGTACATGCCATCACGTCAGTTCTGAGTTAGAAATCGCATTCAAAATACGGCCCAGTCTTGCATCCTCCTTACATTCTTGCTGATTTTTGAGCCCATTTTTTCAGCTATTATAAATCTATTTATAATATATTTATAAGCTATAATAAGTCCATTTATAGTTTAACAAGCATAATGTCCTTCTTCAGGGCCCAGTCCCTCCTGCTAACATGTCCAAAGCATGTGAGGCAAATTCTTGTCATCCTCATTTTTAAGGAGCACTTAGGCTGTTCTTACAAGATGGGTTTGTATGATATTCTGACAGCCCATAGTATATTCAATATTCTTCACCAATACTGTAATAATAAAGGCATCAATTCTCCTTCAGTCTTTCTTATTCATTGTCTAGCTTTTACATGCATATGTTGTTGTGTACCACTGAATTGGAACTGACCCTCTGGTGGCTTTTCTGAGGCAGGTAATTGCACGGCAGATGATTGAAAATACGATGACTTGAGTCAGGTGTACCTTAGTCTTCAGAGTGACATTTTTTTCTCTCAACTGATTTACTCAGCATACTATATTGTTTGGTTTCTTTATTGCTGCTTTTCAAATACCTTGTGTTTCATTCACTTATATTGCACTGTGTTTATATAATCATTTATATACATTGTATTATGTATAATTACTGTCGATTTATGTTTATTACACCATCCCTTCAAGTCCCCTTTGAATGTTTTCTAGTCCTTCACTCCCATCTCCCTGATCTGCCCACTAAATTGCTGTCTATTGACTTTCATACTTACCTTTTCCCCTTCCCCTATTGGACGTTTATATACTTCTTAACTAGTTATCCTTTCATCATTACAATAATGGTCGCATAAAATATAAGGCCATATGAGACTGAATTAGTTCTCTTAATATAATGCATTTTAATCTCCCCCATGTTTAATAGAATTTTACAAATATTCTTTAGTGCTGCATAGTATTCCACTGTGCGACTGTACCACAGTTTCTCAATCCATTTGTTTGTTGGTTGGTATTTGGGCTCTTTCCATTTTTTTCCTATTATGAATAACACTGCTATAAACACAGGTGTACAGATCTCCATTCTTATCTAAGTTCTAAATTCCTTGGGATATATTCCTGGGAGTGCAATACCTGGGTCGTATGGTATATCATTTTTCAGCTTTTTAAGGAAATGCTAAACTGCCTTCTAGAATGATTGTGCTATTTTACCCACAAGTGCATGTAAGTTCCAGTCTCTCCACATCTATTCCTCCATTTATATGTTCTGTTAAACGGCACTACTGCTCCTGGGGTGAGATGGTATGTTATTATTGTTTTGATTTGCATCTCGCTGACTACCAGTAATTTTGAGCATTTCTTCATGTGTCTATTAGCCAGCTGAGTATCTTCCTTTGTGAAAGGTCTTTTCATGACTTTTGCCCATTTTGTTACTGGGTTATCAGTCTTTTTCTTATGGATATTCTTTAGTATTCTGTAAACTTTTCTTATAAGGCCTTTGTCTGAGATGTTATTGTCAAATGTTTTTTCCCAGTCAGTACGGTTTTTTTCATCCTATTAGAAAAAGTTTTTGATGCACACAGGGACTTGACTTTTAGAAGGTCCCATTCATCTATTTTGTCCTCTCCTGATTGCACTTCTAACTGTATTTGCAAGTCTATTTATGCTGTAAACTAGGATTCCTAAATGTGATCCTATTTTTGTCTCTTACAATCCTTCTAGTTTTTTACTTTACCCCTAGGTCCCTGATCCACCTTGAATTGATTATGGTATGAAATGTGGATCGATTTTCAGTTTTCTATAGGTAGATGCCCAGTTTTGCCAGTTGAAGACGCTGTCGTTCCCCCATTTAATAGGTTTTGATCCCTTGTCAAATACAAATTGGGTATAGCTTGCTATTGTTGTTGTTAATGTTCCAGTGAGTCACCTGTGACTCATATAGTGACCCTATGTACAACAGCCCTAAACCCTGCTTTATCCTGTGCCAATCTTACTGTCTCTGACACACCAACCCCCATCACCTCATTCATTGAGTCAATCCATTTCATCATGGGTCTTCCTCTCCTGCGCTGTCCTTCCACTATCCCAAGCATGACATCCCTCTCTAAGGACTGGTCCCTTCTTGCAACATGTCCAAAGTATGTCAGATAAAGCTTCAGAGCCCTTGTCTCCAAGGAGCAACATGGTTTAACCCTCACCAGGATGAACTTGTTCATTCTCTTTGAAATCCATGGTTTATTCCATACTCTTCTCCAACACCACAGCTCAAAGGCATCAATTCTTCTTCTATCATCATTGTCCAGGTTTTTGATGCATAGCAAGTGATTGCAAAGACCATGGCCTGTATCAGGCGCACCTTAGTCTTCAGACTGACATCATTGCTCTCCAGTACTGTGGAGAGGTCTCTAATAGCAGACTTTCCCATCACAGTACATCTTTTCATTTCCTGACTGCTGGTGCCTAGAGTGTTGATTATGGAACCAAGAAAACTAAAGCTGTTTATAATCTCCATCTCTTCACCATCTATCATGATGTTTCCAGTTGGTCCAGTGGTGAGAATCTTTCTTTTCTTGATACAGAGCTTCAATCCATATTGAAGGCTGCAGTCCTTGACTTCTGCAGCAAGTGCTTCAGGCCCTCCTCAGTTTCAGCAAGCAGGGTTGTGTCATCTGCATAATGCAGATTGTTGATGAGTCTTCCTCCATTCCTGATGCTGCATTTCTCCTCATAGAGCCCAGCCTCCCAGATAATAAGTTCTGCATATAGATTGAAAAGATACTGAGATAGGACACATCCCTGGCATACACCCTTCCCAATTTTGAACCATTCAGTGTTACCTTGCTCGGTTCTGATGACTGCCTCCTGGTCCAAATATAGGTTTCATATAAACACAATCAAGTGTTCTGGTATTCCTGTTTTTCTCAGAATTAGTCACAGTTTGTTGTTATCCACACAGTCAAAGGCTTTACATAGTCAGTGGAACACAGATAGATATTCCTCTGGTACTCCCTGCTTTCAGCCAGGATCCATCTAACATTAGCTACAATATCCCTAGTACGACAACCCTTTCTAAACCCAGTCTGACAGTTCTCTGTTGATGTGCTGTTCCAGTCGTTTTTGGATAATCTTCAGCAGAATCTTGCTTGCTTGTGATATTAATTATATTGTTCAATAATTTCTGCACTGTCAAATCATCTTTCTTTGGAATGGGAACAAATATAGATCTCTTTCAGTCAGTTGGCCAAGTGGTTGTCCTCCAGATTTCTTGGCACAATTTGGTGAGCACATCTAAGGCAGCATCTGTTTGTTGAAGTATATCAATTGATATATTTTCAATTCCTGGAGCCTTGTTTTTTGCCAATTCTTTCAGAGCTGCTTGAACTTCTTCCTTTATCACCACAGGCTCTTGCTCATACTTTGTTTCATGAAAATGGTAGATGAATTAATTTCTAGATTCTTGATTATATTCCATTTGGTCTCCGTGTCTTGACAATGTACTGGTACCATTGATTTGGTTGCCACAGCTGTATTGTACATTTTGCTATCAGAGATGGCTAGGCCTTCCACTTAATTTTTATTTTTCAGAAGAACTTTGCTTATTCAAGGTCTTGTTCATTTCCAAATAAATTTCTTTATTGCCTTTTTCTTTGAAAAACGAATTTGATATCTGCATTGGGATTGCATTGTACATATAGATTGGCCTTGGTAGGATTATCATTTTAACAGTGTTCAGTCTTCTCTCCATGAACGGGTTATTTTTCTATTTAATTAGGTCTCTTACTGTTTCTGTAGTAGTGTAGTTTTCTTTAGAAACATCTTCAGTGTCTCTAGTTAGGTGTATTGCCAGGTATTTCATCTTGTGATTGGCTATTGTAAATGGTATTGCTTTCTTAGTCTTCTTTTTCTAGTTTTCTTTGTTGCTGTAGTGCAGTCAACTTACTTTTTTATATTGATCTTGTATCCTACCTAATAAACTAAATTGATCTACTAGGCCTTTCATTTTTTTGTTAAGTCTTTGGGGTTCTCTATGTACAGTATTATAATGTCTGCAAATAGTGACAGTTTTACGACCTCTTTGCCAATTTCGATGCCTCTTAATTCTTTCTCTTAGGAATTTCTTCTCTTAGAAGAATAAGCTAGGACTTGTTTCCCTGACCTGTACTTGTAATACAGTATTAGCTATGAGTGGTGATCATGGACAGCCTTGTTTGGTCTCTGTTCACAAGGGAAATGCCTTTAGTCTTTCTCCATTAAGAACGATGTTGGCTCTTGATTTTGCATATATACTTTTTCACTATGTTGAGGAGATTATTTTGTTGAGTGTTTTAATCAGGAAGGGATGGATTTGTCAAAAGCCTTTTTTGCATCAGCTGAATCATGTGGTCATGGCATTTGTTGTAAGCTTAAGTAAAATCCTTAACAACTTCAGTTTTTAAATCTTTTGTTTATTGTGATGTTGCTTATTGGTCTAGTTTAATCTTTATTCACTGATTCATACTGAATGTTATAGTCATTGAGCTTCATCAATAAGTGCTTTAAGTTCTGTTTGATTACAGGAAACAAGGTTGTGTCTGTTGTTAATGAGTCTTTCTCTAATTCTGATGCCTAGTTTTTCTTTATATATCCATCATGCTTGGGAGAGTGGAGGGACAGCGCAGGAGGGGAAGGCCCTCTATGAGGTGGATTGATTCAGTGACTGGGATAATCGGGATGGGAGTGTCAGAGACAGTGCGATTGGCACAGGACAGAGCAGAGTTTAGGGCTGTTTTACATAGGGTCGCTATGAGTCGCAAGCGACCCGACGGCACATAACAACAACAACATCCATCTTCTCAGATTATTTCCTCAGTGTACAAATTAAATATATAACAACCCAGATGCATACTTTTTCTGATTTTAAACTGTAAGCATTCTCTTCTTCCAATTGATGATTGCCCCTGGTCTGTATACAACTTCCACATGAGCACTATTCAGAAATTTCCATCCTTAATAGTTATCTTTGGTGGTTGTTAGGTGCTGTTGAGTCAAACACAACTCATAGTGACCCTGTGAACGCTGTTCTATCCTGCGCCATTCTCACACTTCTTGACACACAGGCGCTCACGGCAGCAGTCATTGTGTCAGTCTACCTGGTTGAGGGTTTTCCTCTCCTTTGCTGAGCCTCCACCCTTCCCAGTATCATGTCCCTCTCCAAGGATTAGCCCCTCCTATCCACATGCCCAAAGTGTGTGAGGTGAAGTCTCAACATTCTTGCCTTTAAAGAGCAGTCTGGCTCTACCCTCTCTAAGACACCTGTTTATTCTCTTGACTTTCCTTGGAATGTTCAGTGTTCTTCAGCACCTAAGATGTATCTGACTCAAGTATGAATTGCTTGTTAATGGTGTAATGTTGCTTCATATGGGTGTTAAAGTTGAACAGTGATCAAGAAAGACTATAGAAGAATTAATGCCTACAATTTATAGTGTTGGCAAAGAGTGTTGACTATTTCTTAAACTGTCAGAAGTACATAAAAATCTGTCTTGGGGAAAGTGCAATCAGGCTACTCTCCAGAGGCAAGAATGGTGAAACTTCATCTTACTTGGAAAAAGACATCATGCTGAGCAAAGTAGAAGGTCACTGAAAGAGATGAAGACTCTCATATATTGAAACGGTGACTGTAACAGTTGTTGTTGTTTGCCATTGAGTTGTAGATGGCTCATAGCAACCCTATGAACAGAAGACCCGAGCACTATTCATAGAGTTTCCGGAGGCAGGCCATTTCAGAAGTGGATGCCACTCCTGCTTTCAAGCTTCTTTTTAATCAGAAGCTCCACCAAACACTGTCCACCATGGGTAACCATTATCACATTTGGCACACCGGTGTCACAGTATTTAGCATCACAGCAACCACGAGTTACCTCTATACAGCAATGCACAGACCAGTGCTATACCACCTAGAAGAATGTTTGACAAAAAACAATTTAGACCAGTCCAAGGGCCGCAGATTAAAATCACCCACCTTGGCCTTGATAACATAACTTTCTGTCCAGTAGGCCAACGTAGCTCTATGTATGTTGTTGGACTATAACGGTAGGCATGAATATAGTGGAAATCATAAGGGTGGCACAGGATAGGGCCAGATTTTGATCTCTTGGTGATAGGATTTCTACTAAGTTGTGATTGACTTGATGGCCTCTACAAGAACAGTAACAAAATATTTGAACATCCACCATTTGGTTTTTTTAAATACAGTTACTATATCATTTCTTCCATTTTCTTTGGTGTTTCCTGCATCATTCAGTACATTTTCCTCATAGAATTCTTTAATGTTGAGACTTAAATTTCTTCCTCCTCTCAATTTCTTATTTTTCACTTGAAAAATACTGAACATGTAATTCCTTTTTAGTTTCTTTTGCAGATTTTATTATAATTTTTCTTCTCAAGCTCTCCTTTGAAATCTTCTGTTCTCTTTGATTTCATCATTTCTTTCTTTTGTTTTTTTAGCAACTCTGTTCAAGATTAAGTTTTACAGTCTTCATCTGAGTGCATGCATAAGGTTTATACTGGCCATTTTTAAAAACATGTAAATTACCAGCCTCTTCTTAATAGTCTTTCTGAGCCTGGAAGCTCCACTGAAACTTGTTCACCATAGCTGATCTTGCTCTAATTTGAAATGTAGGTGACATAGCTTCCAGTATCATAGCAATATATAAGCCACTACAGTAGAACAAAGTGACTTTTGGTATACAACTTCAGTTTGCCTATATTTTTACACTGTGCGTACTTGGGAGTTGCCTGGAAGAAAGTAGAAATCTAGGAACTCTGAATTAGATTGAAATAGTGGTAGGAGTATTTTAAAAAGAGAATTTAGGTTTAGGTTTTAAAATTTCCCAGGTTCAGTGTTCTATTGAGCATTAGTAATCTGTACCTTATGTACAAAAGTTGTTTACATTTTATTACATCTTGAAGACACACTAAATTGATTTTTATAATTATTTAAAAGAAAATCATAAATATGCTGCTAGGGGAGTAATTATTGCATTGCAACTTTAGTTTTGCTTAGAATACTTAAACAAAAGAAAGTTTTTAAAATGAAATTCAAGCTTTTCATATCTATTATCATCCCTCGTGTTTTAGCTGCAACAAATATGAAGTGGATTGAAGCTAAAATGAAAGTAAGTGTTAGAACACAGTCCATTTAAAAATGTTTTGAAACTGCTTTTGTGTTGTTGAAAATTTGAGGAATTAGTTTTATTCCCATTAGAAGTGTTTAGTCATAAGCAAATACCAACCTCAAGAATAGAAGTGTGTTTAAAATCTGGTTAATGACAGGAGTGTTGAATACCTCGTTCTTTTTCAAGAAAAATTAGTGGTAAGCTCCCTGCTCCCAATTTTCCTTTTACCATTTTATAATACTTTATTTTCCTTTGCTTGCTCTGATATATATTTAAATGGTTTTTTAAAATGATAAATTAGGAAACAATATAAATATATGATTTTTCTTCACTTCGAACTACCATTTATTGACTTAGCTAAATGATACTAAAATCTTGCTACTTTAGCAAGCAGTGTGTCCAATAGAGTAGAAAGCTGGTATTATGAGAAATAACATTTGCAGTCTTCAGGAAATATGATACTTAGCCCAGTGCTATATTTTAACCACATGAATATTTATATTTGTAGGAACTGGGAGTGAGTACAAATGCAAACTATAAGATTACCTTCATGTTGGACAGTGCTGCTATGATAACAGTGCATACTCCAAGAAGAGGATTAATAGATGTAAGAAGTCATTTTACATCTATTTAAAAAGCCATTTTTTAATACATGCTTTTGTATTTCTACTCATAAACTACAGAGATTGAAATTCACGTAAGTGGATAATGAAGTGACAGTTTGTGTTTTAACATAGGAAAAATATATTTAAAGTTAAAAGATAGAAATTTTAATGATTAAAGTTCTTGATATAGGAATATTAAGAAAGGAGCTTGTGATTATTGAAAATTGTCCACAGATAATGTTAGCTAAAGAGAGACTATGTGAGAAAAATGTTACACTCAACAGAATATGTTAGCAATGAAACTAGTAAACAGAATACCATGATACATGGACATAGGGGTGATGTATACACAGCCTTAGAAAAGAGTAGGAAGAACTATTAGAGAAAGAGCTAGGCTCTAAAGATTGGAGTTCTGTAACTAGTAAAACATATACGGAAAGGGACTCAAGGAGGGAAAGGGTGGGAGCAGACGGATGAGGATATATAGGTAGGGATGAAATCACAGGGTTGCAAAATTGGGTGAGTGGAGAGAGGGAGTAAAATAAATGTAAAAGATCCAGGGGAGACCTGAAAACATGGGGTAATGATGGGCATAGTCCAATGATGATTAATTTTTTTTAAACATTTTTTAAAAATTAGTTTTAATGAAAGTTTAGAGACTTAGGGTTTCCACTTATTCTTTGTTGCACTTTTCTCCCTGTCTACCACCCCCCCCAGTTCGCTCTTCTGTTTGAAAAATTATTTCATTGTTATACAGTCACCCCCCAAGTCCACTCACTGTGCAGCCTTCATTCTGGACTCCTGTCATGACAATAATACCTAATTATATATATCCATTTTAAACAGTTCTCTCCCTCATCTGTTTCAATGCAGTATATATGATTTATGCCCTCTTTCTTAGTCTTCCCTCTACCCTGGTGTCAGTCTTGTTTTACAAAAGTTGTCCTATGCAATATTTGTCCTTTTGTGACTGAGATATTTCACTTAGCATAATGTCCTTCATTTTGTATAATATTTCAGGAGTTCCTTGTTTTTTAATGCACCAAAGTATTCCATTGTGTGAATATACCAGAGCTGCTGTATCCATTCGTTAGTTGATGGGCACTTGGGTTGTTTCCAACTCCTTGCTATTGTGAACAAAGCTGCAGTAAACATGGGTGTACATATATTTGGTTGGGTGACAGCTATGGTTTCTTTAGGGTGTCTTCCCAGTAGTGGAATTGCTGGATCAAATGGTATTTCTATTTGCAACTTTTGAGAAAGCGCCATACCGCTTTCCATGGTGGTTGTACCATTTTACACTCCCACCAACCGTGAATAAGGGTTCCAGTTTCTCCGCAACCTCATCAGCATTTGCTGTTTGCTGTTCTGTTAAATTTTGCTATTCTTACTGGGGTGAGATGATCTCTCAAAGTTGTTTTGATTTGCATCTCTTAGAGCTAGGGATTTTGAACATTTTTTCATGTGCTTATTGGCCATCTTTGGTGAAGTGTCTGTTCATATCTTGTGCCCATTTTTCAGTTGGGTTATTCACCTTTATCTTGTTGTGGTGCTCAATTATTTTATTAATTCTAGATATAAGTCTCTTGTCTGACATATCATTACTGAGTATTTTTCCCCAGTGTGTGGCTTCCCTTTTTACTCACTTGTAGAAGTTTTTGGATGTGCATAGGGATTTGATTCTTAGAAGGTCCCATTGATCTGTTTTATCCTCTCCTGGTTGTAGATTTTCCAGAATACTTGGAAGACTGTTTATGTTGTGGATTAGGACTTCTAGAGTTCTTCCAAGCTTTTCTTGATGATGATTAATTTTATAAAACATAATACGTAGGAATGATTGTATGAAACAGTGTGAATGATGAACAGTATGAAACAAATGGTATATGAACTTTGTAAGAAAAGCAATATAAATGAAATTTCTTATAAAATGCAGAGAGTAAAAGAAATTGGAGTTCTTCACTGTTTCTTATAAGGTGACTAGTTACACTGTTATTCACATTTAATAATGACCAGTTGCTGTTTGATGGCACCTAACAACAAAAAGAAGAACTTCAAGAGTAGTGGTGTATTTGAAATTGTGAAGAGCAGTGTAACTAATCACATTATTGAGCACCTTCTATCTCCTGGCCCGGAAACAGTACTGTTGAGAATAAAGAATCAGATGTGGTCTGTGCTTTTTGGAAGCTGTATAAAGACCTTGGGTGCCACGAGAGCTGCCACATCTAACCTCTAATAACCCCCACAATAAGGGATTTATCTTTAACTGCCCCACAAATTGCTGTCTGTCAGATACTCCTCTAAATCTGAACATTCAGATTAAGACAGACTAGGAAGA
>NW_006399947.1:899201-920058 GCF_000299155.1 Elephantulus edwardii
CTGAAGATCATCCAAAAACGATTAGAACAGCACATCAGCAGAGAACTGCCGGAAGTCCAGGCTGGGTTTAGAAGGGGTCGTGGTACTAGGGATAAAGAAGAAAAAATAATCAGCAACATACATAGTATAAAACCAATTCTTGTGACATGCCCACTTCCAATCCCATCCCCTTGCATCTACTTTTACCAATTATAACACTAAACACTCTTCCCAGGGCACTGTGTCCAGTAATCTGTTGTGATGGCCTCCTAGAACTCAGAACTATGCTTACACATAAGGGATTTATTAGAGAAGCTAACAGGTTACAATGCTGATTTGAAACAGGATGCAGTTCTTTAGTCATATAATGGCATCTCCCTTCATAGTACTCCCATAAGTTTACGTGAATGTTCCTGGCTCTGACTCCATGGGTTAGCAGTCTCAGACCAACTCTCATCATGGCTGTCTCCGGTTCCCTACTGCTGCTTGCTTCCATTGTTGCTTCTCTTATCTTGGTTCTGGTATAACTCTTAGAGAAATATCTGGCCTCAAGGGACATGCTGAATTCTCTGCTTCTTTCTTGCTGATAGTGAGTCCTGATCAGTTTAAACTTGGTGGGATTGCAAGAATGACCAGATCCCTCATTAGTTTACATACCCTGTTTGCATGTTCCTACTCAGCCATGTGTTAAAAGTCAAAGGCAGTGGCCTAGGGAAGCCATTTTGACAGTATACCCACTACATCACAGCAGCACACAACTAGTAGGAATTAGGAAGAATTGGAGGTACTAGGAAAGCTTGTAGTGAATTAAATTTTTTCAGAATTTGATTAAGTACAGGGGACTTTTTAAATAAAGGAAATGTTTCATGTATCAGGGAAAAATACTGCATGTAGCTTAGCTACTAAAGTATATTTACAAATCCATATGTAAAAACAGATTTTAAAAATGTTAAATATAGAATTGCTTGTAATATTAAAAAATTAGAAGGCTAAATATAACTAAATATAATCCTTAATTGCAAACGTTAGAGAATGGGATATATGATATATACCCTTTGATTAATCTGTTTAATAGCATGCATTTAATAATTTGATACAGAAAATTTAATGATATTAAAATTTTTTTGTGATACATCATTGGTGTGGAGAAAGTATTTGTCAGTATCTGCAAGTCTTTAGAAAGTAGTTCTTGACTTTGTTTGGTTTAGAGTTCCTGAAAGCTTAACAAGATCTGGGAACTCTAAGGCTGCTACTGTTTATAAAGGAGACTGGCGGTAAATACATCAGAATATTTAGTTGTTATCCTTGGATTTCTTTGAACTTATCTGTATTTAAAGTTTTCTGGAGTCAGCAGTATTTTGTAACTGAGAACAAAGCTGTCCATGCTTTGCTTAACAGATTGCTCCATCAGGGCTCCTTGTTGTTGTGTGCCATCAAATTGGAAGAAACTCATAGCTAACCCTGTAGTGACTTTTCAGAGGAGGTAAATTACATAAGAAGAGATTTCTCATCTGTCTCCTGTTATGAAGTCACTGCCTCTGTAAACCCCGGGAAGGTCAGCTATGGGTCAGTTCCAGTTTAACAGTATATAACAACAACACAGTCACCAAGAAGATTGCCTGTTTTTCTCCACAGAGCAGCTGGTGGATTTAAACTATGCTTTGAGTTGCAAGCACAACTCCTTACCACTAGGCCACCAGAGTTCCCTTTAAAGTGCATTACAACTTAGTCTGCATGGTGGCTACGAGCCATCTTCACCTCATAGAGAAGAGGGACACTCTGGCATTGTTTGACAGTGCATTTTGTAGTATATTTACCTTTTTAATTGAAATTTGAGTTAATTCTAAACTTTTGTGTTAAGGTAAAACCTCTTGGTGTTATTTGGGGAAAGTTTTCAGAGTTCTACAGCAAAAAAAACACAATTATGTTTGATGACATTGGCAGAAATTTTCTGATGAACCCACAGAATGGACTAAAGGTAAGAACATTTTACTTACTGTATGCTCTTGTTCGCTGGGCTGTTGTGTTTTTGTTTTTTTGGTTTTTTTTTTTACCATATGCTCTATTCTCTTTTTTTTTTTTATTTTATTATTTGTGTGTGTGTACTGTCAAATCAGATCTGACTGGTACAGGAGGAAATTGTCCCTCCTTCCTCGGCAGAGCGTCTGGTGGATTTGAACCATGCGCCTCTGGGATTGCAGTGCAGCTTCTTGCCACTAGGCCACCAGAGCTCCCCTACCATATGCTCTTATAATCTCAAAGTTGTGGTAGAACCTTAAGCTTTGGTTGAGCTTCATAAATTAGTCTTAAATTAGTATTCTTTGTTTTTTAAAAAATTATTTTAATGAAAGTTTACAGAGACTTTGAATTTCCATTTAGTCTATATTCTTATGGTCACTGGTTATAAAAATATTAGTATTTAGGATGATGCACGGTGGAATACTATGAAACATTATGGCACTGAATTTGTGAAACATGACAAACATGGATGAATCTAAAGGATATTTCGGTGAAATAGTGAACTTAGAAAAGGATAAATACTTTCTGAGTCCACTGTTCTAAAAATTAAGGAAACATATGCATACAGAGAGGCACTATTACCAGAGATGAGAGGGGAAGGAAAATCAGTAATTAGAAAATAGACACATATTAACTTGGATGAAGGGAATGGCTATATAAAATAAGGCATGATTAGCATAATATCATGAAGCAAAAGGTATAAAGAGGTGCACAAGAGTAGAAATAACAATAAACCGTGACATTATGAGTAATAACAATAACCTTCAAGTGGATACATAAGCAGATAGGCAAGGTGAACAGATATGGACATGTTAGAGGGTCTATACCAATGATTAATCATGCATAGGCTTGACAGCTGATATTTCTACATGCATATTTGTGTGTGCTGCAGATATCTAAATATTCAGAGGCCATTGGGTAAATATTTTAACCGTAACTCAATACCCTGAAGGAATGAGTCACTGTTTGTGGGGTCATAGTGCCATAGTACTGGGTGGTTGATGTCAATGTCTATTGGTATAACATAGTCCACAAAGGCATTGTTCTGTATCCTGCATTGGTGAGTGATCTTAAAAGCTTTGCATGTGGCCACCTAAGGTACAATTACTGGTTTCTTCCTGTATGGAGCAAAGAGTGAAAACAAAAAACACATTTTAAAAATTAGTTTATAGTACCAGAAGAACTAGATTATACCTTGTTGGCACTCTGAAAGGGATCACAATATGAAGTCCTGGATAGAGCAGGAGATAAATGGAGATCAGATTCAAAATGGCCATGCTTACTGATCTGATAAGGCCTTTAGTTAATCCTTTGAGTTTAGAACTCACCTGACTCTTGTGACACAGTTTTCTGCCAAATAATAACAGACCTGTAAAGGTGAACAGTACCACCAAGTAGGTGCTCACAGTCAACCATACAAGATCAAAAGGGCAGCACTGGTTCTTTGATAGGGCTCAGAGGGCAGGAAGGGAGAGGATAGAAGGCATGAATGGGAACAAGAACCACAGAGATAGTGGGAAAAGTTCAGTTGTGATGTGGGGATTACAATCAGTATCATAAAACAAAATATAAAAGTTTAAATGGAATCCAAATCTGTCACTTAAATGACAATTAAAAAAGAAGTCTTCAGAAAGAGAAGAAAATGGCTTCTATTGGAATGTTTTTGATAGGTACCTTTGCCATGTGTAGTTCACCAGATAAAATGTATTCTTCAGAGGTTTGATTGATGTGAGACTAATTCTCCAGAAATTAATACATGTACTACCAAGGAGATAAAGTCAAGACATTGAAGGACATTTGAAGAGATTTTTTTTTTTTTACAATACAGTAATTGTAGCTTACTTATGTAAAGCTTATTTTGCCAGTTACTATTTAGGCTTCCCTGTTAGTATTTAGACTATTTAGGCTTTACTCCTATCTTGATAGTAGCAGTCAAGAAATGAAAAGATGTTGCATTGGGAAAATCTACTGTCTAGCATCTCTCTGAGCTGTGGTACTGGAGAAGAGTATTGAATGCACTGTGGATTGCCAAGAATACGAACAGATTCATCCTGGAGAGGGTTAAACCAGGCTGCTCCCTGGAGGCAAGGATTCTGGGGCTTCATCTGACATACTTTGAAGGTGTTGTAAGGAGGGAGCGGTCCTTGGAGAGGGACATCATGCTTGGGAGGGTGGAGGGACGGCGCTGGAGGGGAAGACCCTCTATGAGGTGGATTGATACAGTGACTGGGGTAATCGGGATGGGTGTGTTGGAGGCAATGCGATTGGCACAGGATAGAGCAGGGTTTAGGGCTGTTGTATATACGGTTGCTACCTATCCCAAAGAAAGGTGACCCAACAGAATGTGGAAACTACAGAACAATCTCACTGATTTCACATGCAAGCAAGATTTTACTGAAGATTATCCAAAAACGACTGGAACAGCACATCAACAGAGAACTACCAAAAGTCCAGGCTGGGTTTAGAAGGGGTCGTGGTACTACTAGGGATATTGTAGCTGATGTTAGATGGATCTTGGCTGAAAGCAGGGAATACCAGAGGAATGTCTATCTGTGTTTCATTGACTATGCAAAGGCATTTGACTGTGTAGATCATAAGAAACTATGGCTGACTCTGAGAAGAATGGGAATCCCAGAACACTTGATCGTTCTAATGCGAAACTTATACTTGGACCAGGAGGCAATTGTCAGAACAGAGCAAGGGAATACTACATGGTTCAAAATTGGGAGGGGCGTACGCCAGGGATGCATCCTATCTCCATACCTTTTCAACCTATATGCAGAACAGATTATCCGGGAGGCTGGGCTCTATGAGGAGAAATGTGGGGTCAAGATTGGTGGAAGATTTATCAACAATCTGCGTTATGCGGATGACACAACCCTGCTTGCTGAAACTGAAGAGGACCTGAAGCGCCTGCTGCAGAATGTCAAGGACTGCAGCCTACAATATGGATTGAGGCTCAATGTCAAGAAGACAAAGATTCTCACCACTGGACCAATTGGCAGCATCAGGATGGATGGTGAAGAGATTGAGATTGTACACAGCTTTAGTTTGCTTGGCTCCATAGTCAACAGTCTTGGCACCAGCAGCCAGGAAATTAAAAGGCACATTGCCATGGGAAAGTCTGCTGTTAGGGACCTCTCCAAGGTACTGAAGAGCAGTGGTGTCTCTCTGGAGACTAAGGTGCGTTTGATACAGGCCATGGTCTTCGCAATCACTTGTTATGCATCAGAGAGTTGGACAATGACCAAGGAGGATAGAAGGAGAATTGATGCCTTTGAGCTGTGGTGCTGGAGAAGACTGTTGAGAATACCATGGACTGCTAGGAAAACAAACAGATTTGTCCTGGAAAGGGTTAAACCGGGTGGCTCCTTGGAGGCAAGGATTCTGAGGCTCCGTCTAACATACTTTGGACATGTTGTGAGGAGAGACCAGTCCTTAGAGAGGGACATCATGCTTGGGAGGGTGGAGGGACAGCGCAGGAGAGGAAGGCCCT
Source organism: Elephantulus edwardii (assembly GCF_000299155.1). Classification (NCBI taxonomy): domain Eukaryota; kingdom Metazoa; phylum Chordata; class Mammalia; order Macroscelidea; family Macroscelididae; genus Elephantulus; species Elephantulus edwardii. The sequence continues at coordinate 904,696 of NW_006399947.1, forward strand.
CTATGAGGTGGATTGATTCAGTGACTGGGATAATTGGGGTGGGAGTGTCAGAGACAGTGTGATTGGCACAAGACAGAGCGGAGTTTAGGGCTGTTGTACATAGGGTCGCCATGAGTCGCAAGCGACTCGACGGCACATAACAACAACAACGAGTTGTAAGCGACTTGATGGCACATAACAACAACAACAACAGTATCTCTCCAGAGGACTGAAGAGCAGCAGTTTCAGTTTACAGACTAAGATGTGCCTGACCCAGATCATGGTATTTTCAGTTGCTTCTTATGCATCTGAAAGTGAGTGAATAAAGACCAGAGAAGATTTAATGCCTTTGAATTATGATGTTGGCAAAGAAATGCTTAGAGATTCTAACTCCGTCCAGCAATTCTGATTCTAGAGGCATTTTAGGCATTCCAAAAGCATATTGTTTCATTCAAAATGAATTCAAATTTGAAAGACTATCTTTGGTCGTATGAAGGTATTTAAAAGAATTTCTTTAAAAATTTCTATTAGAAGGACAACAGAATGTGTTTAACGAACTGTTGTAAAGACAAAACATTACTGACCAAATTAAGAAATAATACATACCTCTTGTCAATAACAGGCTCTTAAGGAGGATTATGATATTTCATCTCACCAGCTAGGGCTATGTAATCCATTGGGGTGTATTTTACCTATAGCAAGACATCATTCTTGGAGAAGTAGTTATTGTTGTTAATGTGCCATCAAATTGGGATCTTCTCATAGCTGACTCTGGCTGATCTTTAGAGGCTTGAATGGCATGAGAAGAGATTGTCTTTCTTCCATGAATTTGTATGCCTTTGGGTTAGCAGTGCAGTTTCTAACTCATTAGGCCATCAGAGAATATACCCCTAAGAGCAAGCCCTGGGGACAAGAAAACATACTGATACCATCGTGCTAGGAGGAAGGGCTCCCTCAGGAGCACACTGTCCAGAAGGCCTGGAGTTTCTGGCCTATAGCCAGGTGACTCCTTGGTCAAGGCAATGGCAAGTAAATTATTTAGCAGCTTTCATGGCACAGGCAGCTCTTGGCTCAGTCAGGGTCGAGGTAGGGCACCATAACTATTCATTCTGTATTCTGGGAAAATCAGGCTGAACTTTATGAAGAACAATATAGCATCAGGTTAGGAAGAAGACTCATCAATAGCCTGAGATTTGCAGATGATGCAGATTTGCTTGTTGGAAGTGAGAAGTCCTTTTGAAACGCTTACTGCAGAAGATCAAAAGCTACAGCCTTCAATATGGATTGCATGTCAACATCAAGAGGACAAAAATTACTGCTAGGCCGATAGGCAGCATCATGATAGATGGAGAAAAGATTGACTTTGTCAGTTATTTCATCTTATTTAGATCCATGGTCAACACCCTTGGTAGCAGCAGCCAAGAAATCAAAAAACATACTGCATTGGGAAAGTCTGCTGTCAGAGACCTTTTCAAAACACTGAGTAGCAATGATGTCAGTTTGAAAATGAAAGTGTGCCTGTTCAATCACTTGCTGTGCATCTGAGAGCTGGTCATTGAATAAGGATGATAGAAGAAGAATGAATGCCTTTGAATTGTGGTATTAGAGAACAACACTGACTATCCCATGGACTGCCAAGAGAATAAACCGATAAGTCTTGGAGATAGAAGGTTGAGCCTGATAGCTCCTTGGAGGCCAGGATGGTGAAGCTTCATCTCATATTTAGTTAGGCACGTTCATTTCACAGTAACTAGGCGGGACTATTCCTTGGAAAAGGAACTTCATGCTTGAAACAGTGGAAGTTCAGTGAAAGAGAGGAAGACTCTCAACTAGATGGATTGACCCATGAGTGTAATAATGGGCTTATGTATGTCAGAGATGATATGGAAGACACAGAATAGGACAGGGTTCAGATCTGTTCATAGTGTTGCTGTGAGTTGTTCTTGACTCAGTGGCACATAACAATGACAAGACAAAGCCACCAGAACTCCTTTGGTGAAGTAGAGGGTTAGCATAAAAAAGGAACACCCTTTATAAGATGGATTGACAGAGCAGCCGCACCAGTAGGCTCAAAAACGGCAGTGATTATGGGGATGACATAGGGTTGGGAACAGTTTAATTCAGTGAGTCAGCTGACTGGATATCACTTAACAATGAATTATAATTTCTTCACCTGCTATGCTGACTTTTATAGTTTGAGCTGACACATTTAAAATTCTTGCTTTTCATCATAAAATGCACTTAAAATTTTTGAAGATAGGACTATACTTTTTATGTAAAAACTCTTGCATAATTATAAATAATATATTTTAATGATAAACGGGCTCTATAAATATAGCTGTAATTTTCTACATTAAAAAAATCCATAAAAATGCTGAAACACCCTGCAATTTTAATATTTTCCCATTGATAAATTCTGCTTTTTATAGCTGTATCTATATCTGTATCTATATACATATACACATCTATACATACATACATATGTTGTTAGGTACCATCAAGTCGAGACTGACTCAGCAGATCGTCAGCAGGTTTTCAGAAGCATGGGAGGAGATTGCTCTTCCTTTCCCCTTAGCTAGTAGATTTGAATCACATGTCTTTGGGATTGCAGCACAGCCATTTACCACTGGGCTGTCAGAGTGGTGTTAACAGTTTATTGTTCAAAATGGATTTCCTAACCATTGACATTGACTTTGCCATGTGGATGATGGTATATATGTGAATAGGACATGTTAAGTCTGTTCACAAGGGGATTGTCTAGTCTCGCTATTAAATTAAATGGATTCAGCAACAGAATTTGAGAATCTCAACATTAGCAAAGAAGTAGAGCACCCTGAGAGCAGCAGCCATTATAGTAGAGAACCAGAGACAGAGCCAACCTTGGGACTGCTACCCCATGAATCCAGAGCTAGGAACCTTTGGTCAGCTTTGTTTGAGAACTGGTGGGGAAACACCATAATTGGCAGGATTAAGCTTTGTAGGGAGCTCTGGTGATATTATGGTAAGAAGCTTCACTGCAATCCCAAAGACATGGGATTTGAATCCATTAGCTGCTCCATGGGAAAAAGGATGGGCAAACTCCTCTCGTGTGATTAATTGGCTTTGAAAACTGTCTGGAGAGTCAGCTATGGGTTGGTTCTGACTTGACGACACACATTAACAACAATAACAAGAATTTGAAAGGACTTGGGAGCACACTTTGGAAGCTGTTCTTACTGAGAAATTGTATCCTTTTGCCAACTGAAATTGTGTCCTATTAACTTCCCTAATAAACCCTAAAATCATGAGTATGGTTCTCTGTGTTCTGTGAGCTATTGCAATGGATATTGGATCTAGTTGAGTACTAAGATTGGTATTGGAATTAGTAGAAGGAGGTGTGTAAATTCCATCTTGGATTTTATGCTCTGGATAATGATGATGTTGATGGGGGCAGTTACCCCTTTTTTAAGTTAGTGGAGGTCAGCAAGCAGTCCTTACTCTTTACACACACACACACACACACACACACACATACGAATAAGGATGTCTGCCATCCTTAATTCAGCTTATATATACATATATGTGTGTACGTGTGTGTATGTGTATATATATATAAAATACACGTATGTATTATAAATGAAGTGTTGTGTATGAAATAATAAAAGAAAGAAGTAACTGGAATGATAGAAGGGAATGTCTTAGCAATTTTGTATAGTAGCTACATAGAGGTTCAAGTGTTGTGAAAAAGCTGATGTTGCATTCCGACTGAAAATACAATAAGGTATAAAGATGGTAGGAGACCTTTAACTTGTAGTGTAGACATTATGTTCATTAGTTTATTTAATCAAAAGTGAATGTAAAAGTAATTTTTAGTATTAATGTACTTAGTAATATTTTAATATCATTAAACTAATTAATATAATGGACTATAGTATTGGTTTGTGTTTTTCTTAATGTTTGTTTCCTAATAGATACGACCTTTTATGAAAGCACACCTAAATCGAGATAAAGATAAGGAACTTTTAAAATTAACTCAGTATCTCAAGGAAATAGCAAAATTAGATGACTTTTTAGAACTGAACCACAAATATTGGGAAAGGTAAGTGCCAACTTGTCTATCCTTTCTCTTTACCCTAATACATAGAATTGATTGTATAATGATTTTTCCCGTGTGCATACAATTCATCATTTTTATTTAAAATGGGTAAGTTATAAAGGTACTTTTCAGTCCAGCTATATCTCATTAGAAAATCTTTTTGTAGTTCTGTTAACATCTTACTTGTTCATAAAAGTGTATACCACAAGATCTTTAAAAATAACCCCAAAACTTCTAGTGGAGAGGACTTTAGAGAATAGTACAAATAACATAATATTATTATATTAATTATTTTATGACATTAGGTAAATAATGTTTTTAATGTATCCTATGATATGTATTACCTGCTTTCATAGCTCTGATGGCTTGGTGGTAAGGAATTGTATTGCCAACCTATGCACATGGCTTCAACCCACCAGTTGTTCTGCAAGAGAGAGAAAGGTCTGACTTGATAGTACATAACAAAACAACCACTTGCTTTCATACTGTGACTTAATGTCAAGATAAAATGAAATACATAAACATTTCCTTGCAAGTGTTAAAATTGTGTGGAACCTTTGTCTATAGCCAAAAAAAGTACACTAACAAAACAATTACTCATAGCCTTCCTATGCAAAGATAAGCACTGTTAATATGTTGGTGGATAGTCTTCTAGATTTTTTCTAAGGACAGATGAATGCATAAATTTAGATAGGAGACTATGCATAAACATCAACATTTTGAGAAAGACTTCTGAGAAGTAGAAAGGATAATTATATATAACAAATTAGATCTTAGTTGAATGTTTTATTTTAATCTATTTCTGGTAATAAAACAACAAAAGAAACTGTTCGTATAATAGTACCTTTGCTTTCAAATTGCTCCTTTGGCTTTAGATCGCTTTGACAAATGGCTTCTTATCTGAGTTTCATAATCCTTTTAAGAAGATAAGTCAGACTGAGCATATTTATTCCCATCTTCATTTTTTAAATGATATAACTGAGTCATGGAGAAATGATTGATGTTGTGCCAGAGAGTGAACATCGAAATTTATGTAGTTCTGACTTTAATTCTTCTCCGTCCCTTATCACTGATTATAGAACTTTGTGAAATAGAGATAAAGAAAGTTTTAATTTGGTGGTGGATTTATTATAAATAATATGAATTATTTTTTTCTTTCTTAGTAAAGTAATGCCTTTTCATCCTGAGTAAATTCCTTTAGCGTCCTTGACCTACTATGGCTATCTGAGATAGAGAAAGGACTCCTGGTGGTACAGTGTGTAATGGGCTGCTAAGAGAGGCCGGCTCCTCCCATAAAGATTAACAACTTCGGGAACTCAGTGGAGGCTCACTAGGTGGCAATGGATTTTGGTTTATAGTGGTGAAAAATTAAATAGTTCAAGAAAAAGTTCTTGCAATGTAATATGAGTGCCATTTAAAAATTAAAGTATTATTTAATGCATTTACTTCCACATTTGCAACTAAGGTGGTATGGAGAGGTTGAAGGGTGAGTGCAGCCAGTACCTTTAGAGACTGTCAGTCAAGCTACTGTGCCAGGAGTGCAGTAGTCAGAGCCAACCTACTTTGTTTTGGCTCTTGAGTTCTGCTACCCTCTTGCTGTGGAGCTAGAATAATTTGATTAATTTGTTTGTATCTGTAAAAGAGGAATAATTTATAGTAGAAAATTTCTTACATAACTCTGAGGACTAAATGAGTTAATATGTGTATTTAGAAGTGCTTTGCACATATGCCACCAGTAGATGCTAGCGATTAACAATTGCTGCTGTACCTCAGAGATCTTGTGTGTTCTGTTCCAGACATCATCTGTAAAATGTCATGGTAAAGTGAGTGATGAACTTTTTGTTTTACAATACATGTAAAAGTTCTCTTCCTTATACTATAGTAAGTGTGTAATAATAGCATTATGAAGAATTTTGAAATAGTGTGCTAATTACCAGAAAATAAATCGATACATGAAGAGAGGATATGCTGTTGGAAAAATGGTACCAATATATTTGACACAGAGTTGCCACAAACCCTTATGTTAAAAAAACCAAACCCAACTCATATAAAACTAAAACAAGACAGAATCTGGAAAGGGCAGTAAAGTGAAGCACAATAAAACAGTCTATGCCTGTATTCATTTTGAAAAGCTTTGTTATATCTTCAAAATAAACTACATATCTTTGGGAGGATACTTGGCTTGTTATGGACTTACTTAGTGTGGCATGGATTTGACATCTTTTTTTATTTCTTACAGATACCTCTCAAAGAAGCAAGGACAGTAATTATAAGTTACACTGGCAGCTGTTGAAGATACTTGAGATCCATGAACTTCTTGCTTTTATCCTAGAAACCATTATGATAGTGCTGGGCACTGAAGCAAAAACCTGAGTGCTTATACTTTGTCTTCCACTTTTTTGTAAATTTAATTTTATATTTTTTGAAGATCATAGCAATATGCTTTAAAAAAAAATCCATTTTCCCCCCTGTATGTATAAACTGTTAACTCTTGGTAAAATATTTTCCCCAGCATTGATTACTAACTTCCCACCCCACCCCCGCACCACCACCACCAAAAAAGGGAGGAAAATGTATACTGAACAATGTTATTCTGTGACTTCAGAAACAAGTTTTATTATCTTGGTTTTTGACTCACTAACTCTCAAGGCAAATGCACCTTGAAATGAATGTTTTTCCCTTAATAGCCTCCCCAAAAATGTTTTGGAGTAAGAGCTCTCTTAAGTATGTTTAAATTGCTAAGATTTTTGTCATTCTTTTGTCATAGCCAAATTCTTGTGTGTAATCTACTACTTAAATTTCTAAATTTTGAGTTGCCTCAAGTTTGCTCTGTATGTGTGCCAGTGTTCTTTGAGTAAAACTGGAAAACATCAGCTGTGATACAGATACGTCATAGTATGAAAAATAGAATACTTAAGACTAAAAAAATGAATGCCTGTCTTTGATGTCTTAAATTGAAGCACCTCAGCCTTTGTCGAGGCAAACCATTCTCATAAAAGCAATTAAAGGCACTAAATCTTAAAGTGAGACATATCACTGATTTCAGCCCTAAAAAGTATAAACAAAAGTTACTGTTCTGTTAAAGCTATACCTTGCCTAAGTGCAAACACTGTGCTTCAGTAAAAATAACCGCTGTAGGATTTAAAGAAAAATTGCATTGCTTAAGCTTGCACTATAGATAAGTACTTGACGACTTGTTTTGTGTTGACAGTATTGCTTTATATGGTTATTGTATTTGAAGGGAATCCCTTCCTTTCAAATAAATATGGTGTATATTGTTCTTTCAGGACAATTTCAGTGGTGTAAATAATAAATGCCTTTTCTTAAAATATTTGGTATCTGCTTTTAATTATCTCAAATATTTTGCCTCTTTTGAATCACAGAGTTAACAAAGTTCAGGCAAGAACTTCTTGAAAAAAATTAATTTGTATAATTTTAAAAATATGTGTCTTATGATCATGCATTCAGGGGTGATTTTAGCTAACTAATTGGGTATGTTAAATTACTTAATTCAAATAAACACCATGTGTTTAGAAAGAAATACTATATTTATTTGTGACAGTTTATTAGGATATACAATAAATAAGAGTTTGAGAATTTTCAGCCAATTAAATGATTGATTGAAATATATTTTCCAAGTATGAACTGTACTTTAAATTTGGAGATAATATAATTTAAAAAAATCTATTAATTTCATTTGTACTTATTTCCATTGTAATACTTTAGTATTGCAAGGTAGGCTTAGAAGTCACTTGATCTTTTTAAGAAAATCGGCAATAAAAGTAAACATTTTTCAAATCAGTGTAAGTGAAAATACAAATTTAACAAGCATCAGGAAGCAAAGTAGAATATTAAATATCGTTTTCTACCATTAGGGGGTGCCCAAGCCAAAGCTGATTTGTTAGTAAGATTTAATTAAGCAATTCTGAGAAAACGTATTCATTATTGATTTTTTTGAGATCATGTGTGTCAATATTTTTATGAAGTATAGCTATTTATTTTGTATTCTGCAGTTCCTTGTTTATAAAAAAAAAAAAAGTCTATATCCAGGGCACACACTGCACAACCAGGACATGACAATTCAGATATATATTCTAATAAATTAGTGTGTTTTTTTTTATATATATGCTCCATACTTCCAAACAATTATAATCTCAACAACTATTTAAAACCACTATGGTGTTGGTTTTAGGTGCTATTAAGTTGACCATGACTCATAGCAACCCTGTGAACAACACACCTGAACCTAGCTCAAGGCTGTGCTATCCTTATTATCTCTGGTTACAATTGAGCTCATTGTTAAAATCATTCTATCAATCCATGTTGTTGAGGATCTTTTCCTTTCCTTTCCCCTCCACCTTTCTAAGCATGGTATCTTTTTTTTGAAGGACTAGACCTTCATAACAACATTCCCAAAGTATGTGAGACCAAGTTTCACCATCCTTGCCTGTAAGGAGGACCCTTGTCATACTTTAAGACAATTGTTCTTTTGGCAGTCCATGAGATATTTAGTACTCTTTTCCATCATCACAATTCAAAGGAATCAGATCTTCTGTCATTGTTATTCATTTCCTAACTTTCAGAAGAATAGGAAGTAATAAAAATTACCAGGCTTAGGTGGGGCACACATTCGTCTTTAAACTGACATACTTGCTCTTTTCCACTTTGACGAGGTCCTTGACAGCATAATTCACAAAGCAACACATCTTGATTTCTTGACTACCGGTACCGAGAGTGTTAATTGTGGATCCACGTAAGATGAAAATTATTGACAGTTTCAATCTTTTCTCCATCTATTATGATGTTGCCTATTGATCTATTGATGAGGAATTTTTGGTTTCTTGATGTTGAAATGTAATGCATATTGAAGAATGTAGTCTTTGATCTTCTGCAGCAAGTGTTTCAAGTCCTCTTTCAGTAAAGTTGTCATGTTCGTATGAACATTAACAATCCTAAGTAGATTGGTTATGAGTCTTCCTCCAATCCTAATGCTACATTCTTCATATAGTCCAGCTTCCCAAATGATTTGCTTGAATCATACAGATTGAATAAGTATGGAGAAAGGATGCACACCTTTCTTGGTTTTAAATCATGCATTATTCCCTTGTTCTGTTTAGACAGCTGCTTCTTGGTCTACATAGAGGTTTCACATGAGCACAATTAAGTGTCCTGGGATTCTCATTCTCAGTTTTAGCCATAATTTGTTGCAATTCACACAATCAAATGCCTTTGCACAGTCAGTAAAATACTATAGGACATTAAATCTGACTCAGAAAACAGATCTTGTAGCCCCTCTGGACCTCATAAAAATCAATGGTCTAATGACTCCTATAGCATCTACTAAACTCCAGTAGATAAACGGGTTTTATAGTAAGCAACTGAGAAGTGAATTAAGTTTTTTGGAGGAAGTGATGGGACAGCAGGACTGGTATTGAAAACGAAATGTGAAAACAGTTTATTGCTTGTTTTTAAAGTGCAAGAGCAGCAATAAAACAAATAATGGATAGACCAAGTTTTCTTATCCCAAGTAATCTACTCTTAAGGGAAAAAGTTAGTTTCCACTGAAGTGTTAATATATCAGATCTCTGAAGATTAAATGCCCAGATACTTATATACTAGTTTTTGGAAGTGTTTGGGGGAAGTTATGTGGCTCTTGGGAGCTCTGGTGACTTCGCACTAAGGAATTACATTGCCAACCCAAAAGCATGCAGTTCAAATCCACCAGCTGCTCCAAGGGAGAAAAATGGGCAGTCTCCTCCTGTGTGAATTACTGCCTTTGAAAACTCACTGGAGGGTCATTTGAGAGAAATGAACTCTGCTGGAGGAGGGGCAATCTCATGTACCAGCCAGATCCAATTTGACGGTACACACACACACACAAAATAATAAAAAAAAAAATGAATAAGCATAGTAGTAACTGGTTTGTAAATCATTATCAGGCCATCTCTAAGGTTGATGAGGGAGCTCCAAAGGTGAAGCTTGTGGAGTGTTGCACTGCTAACTAAAAGGCTGTGTCTCTCAGGGTTCAAATCCCATAGCTGCCCTGTGGGAAAGAGATAAGCAGACTTCTTCCATCTCAATATACAGACTTGGAAATCCAGTGGAGAGACGTTATGAGTCAGAACTGATTCAGTATCAATGAGTTTGAGTTTGCTTTAAGGTTAGTGGTTAGAATCAACCTAGTGACACTGGAGGAAGAAAGGCCTTTGAAGATTTACTTCTGTAAGATTATCCACTGCTGCCAATACATTCTGACCAATGGCAGCCCTCCATCAGGTTTTCAGAGCTGAAAATAATCTTAATGGGAACGGACTGCTTCATCTTCTGAGGAACAGCTGATGGGTCAAATGATTGTTGTTTTAGTTAGCAGCCTGAAGGATAATGCGCTACCCCACTAGGGGTCCTTCTGGATATGACGCCTAATTAATACTCTATGAAGTGCAGTTCTCAGAAACACTTAGAAGTGCAACCAGAGCGCTACTTAGAGGCAAGGATGGGGAACTTTTGTCCCACTTACTTTGGGCATATTTTCAGCAGAAACCAACTCTTAGAAAGAGCCATCATGCTGGGAAAGGTAGGTCAGCAAAAGGGAAGACACTCAACACGATGGATTTACAGTGACCACCACAGTAGGCCCAAACGTGACAAAAATTGTCAAGTTGGGCAGGATAGGGCAAGGTTATATGATGTAGAGTTCATAGGCTGCATATGAGTCATAATCAACCTAACAACATCGGCAGGAATTCCCAATAAAAAGGGAATTAATTAGGTTGTAGAGGAAAACTGCTAACCCCTAGATCGAGCCTCTGCTCCTTTGAAGCCACTACCACCTCTGAAGGAGGAAGATGGATAATCTCCCTTTGTGTGACTTAATTTTTGATTAACCTTAATCCTTTGAAACCCAATGGAGGGTCAGCTCTGAGTCTGAGTTGGTCTTGATGGCAATGAGTTTTCTTTTTTTTTTTTTTTTATAAAGCCAGTCAAATTGAGCAGTGGGGGGTTGATAAGAGTTATGCAGAATACTGGAGAAAAGTCTTGTGAATAGAGCTAAGAGAAATGACTAAGCCTCAAGGTAGGTTTTTCAGGGTAGAGTCACCTGGAGGAGAAGGGGTTGGAGAGGTAGGTAGAGTCCTGGGACAGGTAGCATTTTGCAAGGGGCAGTCAGTAACCTGAATTCTAAGTCAAATGAAATCAATGGAGGGCTTTAAGCAGGGAAGTGATGATCTAATTGTTTTTAATAGCTTTCTGGAGATTTTACATAGCATAAAATTTATGAATTTGGAGTGTGCATGACTTTTAGCATATTTGTAGAGTTGTGCAACCATTACATGTTTTAATTTTAGAAAATGATTTGTTTTTTGATAGTTCATTCTGATTCTTTTGTAGAAAATGAATTGTAGAGAGGCACAGGTAGAAGAAACTTCTGATGTTATTCAGATGAGAGATTTACAAAATGACCGAAGGAAAGTTTATAAATTCCTTCACTCTCCTACATTGCATCATTTCTCAACTACCTACTGAGCTGATTTGATGTGCCAGATATGTGTGAGGTGCCAAGTGGTAAATAAGAGCTGATCCTGTTGTATGAAAAGGCATGACTACATGGCAAGAACAATCCTTGCTTCACCACTTGATAACTCCTCATTTGGGTAGGAGATAACTCAATACATGGAAGTCAACATGTAAATGAGCCTTTCACACCAATTTAGGTTCAAATTAAAATATCTCTCTCTGTCTCTGCCAACTGTCTTACCTACTTAGAGACTCGACTGTTGGTGAAGTGTCCAGGGTGAATGTGCTTGGCTTGTAACAATGGCAGGAAGCATACCCTCCAGAAGGCAGAGCAAAGATCCGATCCATTTCTTCTCTGGAAAGTTGCAGTGGGAACATTTCCTTCTAACTATTTCATACACAAGGAGCCTTGCTATAGTAGCCAAGTAGACAGTTATTTGCATAATGATTATCTTTCAAACTCTCATCTTACTACCACTTCTTCCCCAGTATCTAAAGGGCCTACAGTGCGTGTGCACGGGTCACTCCCAATTCTGAGGCCAGACATCTCCTTAGCTCCCAGTTCCTGAACCTCATCTTCCAGCATCATTAAGGTGTATCTTACGCAAATGGACTGATCTGTGATACTCATTTCAGTTATATCTGTCAGAATATGAACTGGTATAAAGTTTATGAAGTTTTAATCAAACCAAAAATCCCGACACCAATTTTACTAGTAAATGGATCCTAAATTCATTGTACAGACTTTGTAGAACCATACTTCCTCTGGGGTTTGATTGTGGGATTCATCACAGAAGTCAACAGGTCATAATTCTGGATAGCAGCAACCAACAGTGTATCGTCAATAATCATACAATCCCTCATTCCAGTAAATGTTAACAAACTATAAAGTTTGATGGCAATATACAATAAATGTACAATCCCTCAGTCCTCCAGTAAGCTTGGGTGAAGGCCTCTGCCTCTGGTTCCATGGAACAGCAGTCCCAAATCAGATACATCCAAACAAACTAGCAGCAGTCCCAAATCAGTCTCGTATCACTGTGCTCACTTTCTATTCATCTGAAATGACCAAGAATGACAGAAGACTTGATTCCTTTGAGCTGTAGTGCTGTAGAAACGTATTAAATCGAAACACAAAGCCATCAGTTCTTGTTGGTCATCCTTATTTATTGTCCAACTTTCAGATACATAGGAAGTAAGTACTTGAAAACACTATGGCTTGTGTCAGATTCATCTTAGTCTTTAAACAGGCATCCTTGCTTTTTATAAGTTGAGGAGTTCCTTGACATTAAACTTTCCCCAATGCAACACATCTTTTGATTTCCTGACTGCTGATACCAAGGATGGCGATTATGATGCATCCAAGTAAAATGAAATACTTGGAAACTTCTTAAAAAAAAAAAAAAAAGAAGAGTACTGAATACCTTAATGGACTGCCAAAAGAACAAATAGGTCTGTCCTGGCAAAAGTGAAACCAGAGTGCTCCTTGGAGATAATTTGGGCTTGTTGTGGGAGGTGGGGGCAATTCTTAGATAAAGACATTATACTCGGAAAGATGGAGGGTCAGCATAACAGAAGACCCTAAGTGAAATGTATTGACACAGTAGTGTAACCAGAGGAGTCAAATGTGTCAGAGATGGTGAGATTTGCTCAAGATAGGGCCAGGCTCAGAGCTGTTAGTCATAACTTTGCTATGAGTCATAGTTGGCTCAGTGGCACAAACAATAGCAACAACAGCAAAGTGGCCTTCTCTTCAGATTGAGGTCCACAACTGTCTGGCTTTTCCGCCTGTGCTGCATCCAGTCCCCTATCTCCTGAGGCGCTGGCCTAGTCATCTCTGATTATCTTCTTTTATTTGAAGCCTGGTGCTCACTCTAGTAATCTCTGCCTTTTCCTGTGACTCAGCTTTATGCCTCTTTTGCTCTCCCACATTCACTATACCTGTTATGCTTCCTCTCTGTGACCCTCCCATTAATCCTTATCTTACTCCTTCCCTACTCTGCATTTTGTCTTTCCACAAAGGATGCCTTTTGATCCTGCATGAGCAATTGTTCTATGGAGTGATTATCCCATAGGCCTGTCTAATTTTCGGTTGAAAGTTTAGTCACGGGTAAATTTTATTCAAGTTTGTAGAGTGACTAAAAACCATAGTCTTGAGATTTCTTGGAGTTTCTCTAGCACACCAGTAAGCCTTGTCAGTTTTATGTTCTTCAACCTAGTATTTCCAATTACTTTGTGATTTAAAGAAGAATGGGCATCATTGTTTTGGTGAGCTCATTAATTCTACTTAGTTAATATTAGACCTAATGGCTTCATTTGACTGTGTAGATCACAACAAACTGTGGCTGACTCTAAAATGAATAGGAATCCCAGAACACTTGATTGTACTTATACAAAACTTATACTTGGACCAGGAGGCAGTCATCAGGACAGAACAAGAAAATACTGCATGTTTTCAAAATTGGGAAGGGTGTATGCTAGGGATGTGTCTTATCTCCATATTTTTTCAATCTATATGCAGAGCAGATTATCTGGGAGGCTGGGCTCTATGAGGAGAAGTGTGGCATCAGGATTGGAAATAGACTCATCAAAAATTTGCATTATGCAGATGACACAACCCTGCTTGCTGAAACTGAGGAGGACTGAAGTGTTTGCTGCAGAAGGTCAAGAACCGCAGCCTTCTATATGGATTGAAGCTCAACATCAAGAAAACAAAGATCCTCACCACTGGAATGCTTGGCAGCATCATGATAGATGGTGAAGAGGTTGAGATTGTTGACAGTTTCAGTTCACTTGGCTCTATAATCAACACTTGGTACTAGCAGCCAGGAAATTATAAAAGATGAATTACATTGGAAAAATCTGCTGTCAGAGATCTCTCCAAATTAGTGAAGAATGTGTTAGTCTGGAGATTGAGGTGAGCCTGATACAGGCCATGGTCTTTGCAATTACTTGCCATGCATAGAGAGCTGGACAATGACTAGGGATGATAGAAGGAGAATTGATGCCTTTGAGCTGTGGTGCTGGAGAAGAGCACTGAATATGCCATGGACTGCTAGGTGAACAAGTAAGTTTGTCCCAGAGAGGGTGAAGCCAGGCTGCACCTTGGAGGCAAGGATTCTGAAGCTTTTTCTGACATTCTTTGGACATGTTGCAAGGCGGTATCAGTCCTTGGAGAGGGACATCATGCTTGGGAGGGTGGAGGGATGGGTTGGTTCAGTCACTGGGGTAATGGGGATAGGAGTGTTGGAAATAATGAGATCAGGAAGGAATAGAGGAGGGTTTAGAGCTGTTGTACATAGGGTCACTATGAATTGGAGGCAACTCGATGGCACTTAATAACAACAAACAACAATAGCTTAAATGGTTCTTGGCTGGCTCAAATTGTTGACACTCAAACACTAAAATCTGGCAGCTTGAACCCACTCACTGGTGTCTCAGAAGAAAGGCTTGATTATTTTGCTTCTGTAAAGATTGCAATCAAGACAACTCTGTGGAGGAGTTTGTAATACTCAGGGTCTAGAGTTAGAATTGACTAAATGGCAACATATTTTGCTTAGTAGGTCAATGGATTTTGAAGTGATCCTTACATAAGTAATAACTTGTATTGATCAGTCCATTTAAACTCACTAATGTCAGAGGAATGTCTATCTGTGTTTCATTGACTATGCAAAGGCATTTGACTGTGTAGATCATAACGAACTGTGGCTGACTCTGAGAAGAATGGGAATCCCAGAACACTTGATCGTTCTAATGCGAAACTTATACTTGGACCAGGAGGCAGTCATCAGAACAGA
>NW_006399947.1:920933-946493 GCF_000299155.1 Elephantulus edwardii
CGCTATGAGTCGCAAGCGACTCGACAGCACGTAACAACAACAACAACAATGTCTCCCAGGGTGTTGATCTTTATGTCACATTTTATTTTTGGCAACTTTTCATTTTTTCTAGATTCAATCTTTGTACATCCTGTGTACGAAGATCAAAGATTACAGCCTTCAATATGAATTACATCTCAACATCAAGAAAGCGAAGTCTCCCTTGGGCCAATAGGCAACATCATGATAGCAGAAAGATTGAAATTACCAATGATTTAATCTTACTTGGATCCACAGTCAACACTCTAGGGACCAGTAGTTAGGGGATCAGGAGATGTATTACACTGAGAAAACCACTTGTCAGGAACATCTCCAAATGTTGAGGAGCAAGGATGCCCATTTGAAGACTAAGGTCCGTCTGATTCAGGCCATGGTCTTTTTACTTGCTGTGCCTTAGAGAGCTGATATGAATAAGGATGTCAGAATTGATGCCTTTGAACTGTGGTATTGGAGGAGAATGCTGAATGTTACATAGATTGTCAAAAGAACAAATCTATTCAGAGAAGGACCAGCCAGAATAATCCTTGAGGGCAACGATGACAGTTTTGTCACACATGCTTTTGACATGTTGTTAGAAAAGGTTAGTTCTTGGAAAGAGACATCATGCTTTGAAAGGTGGAGGGTCGGCAGAAGGGAGGAAGACCCTCAACCAGATGGACTGACACAGTGATTGCAACTATGGGCTCACAGAATAAGACAGGGTTTAGATCAGTTGTTCATGGAGTTTCTAAGAGTTGTAATTGACCTGATGGCACCTAATAACAAGAACTACATCATCCCATGTTTCAGTTATTATTAGATGTGTGTAGCTGTTTCTCTTCATTTTTTTGAGTGCTTCCTAACCTGTGGGGCTCATCTTCCAACACCGTATTTGTCAATGTTCCTCTGTTATTCATAAGATTTTCAAAGGTCTCTTATTCATAAGTAGATGTCAATAGCTGATGTTAGATGTGTCTTGGCTGAAAGCAGAGAATACTAGAAAGATGGTTAATTGTTTTTTATTGACTACACAAAGACATTTGTCTGTGTGGATCATAATGAATTATGGCTAACTTTGAAAAGAATAAGAATCACAGAATACTTACTCATGCTCTTGAGAAATCCATACGTAGACTAAGACAGAGTTGTCAATATATGGTTTAAAACCAGGAAAACGTGCATTAAGACTATATCCTTTCTCTATAGCTATTCAATCTGTATGATGCACAAATCACTTGAAAAGCTGGACTATTTGAAGGAAAGTGTGACATCAGGATTGGAGGAAGTCTCAACAACAAAATATTATGCAGAAGAAAAGAAGACTTGTTGAAAGTGAAGTCATTAATCACTTATTGCAGAAAATCAAAATACTACATTCTTCAATATGGGTTACATCTCAATATCCAGAAATTAAAAAACCCACCAACACAAACCAACAAACAATCCTCATCACTGAGTCAATAGACAACATGAAACACAAAGAAAAAAACCTGAAGTTGGTAACTATAATTTTACGTGAATCCATTATCAATTCCCTTATCACCAGCAGTCAAGAAATCAAAATATGTGTTGCATTGGGGGAATCTGCTGTCAAGGATCTATACAAAGTGTTAGAGAGCAAAGATGTCAGTTTAAAGAGTAAATAAGTGATCCTGATCTAAAGAATGATATTTTCAATTGAGTTTTATACATCTGACAGTCATACAATGAAAAAAGGTGACAGAAGAACAGTAGATGCCTTTGAATTGTGGTATTGGAGAAGACTACTGGATATCCTGGGTACTAAAAGATGAAACAAATTTGTTGTAGAGAATGTGTAACCAAGGTGCTTCTTAGAGAACAGAATGGTGAATTTTCACCTCATGTACTTTGGGCATGCTTTTAGGAGAGGCCAGTCCCTGGAAAAAGACACCATTCTGCAAAAGGAGGAAGGTTAGAGAAAGAAAGGATGACCATAACAAGATGGATTGACTATCATAATAGCTGGGGCATGTTGAATGTCATGATGATGACACAGGATAAGACAAGGTTCAGATCTGTTGTTCATAGGCTCATGAACAACAAGTTGTGAGTCAACTTGAAGGCACATAGCAACAACAACTTATAAGAAACAAAGATCATTTTTAAGACTGACATATAATACCATTCCCTAAAGGCAATGACTCGCCAATTAAAACAAGTGTGGACGGAGGAGTGGCATCTGCTCCGTAATAGCTTGCCTCTGGAAACCCTATGAACCTGGAGAGAGGATGAAAGGCACCCAAGAGTTGAGGACTCTCCTTCATAGGGTCGCTATGAGTTGTCGGAGACTCGACAGCACTTAACAACAACAAAGGCAATGACTAAGAGTGACAAAAGAATTAATACTATGGGAGAAGAGTACTGATTATCCCATGGACTGGTAAAGGAACAAACAAATACTTTTTGGAGAAAGTGCAGCAAAAGTGTTCCTTAGAGGCAAGAATGGTGCAACTTCCACTCGTATTCTTTAGGTATGTTGTTAAGAGGAGACAGTCCTTGGAAAATGCTTGTAAAGGTGGAGAGTCAGTGTAAGACCTTCAACAGTATGGACTGGTAACAGTGACTGTACCAGTTAGCTCAAATATATTAGAGACAATGAAGACGCCACAAGACAGGGCCTGTTCAGGTCTGTTGCTCATAGAGTCACTATGATTTGTAGTTGACTCGATGGTATATAACAACAAAGGTAACCCAAACTAACCTTTAAACAATTGTTATGTGTCATTGAGTCATGTGTGACTCATAGTGACCCTATGTACAACAGCCCTGAACCTTACTCTGTTCTGAGCCAGTCTCACTGGCTCTGACACACTTACCCCCATTGCCCCAGTTACTATACCAAACCATCTCATCTGAGGTCTTCCTCTCCTGCATTGTCCCTTCACCCTTACAAGCAAGCATGATATTCTTTTCCGAGGACTGGTCTCCCTTGGCCGTGTGTGCAAAGTATGTGTGTTGGAGCTTCAAATCCTTGCCTCCAAGGAATGTATTGGTTACCCATGGTGGACAGTGTTTGGTGGAGCTCCCCGATTAAAACAATATTGGCAGCAGGAGTGGCATCCACTTCTGTATAGCTTGCCTCTGGAAACCCTATGAACCTGGAGAAAGGATGAAAGTCACACAAGTGTCGAGGACTTTCGTTCATAGGGTCGTTATGCGTCATCTACGACTTGAAGACACTTAACAACAACAACAACAACAACAAACTCATGTGTATTGATGCACAAAACATATCACATTGTCATCCTATACTTGAACTAGATAAAAATGCTGAAAACCTTTGGAAGCAGAACGCTTGTTACAAATGTAGATTGAGTTAACAAATGAAATATACCAACGAGCCATAAAATATAGATTTATTCAATATAATGCTTTGAATATTTACTTCTTGATAAGATCAATATAACATGTATATTTATTTCTATTTTTTTAATCACTGTTTGCTGCTTTTTAAATCTATTTTTATAGGGGAAGCATGTGTTTGAAGTAAGGAAAATATTTTCACCAAAGCTTATTATAAAAGGTGAAATTTATAAGTTCTAGTTGGATGAGCAAACCACTCTAGTTATGTCTCCAACTAAGATGTGTGGGAGATGTTTTCATTTGTGTCTTAAATACACTCTGCCTTTAGTTTAAAAACAAATATATTTATTTGTTTTATTATTAATAAAAGAGCACAGTATCATATGTAAACATCATAATTACCCCTTAAAACTGATATTCTCAGGGAATTCTGGGAGCATAAGGTTATATGATTGTCCATCTTGATTAATAAGGTATTGGTAAGTGTTTTATAGATCTCACAGAGCTACAAATCTTCAAAAACAAAAGGCTACAATTTGCCTGTTGCCGTCCAGTTCACTGAGTAACCAAGCGTTCACATATTTGACACCATTGCGTGGGGCAGTGAATGTGTGTGGGAAGCAAATAACTAAGAGGCCACTGGTGACTGAAAATGAATTCTAGAGCCCATGTGGATCCACAGAGTTATAGCTATCAAGCACTTTCTGTACATACGAGGTAGTGGCTTTTTTTGATAGGTAATCCAAGACATAGGGTTGTACATAGGGTTTTCCTAGGCCTGCTATTTCAGAAGTGGATGGCCATTCCTTCTTCCTAGTCTGTCTTAATCTGAATGTTTAGATTTAGAGGAGTATCTGACAGAGAACAATTTGTGGAGCAGTGAAAGATAAATCCCTCATTGTGGAGTTAACCATTAGTTACAGTGTAGTCCCTGCCCTTAGCCCAGTGCCGTGACCCACTTATTCCCATCTCCACCCTCCAGCAGGATACCCCTTCACTTCTAAAAAATGCCTTCAGAAGTAATCTCCCATTGTCCGACCCATGACCTGACCGCTTGTATCTGAAGCTTCCTTCGTTCCTGTGATTCCAAACACGTCAACTGCTGACAGTTTCCCCCCCCCCTTGTCCAGTGTCTCTTAAGTTTAGTTGTACTGTCTCCAAAGGGAAGGTGATGTGTCCTGTATAACTCCGGTTTAGATTGTGTTTTAGGCAGGAGCTAGAGTCGGAAAATCAAAAGGGCCGAACTCGTTCAGCATTTCTTAAGCTCAAGGAACTGAAGAACAAATTCAAACCTCGAGCTGCTACAATCAAGGATGCTTTAGGCAGAATGTTAAATGATTCAGGAGGTATCAAAAGAAGATGGAAGGAACATACTGAGTCATTGTATTGAAAGGAATTGGTAGATACAGAAGAATTTAATGAAGTAGCATTTGAGCAAGAGCCTATGGTGATGAAAGCAGAAGTTCAAGCTGCTTTGAAGGAAATAGCAAAAAATAAGGCCCCTGGAATAGATGATATACCAATTGACATATTTCAGCTAACAGATACTTCCCTGGATGTGCTCACCAAGTTGTGCCAAGAAATCTGGAGAACAACCACTTGGCCAACTGACTGGAAGAGATCTATATTTGTTCCCATTCCAAAGAAGGGTGACCCAACTGAGTGTGGAAACTACAGAACAATCTCATTGATTTCACATGCAAGCAAGATTCTACTGAAGATTATCCAAACACGACTGAAACAGTACATCAGCAGAGAATTGCCAGAAGTCCAGGCTGGGTTTAGAAGGGGTCGTGGTACTAGGGATATTGTAGCTGATGTTAGATGGATCTTAGCTGAAAGCAGAGAATACCAGAAGAATGTTGATCTGTGTTTCCTTGATTATGCAAAGGCATTTGACTGCGTGGATCACAACAAACTGTGGCTGACTCTGAGAAGAATGGGAATCCCAGAACATTTAGTCATGCTAATGAGAAACCTATACTTGGACCAGGAGGCAGTCATCAGAACAGAGCAGGGCAACACTGGCTAGTTCAAAATTGGGAAGGGTGTACGCCAGGGATGTGTCCTATCTTCATACCTTTTAAACCTGTATGCAGAGCAGATTATCCGAGAGGCTGGGCTCTATGAGGAGAAGCGTGGCCTTAGGGTTGGTAGATGATCTATCAACAATCTGCGTTAAGCAGATGACACAGCCCTGCTCACTGAAACTTAGGAGGACCTCATGCACTTACTGCAGAGGGTCAAGGACTGCAGCCTTCAGTATGGACTGAGACTCAATGTCAAGAAAACAAAGATTTTCACCACTGGACCAATTGGTAGCATCAGGATGGATGGCGAAGAGATTGAGATTGTTCACAGCTTCAGTTCGCTCGGCTCCATGGTCAACACTCTTGGCACCAGCAGCCAGGAAATTAAAAAAACATATTGCGATGGGAAAGTCTGCTGTTAGGAATCTCTCTAAAGTATTCAAGAGCAATGGTGTCTCTCTGGAAACTAAGGTCCGCCTGATACAAGCCATGGTCTTTGCAATCACTGTTATGCATCAGCGAGTTGGACAATGACTAGGGAGGATAGAAGGAGAATTGACGCCTTTGAGCCGTGGTGCTGGAGAAGAGTATTGAATGTACCCGGGACTGCCAAGAAAACAAACAGATTCATACTAGAGAGGGTTAAACCAGGCTACTCCTTGGAGACAAGGATTCTGGGGCTTCGTCTGACATACTTTAGACATGTTGTAAGGAGAGACAGGTCTTTAGAGAGGGACATCATGCTGGGTAGAGTAGAGGGACAGCACAGGAGGGGAAGACCCTCTATGAGGTGGATTGATTCAGTGACTGGGGTAATCGGGATGGGTATGTCAGAGGCAATGCGATTGGCACAGGATAGAGCAGGGTTTAGGGCTGTTGTACATAGGGTCGCTATGAGCCGCAAATGACTCGGCAGCACATAACAAGAACAAAAACAACAATCCAAGACAGGGAGGATTTTTTTCTCTAAGTGATCAGGACTTCTATAAAGTACTAAAGAGAAAAGATAGCCCTTTGAGGTCTAAGGTGCACCTGACCCAAGCCATTTGTAATGATCTCCTATGAACTGAAGAAGAATTGGAGCACATGAATTTTGCTGGATGGTCAGCTATGAGTGTGTTCCATCTCAGCAGCAATGAATTTTCAGTGCACATATCACAAGTTGGTGATGAGTTTTCCTTTGCTAATTTTCAACTGCCTCTTTTCTCTTCAGTGAACTGTAACTGCTGCAGTAAGACAGATTTTCCTAGTTCTTAGAGTCCTCTGACAAATCATTGAAACTGAGGATGTTTTTGGTAATTCCAAAACAAACACAAACATTTCTCAATTCATGAATGAGAAAATATGACCTATCTATGAAACAGAATATTATTTAGCAGTTAAAAATATTAATGATGCATCCTATATCATGAATAAGCTTTGAAAACATGCAAACTAAAATAAGTCAATCACAAAGAACAACATATTGTATGATTTACATAAAGAGTTCAGAAGAGGACAATCTATTGAGACAGAAAATAGAATTGTGATGACCCGTGGCTGGAGGGGATCGGGGTGATATGGAAGAGGGTAATGGCTAGGGAGTACAGATTACTTTTTTTGGGGAGTAATATAAATTTCTAAAATTGATTGTGGTGATGGGCATACAAGTTGTTGTATGTAGTAAGAATCACTGAATGGTACACTTTTAGTTAATTTTGTTGTTATTGTTATGTGTCGCTGAGTTGCTTGCAACTATGTACAGTAGCCCTTAAACCTGTCCTATCCTGTGCCAACCTTATTGTCTCTGACACACATACCTTCACTGAATCAGTCCATCTTATCAAAGTTCTTCTTCTCTTGAGCTGTATCTCTACCCTTCCAAGCATGATGTCCCTCTCCCAGGACCCCTCCTTACAACGTGCCCAAAGTATGTCAGATAAAGCTTCAGAATCCTTGCCTCCAGGGAGCAGTCTGGTTTCACCCTCTCAAGGACAAACTTGTTGGTTCTCTTAGCAGTCCATGGTATATTCAATACTCTTTTTCAGCACCACAGCTCAAAAACTTCAGTTCTCCTATCATCCCTAGTCATTGTCCAGCTTTCTGATGCATAGCAAGTAATTACAAAGACTATGGCTTGGATCAGGCACACCTTAGTCTCCAGATTGAGATAGTTTGCTCTTTAGTTCTCTGGAGAGGTCCCTGACAGCAGATTTTCCCCAAAAAATTCATCTCTTGTTTTCCTGGCTGATGGTGGAGCCAAGCAAACTAAAGCTGTTAACAAGCTCGGTCTCTTCACCATCTATCAAAATACTGCCAATTGGTCCAGTGGTGAGAATCTTTGTTTTCTTGATGTTGAACTTCAATCCATATTGAAGGCTACAGTCCTTGACCTCCTGCAGCAAGTGCTTCAGGTCCTCCTCGGTTTCTTATACTGTGTGAATTGTGCATAATTAAACGTGGTAAAATGATAATCTGGTATTCAGATAGTAGTAGCTAACAATGGTTTAATTTTTAAATTTTTTTTAGTTAGAAAGGTGAAGCTGTATATTCAGGCTTCTTCACATATTTTGAGTTAATTTTCACTATTTTAAAGTAAAAATTTTTTCCTGCCTGCGAGCCAAGTCTGAAATGTAAGCTTATGAATTATTTATTTATATATGCTTACCTTATTAGCACCAAACATTTGTTTTTATCTGACCCAGGGATTTTTTGGAATTTCTAGGATTAAAGTTACTCAGATGCAAGTTTTAAAATGTATTTTGTTTAAAGAAAAAGCATGTAGCACATACATTTGAAAAAACTGATGGTGACTCTTACTAGAAAGGGATCAGGTTTTTCATTTATATATAAAAATACATTTCAATCCATTTGATTTTCCCCCCTCTAGTGGTCTGATAGGGAGCTCTGGTGGCCTAGTGACAAGAAGCTGCACAGCACTTCCAAAGGAACCTGGTTTGAGACCACTAGCTACTCTGTGGGAGAAGGATGGGCAGTCTCCTCCTGTGTGAGTAAGTGTCTCTGAAAACCCACTGGAGGATCGGCTATGGGTTGGTTTCAACTCGACGGTACACAACAACAACAACAAAAACAACAAGTGGTCTGATAGAAACACTGGAAAAACAGGTTGACTGCTTCAATGCAAGTAGTTCTATATTGGTTTTTTTTGCACATCAGAGTTAGTAATAAAACTTAGTTGATAGACCAGTCAAGCATGTTCTGAATCCTGCCTCCTTCCACTCAATACAATTTTGCCTGATAAGATCTGCACAATTTGTTCCAAAACGTCACCCTGTAAAGCAGGTTGGCATGTGTGTGGATGGCCAGCCTGAGCTTGGTACACCTGGCTTGAGAACAGAATCTGGAATGCTGAGGGCATGTATCTTCAGTAGACCACAGGTTGGACCTGGTACAAATAGCCAGCCAACTCCACATGTCACACATAGCAGGTTCCAGGTCTAAGGAGCCAGGACTTAGAGATCTGGGCACATTCATTCATTCTCACATTCGAGTCACCATCACAGCGTACGGAGATTGCCTGTTCTTCTCAAGGTACGTGGGGGTATGTAGTAGACATTAGTTTTGGAAATATGGTTGATTAGAAAATATTTTAATTTTATATACTTTTTGAGTGAGAGTTCTTTCCTTCTACAACCCATCTCCTGACTCCCAATACCTCCATGAGGAATCTTTTCTTCTTTTTTTTAATTATTAATTTCAATCAAAATTTACAGAGACTTTGCATTTCCATTCATTCATTGTTGCACTTTTCTCCCCTCCCAACCCTCATACACTACCCTCTTGGAAAAGTAAAATTCTTTCATTGTTTTACAAACCCTCCCCTAGGTCCACTCCACTATGCAACCTTCTTCACTCTGGACTCCTGTCATGACAAAAATACCTAATCACATATCCCTTTTAAACAGTTTTCTCCCTCATCTGTTTCAATGCAGTATACATTATTGAACCCATCCTTCTCAGTCTCCTCCCATCCCCGAGGTCTGTCCTGTTTTACAACAGCGGCATCATGCAGTATTTGTCCTTTTGTGACTGAGATACTTCACTCAGCATAATGTCCTCCAGGGTCACCCATTTTGAATAATATTGCTTCAGTTCCTTGTTTTTCCATGCAGCGTAGTATTTCATTGTGTGACTATACCACAGCCTCTCTATCAATTCGTTTGTTGATGGGCACTTAGGTTGTTTCCAACTCCTTGCTATTGTGAACAAAGCCACGATAAACATGGGTGTGCATATATTGCTTGGATGCCAGTTATGATCTCTTTGGGGTATATTCCCAGTAGTAGAATTGCTGGGTCAAACAGTATCTCTATTTGCAACTTTTTAAGAAAGAGCCATACCGCCTTCCACAGTGGTTGCACCATTTTACACTCCCACCAACAATGAATAAGGGTTCCAGTTTCTCCACAACCTCGCCAGCATTTGTTCCTTGCTGTTCTGTTAACTTTTGCTATTCTGACTGGGGTGAGATGACATCTCATAGTTGTTTTAATTTGCATCTCTCTTAAGCTAGGGCTTTGGAACGATTCTTCATGTGCTTGTTGGCCATCTGAATGTCCTCTTTGGTGAAGTGTCTGTTCATATCCTGTGCCCATTTTTCAACTGCATTATTTACCTTTATCTTGTTGTCATGAAACTCTGGGGGCTTATGTAGCCTACCTCAGGATCCTACCATTCAGCGGAGCTGAAACTTGAACCCAGGCAGTCTGGGACTAAGGAGCTATAATCTCCACTCCTTAGGCACTGGGCATGCTTGGAAAATATTTGTTGTTGCTTTGGTTGCTATTGATTCTGACTCTTGGGGACTCCATGTATGCAGAATTGAACTGCTCTACAGGATTTTCAAGGCTGTGCCATTTAAAATCAGATACCGTGGCTTATCTTTTGAGGTACATTTGGGTGAGTTTGAACCACCACGCATTTGGCTAGTTATTATAGTTGTTGTTAGGTGCTGTCTAGTCAAGGACAACTCATAGTGATAGATACGAACTCTGTCCTATCCTGTGCCAAGCTCATTGTCCCTGACATACTTGAACTCATGACTGCAGTAACTGTGTCAATTCATTTGGTTGAGGGTCTTCCTCTGCTTTTCCAACTCTTCACCTTTCTGAGCATGACGTGCCTCTCCAAGGAATATTAGCCTTTCCCAGCAACATGCCAAAGCATGTGAGACAAAAAGCTTCATCATCTTTGCCTCCAAGGAACACCCTGGCTATACCTTATCCATGACATAGCCATTTGTTCTTTTGGCTGTCTATGTGATGTTCATTATTCTTCTCCAATATCACAGCTCAAAGGCATCAATTCTTCTGTCATCTTTAGTCATTGTCCAGCTTGCAGATGCATAGCAAGTGATTGAAAAGAACATGGCCTAAATTAGGCACACTTTATTCTTCAAACTGATACCAAGAAATCCAAAGAATCCATTCATATGGATTTTTAAAAGATATTTTAATTTAAGCTAATATGGCTCAAATATTTAAAGTGTCTTCTGATATTAATTTTGGTCTTTTCTTTTTTTAATTGTATTTTTAATTGCCTTTTTCTTTCTTCATGTATTATGTCCTTGATGGCATACCACAACCTATCTGACTTTTTATGCATCAAATTTATTCTTGAGATGGTTTCTAAATCAAGGTGGGGTATATTCAAGTTTGTTTGGCTCTCGTGGAATTGTTTTAATTCTTTTCAGCTCATCTTGAATTTGTACACGAACAGTTGATGATCTGTTCCACAGTCAGCCCCTGACCTTATTCTAACTGATAATATGCAACTTCTCCACCATCTCTTTCCACAGATGTAGTTGATTTGATTCTTGTTGTATACCTTTAGGCATGGTCCATGTGTATTGTCACTATTTGTTTTTTTAAAAGAGAATTTTTGCAATGAATAGTCCTTGGTCATACCAAATTCTATCACATGGTCTCCAGCCTCATTTTTATTGTGTGAATGTACCAATTTCTCAATCCATTCAATTGTGGTTGGACATTTGGGATGTTTCCGTGTTCTTGTGCTGGTGAATAATGCTGCTATGAACGTTGGTGTACAAACCTCTGTGCCTCAGTTCCCATTTTCTCACAGTATATTCTAAGCAGTGGAATAGCTAGGTAATATGGAATTTCTGTGTTCAGCTTTTTGAAGAAGCACCAGACTGCCTTACAGAGTGGTTGCACCATTTTACAATCCCACCAATAATGTACAAGACTTCCTATATCACCACATCCTCTCCAACTTTTATTACTTGCTTTCCTGTTTAACTTTGCCATGGCTACTAGAGTGAGATGGTATTTCATTATGGTTTTGATTGGCATCTCTCTTATTGCTGGCAATTTTTTCAAATAAAATTTTTTATTTTAATTGTCATTTTAACAAAAATTTACAGAAAAGTTAGATTTTCATTCATTCATTGTTGTACATTTTACTCCCTCCCTTCCCCCTCCCCAACTTAACTTTTTTCCACTAGTTTATTTACAAATTCTAATACAAAATCAAACAAATTCTTTCAATTTCTCTCACCCCCACCCATCAAATTGTACAACCCAATAATTAATCCCCTCTTTCCCCTGTTGCCAGTGATTTTAAGCATTTCTTTATGTGTCTATTGGCCATCCAAATATCTTACTCTTTGAAAATTCCTTCTTTGTCTTCTTTTGCCCATCTTTTCCTTGTGGAGGCTCTGTTGTTGTTATGTGCCTTTGAGTCGCTTGCAACTCATAGCGACCCTATGAACAATAGCCCTAAACCCTGCTCTATCCTGTGCCAATCGCACTGCCTCTGACACACCCATCCCAATTACCCCAGTTACTGAATCAATCCACTTCATAGAGGGCCTTCCCTCTTGTGCCGTTCCTCCACCCTCCCAAGCATGATGTCCCGCTTCAATGAGTAAAGATTGTAAAGGATGGTGTAGAATTGGACAGGGTTTCATTTTGTCATGAATAGACAGAGTCTTTATGAATTGGAACTGACATGATGATACTTAATTAATAATAATTTTATATATTATAATTTGAACAATAATCTGTATAGAATTAATGTGATATTTTACATTTCTTTACAGTCTTTGAAACTCATTGTGTTTTTCATACTTACAGCTCATTCTAACTTCAACTTCTTTGTACCACAGAGTCAGTACTGACCCATAGCTGACTCTCTTGTGGGTTTTCAGACATAGTTAATTGCGCAGATGGAGACTTCCCATCCTTCTGCAGAGCAGCTGGTGTCCTAGAACTGCATGCCTTTGTGATTTCAGCGCAACTTTTTGCCTTTAGGCTACTAGAGGTCTCTTAATCATGTTCACTTGTTAAGTGCTGTCAAGTTGCTTGTGACTCATAACACTTTGTACAACAGCTCTGAATGCTGCTCTATCCTATGCTAATCTCATCATCTACGAAACACCCATCCCCATTTCCTAGTCCCTGAATCAATCCATTTCATCCAGAGTCTTCCTCTTTTGTGCCATCCCACTACCCTCCCAAGCATGACATCCCTCTCCAAGGCCTTGATCTCTCCTTGTAGCATGTCCAAAGTAGGTCAGATGAAGCTTCAGAATCCTTGCCTCTAAGGTGCATCCTGCTTTTATCCTCTCTAGGATGAACCTGTTTGTTCTCCTAGCAGTCCATGGTATAGTCAATACTCTTCTCCAGCACCACAACTCAAAGACATCCATTCTCCTTCTATCATCCCTAGTCATTGTCCATCTCTCTGTTGCATAGCAAGTAATTGAAAAGACCATGACCTGTATCAGGTGCACCTTAGTCTCCAGACTGACATGATTGCTTCTTAGTACTCTGGAGGGATCTCTGATGGCAGATTTTCCCAAAGCAATTCGTCTTTTGATTTCCTGGCTGCTGGTATCAAGAGTGTTGATTGTGGAGTAAAGCAAACTAAAGCTGTGAACAATCTCAATCTCTTCACCATCCATTACGATGTTGCCAATCGGCCCAGTGGTGAGAATCTTTGTTTTCTTGATGTTGAGCTTCAATCCATATTAAAGGCTACAGTCCTTGACCTTTTAAAACTTTTTTTATTATTAATTTTAATTAACACTTACAGAGATTTTGGATTTCCATTCATTCATTGTTGCACTTTTCTCCTCTCCCACTTGACCTTTTGCAGCAAATGCCTCAGGTCCTCCTCAGTTTAGCAAGCAAGGTTGTGTCATCTGCATAAAGCAGGTTGTTAACGACTCTTCCTTCAATTCTGATGCCACATTCTTCTTCATAGAGCTCAACCTCTCAGATAATCTGTTCCACATATAGATTGAACGGTATGGAGATAGGATGCATCCCTGGCATACAGCTTTCCTGATTTTGAACCATCTAGTGTTTTCTTACTCTTTTCTGACCACTGTCTCCTGATTCAAGTATTGTTTTTGCTTAATTGCCCTTAAATTACAGACATCCTCACACACCTAACCATGGTACCTGATATATTGGCCTGGGAAATACTAATAACAATGCCCTTTTGGGATGGACCATTAACAACAATTTTTTTTAAAAAAAATTTTGTTTTATACTGGTTTATTTACAAAGTTCGTATACATTGTTTTTCACACCAGACCCATTTCCTTCATCTGCTCCACCCATCAAATTGTTTGATGCTATATTAATGCTTCCCCCATCTTCATCCATCTGCTCCCCCTCTCCTGGGGTCCTCATACTCGTTATACAAGTATAGTCTTACACAATATTTGTCCTTATGGGACTGAGTTCACTTAGCATAATGCTTTCCTGTCCCTCTCAAGTTAGTAGTAATTTACGAAATCATACTAGCAACATTTTAATCACTCAGTAGCCTCATGTAACTGCTGTATTGAAATTTGCAGACATGCGAACTTATGAAACATGTAGGCTTCACCTAATCTTCCCTTCAGATGTCATGCCAAAAGTGGGAACACCCAAACTTTTATATCAGTTTGCTCAGATGTGAGCGTGGGACAGAAGGTGGAGAGGGAGGGGTAAGACCTGAAGTTCTTAGCAGTCAAATATCATAAGTGAAAGTTTTTTTCTATATAAGTACTTAAAATATTGTATTTTCAACATAAAGTGAAAAAGGAAATTATTAACATTATACTTACATTCTTTTCTACATTCTTGGAACCCAGTACGTGTTTATGTGTTTACATATAATATTTCATATTTCTCTCTCTCTTTCTGCTTTCTTCCTCTATCTCTGTTTCTCCCCCCCTACTCTCTCTCTCTCTCTCTCTCTCTCTCACACACACACACACACACACACACACACACCCCTCACATAATGCCCTTATGTGTGCAAAATGCAACTACTCTGTAGGATTTTCAAAGTTGTTAACTTTGGAAGGAGATCATTTGGCCTGTCTTCTGAGACTCCTTTTGGTCGATTCAAATAACCAAGCTTTATTAGTAGCAAGTTTGTGCCACCCAAGGACTTTTTTACAAGGTTTTTCTGTCATAGAGGGAAAGGTAAAGCGATCCTTCCAGATGAGGGAAGATATTCAAAGCTTTTTACAAAAAGAGAAAGTGGTGTTAGGAGATAGATTGACAGGCACTAAAAGTTAAGATTTAGTACAACGACAACAGGATTTAGCAAAGGAAAATTGTGTGGAAGTTGTAGAAGAGACAAACAAAAATCTCCTCCTACTAGGAAATGTGGCCCAGCACTACCTCTAAAATAGAACTTTTTGTTTGCTGTTCCTTTTCTTGCTTTTCCTCCAGTTAGTCATACGACTTTTCATTTTCTTTAGTGCTCTGTTCAAATTTTACCTCTTCTCAAGTTTTCTTTTTCTCCAGTCTATCTCCCTCCGGAAACTCTGAACTTGGAGAAACAGTGAAAATTATACAAGTGTTCAGGTCTTTCATTCATAGGGTTGCTATGAGTCGTCTACGAGTCAACGACACTTAACAACAACATCTGTATTAGAGGTTTCCCCCACCACTATTACTCTCTAATCCTTTGCATTATTAATTGTTTTTCAAAGGAGCTGCTAATAAGATTTGCTGTATTTGTTTCCAGCTTCACAGAGGTTGACTATGGAACAGATAATAAATTCCTCATGTGCAAATATAAATTGAAACCAATGAAAATGAAAATAATCACATAAAAGCCCAGATATGACCTTGAGTGTATCTCATCTGAGTTTAAAAGCTATCTCAAGAACTGATTTGAGCTATTTAATGCGAACTAAGGACTGAAGACCAGATGAGTCACTAGATGACATTAAGAATGTCATGCATGAATAAAGATTATTAAAAAGACAAGGGGGAAAAAGACAAAAATAGATGTCTTCAAATGAAGTGACTCTGAAACTGGCTATAGAATATAGAGGAACTAAAGTGAAAGGTGGTGGTTGTTATGTATTGAGGTGAGTACAATCCACAGCAACCCTATGGACAGCAGATCTGAATGAACCCTGTCCTATCCTGCACCGTCCTGACACTTCCTGACACACTAGAGCCAATTAAAGCAGTCACTGTGTGAATCCACCTGGTTGAAGGTCTTCCTCTCCTGTGTCGATCCTTGACTTTTTCAAGCATGATGATGGCCCTCTCCAAGGAATAACCTTTCCTAGCTACATGCCTAATGGATGTGAGGTTAAGTTTTATCATCTTCGCCCTCAAGGAGTACTTTCTGCACTTTCTCCAAGACTTATTTGTTTGCTATTTTGGCAGTCTATGGGATGGTCAGTACTGTTTTCATACACCACAGCTCAAAGCCGTCAATTCTTCTTCTGCCATCGTTATTTATTATCCACCTCTCAGATGCATAGCAGATGATCAGAAAGACTATGGCTTGAGTTAAGTGCACCTTAGTCCTCAAACTGACATCATTGCTCCTCAATAATTTGGAGAGACCCCTGGCTGCGGATTTTTCCAGTGCAATACATCTCCTGATTTCCTGACTGCTGGTGCCCAGGGTGTTAATTGTGGATTCAAGGAAGGTGAAGTCTTTGACAGTTTCAATCTTTTCTCTGTCTATCACAATGTTGCCTATTGCTTCAGTGGTAAAAATTTTTGTTTTCTTGATTGATGTTGAGATGCAATTCATATTGAAGGCTATATTCTTAGATCTTCTGCAATAAATGTGTTACATTTTCCTCACTTTCAGCAAGCAAGGTTGTGTCATCTGCATAACACAGGTTATTGATGATTCTTTTTTCTATCTTCATTCTGTATAGAGTCCAGCTTCTTGAATAGTTTGTTCAGCATACATATTGAATAGGTAAGGAGACAGAATACATCCCTTCTTAATTTTAAACTATGCAGTGTTCCCTTGCTCTGTTTTACCCAACAGCCTCTTGGTTCAGGTATAGGTTTTGCATGAATTCAATTAAGTGCTCTGGGATTTCCATTTATCTCAATGTTAGCCATAACTTAATATGAACCACACAGTCAAATGCTTTTGCTTAGTCAATAAAGCATAAATGGACACTGATATTCTGATATTCTTTACTTTCAGCCAGGATCCAAAGGACATCTGCAATGGTATCCTCTTCTAAATCCTGCTTGAACTTCTGGCAGTTCCCTATCTATGTGGTGTTCAAGCTATTTTTGAATAATCATCAGCAATATTTTGTTTGTATCTGATATTAATGATATAGCTCAATAGTTTCCATGTTGTATTTGTCACTTTTCTTGGGAATGAAAACAAACATCGTTCTCTTCTAAGATATTGGCCAGACAGCTGTTCTCCAAATTTGCTGGTTTATACTGTTGAGTGCATCCAGGTCTGTATCTGTTAATTGAAACAAATCCATTGGTATCTATCTCATCTCTTTCTGGGGCCCCAATTTTTTTAATACATTAAGTGAAATGTAGCAATGAAGAAATAAGACAACTGAACAGATAATTTCAAAGGGCAGCTGGAGAAGGAAAAGTATTAAATCGAAATGTGCGATGACCTGGAGTAAAGAAAACAAAAAAGGAAAAACATGTTTGGCATTTCTCAAGGTGAAATAACTGAAGAACAAAATAAAGCCTTGAGTTACAGTACTGAAGGATTATATGGGCAAAATATTGAACGATACAGGAAGTATCACAAGAAGATAGAAAGACTACACAGAGCAGAGTAACGGTACCATAAAGAACTGGTTGATATTCAATCATTTCAAGAGACAGTATATTGTCTACTTGGCTTACTGCATTGTCCTTAGAACTTAGAGTGAACCTGACACCCAGTGTCCTCTCAGTAAATGACTGTTGAATAAATGACTCTATGATCAGGAGGAGCAAACAAGAAAGGTGGTTTGAAAAGAAGATCAAGAAAGCATCACCATTCATGAGAATGGGTCTTTTTATAAAAGACAATTTATGATTACTCCTTTTAAGGAAAAGTGGTTTTGTTTTCAAATACACAGAATAAGTGCATTATACTAAGAAAGAATTTTTGGAGTGCTATGGGATTCATTTTAATGAATAGTTAGAAATTTTGTCTAATTATCATTAATTTTTTGTGTTAAAAGGGTACATCCAAATTGTATAAACATGGATCTTTTGAATAATGTAAACATCCTTCCACATCCTGCATCATTTAGCACATTGTCCTCTCAATGAGAACAGAAAACATGAGAATTGTTTGCAAAATAAAGGACAGGTTTGCCCCCTTTCCTTAATTCAGACATGTAAGTGAGGACTTCAGAATTTGGCAGACTCAAGAACTGCGTACTATTGATCATGAGGTGTCAACAGGATGATTTCAAATGGCTTCAAAAGTAGAAATGTTTTATCTAAAGATGAGTACACAAGCAGACAGGCACGATGAGCAGATTTGGGTCACAGACCTTGTAGGAGAGTTCTTGCGTCCTATAAAGTTGTTATGAGTTGGAAATCCATTTTTTTGGCAACATGTTTGATTTTAGTTTATGAGGACATGACAACTAAGTGCAGTGTTGAGTCCTGAACTAGAAAAAGGATCTTAGTAGGAAAATCCTCACCATTGGACCATTTGATAACATCATTGATAGATGGAGACAAGATTGAAATTGTCAAGGATTTAATTTTTATTTGCAGTAATCACAACACTCATTGTAGCAGTAGTCAAGAAACAAAAAGATGTACAGCATTGGGAAAATCTGCTGTCAGAAACCTCTCCAAAGTGCTAAAGAGCAACAGTATCAGTTTCAGGACAAAGGTGCACCTGATCCAAGTCATGGTCTTTTCAACCACTTCCTGAAAGTTGGACAAGAATTGATGCCTTTGAAATGTGATATTGACTAAGATTCCTGAATATTCCATGCACCGCCAAAAGAGCAAACAAGTTTGTCTTGGAGGAAGTGAAAGTAGGATGCTGCTTACAGGTAAGGATGGTGAAACTTCATCTCACATACTATAAGCATGTTATCAAAAGGGACTAGTCCTTGTGAAAGTAGGATGCTGCTTACAGGTAAGGATGGTGAAACTTCATCTCACATACTATAAGCATGTTATCAAAAGGGACTAGTCCTTGGTAAAAGAAATAAAGGAGGAAAAGTCAGAGAGAGAGGAAGACCTTCAAGAAAATGGATTGACACAGAGATTGTAACAGCGGGCTTGAGCATGCTGGAGGTCATTAGGATGTGCGGAACAGGGTAATGTTCTCATCTGTTTTTCAGAGGGTTGCTATCAGTTTTAGCTCACTTAATGTACAGACAACAACTGGGAACCCTGTGTGGTTCAGAAGGAGTTGTGTTCATAGTACAAAGACTGCACTTCTCTGGCAGTTTGCATCCACCAATGGATCAGAGGAAGAAAGATGGGTGTTCTCCTCCTGTGTGATTTTTTTATTTTAATTTTTTTATTATTAATTTTAATGGATGTTTATAGAGACTTTGGATTTCCATTCATTCATTGTTGCGTTTTTCGCCCTGCCCACTCTTCCCTCCCAGTTCCCTCTTCTCTTTGAAAAGTAAAAGAAAAGTTCTTTCATTGGTATACAATCCTCCCCCACGCCCACCCTAGTATACTCTACTCTGCAGCCTTTATTGTGGACTCTTGTCATGACCATAATACCCAATCATATATGGCTTTTAAACAGTTCTTTCACTCATGTTTCAATGCAATATACATAGTTTATCCAATCTTTCTCAGTCTCACCCCAACCCTGATCTCAGTCCCGTCTACAACAGTGGCATTATGCAGTATTTGTCCTTTTGTGTCTGAGACATTTCACTCAGCATAATGTCGGAAATCCATTGGAGAGTCAGCTATGAATTGATTGCAATGTGAAGGCAATAAGGCAATTGCCAAAATTTGAATGTAGCACAGATATAGATTAATAGTGCTATGTTACCATTCATTTCCTGGCTTAACACTATAGGAAACTAGAAATTTTGTATACTAGCATTGTTGTTGTTATGCACCATTGAGTTGCTTGAGACTCATAGTGACCCTATGTTTAAGAGCCCTAAATGCTGTTCTATCATGTGCCAACCTAGCCATCTCAAACACACTTATTCCCACCGCTCCAGTCACAGAATCAATCCATCTCATCAAAGGGCTTCCTCTCCTTCTCTGCCCCTCCACTCTGCCAAATATGATGTTCCTCTTCAAGGACCTCCTTGCAACATGCCCAAAGTATGTCAGACGAAGTTTCAGAATCCTTGACTCCAAGGACCAGGACAAACCTGTTTGTTCTCCTAGCAGTCCATGATATATTCAACACTCTTCTCCAGCACCACAGCTCAAAGACATCAATTCTCTTTCTATCATCCCTAGTCACTGTCCAACTCTTCAATGCATAGCACGTAATTGCAAAGACTATAGCCTGTATCAGGCACACCTGAGCCTCTAGTCTGATGTTGCTCTTCAGTACTCTTGAGAGGTCTCTCACAGCTGACTTTCCCAATACAATTCTTCTCTTGATTCCTGGCTGCTGTTACCAAGAATGTTGACTGTGGAGCCAAGTAAACTAAAACTGTTAACTATCTCAATCTCTTCACCATCCATACTGATGCTGCCAATTGGCCCAGTGGTTAGAATCTTTGTTTTCTTGATGTTGAGCTTCGGTCCATATAGGAGGCTGCAGTCCTTGATCTTCTGCAGCAAGCACTTCAGGTCCTCCTCAGTTTCAGCAATTTTTTCTTCTTGTAAGTCTCTAAGAAATCAAAACCAAAAAAGTTAAAATCACATATACTTAATAATCTGATGTAATAATAATAATAATAGTAATAATAATAATAATGCGAAATATAATAGAGTAAAAAGAACTCTGGTGGCCTAGTGGCAAGAAGCTGCACTGCAATCCTGAAGGCACACAGTTCGAGGCCACCAGTTGCTCCGTGGGAGAATGATAGACAATCTCCTCCCATGCAATTAACTACCTCTGAAAATGCGCTGGAGGGTCAGCTATAGGTCAGTTCTGACTCTACGGTACACAACAACAACAATGACAACAAATGTAATAATACCTGTTAAGTGCCATCGATTTGACTACAACTCAAAGTGACCCCTGAACAACAGACCTGACCCTGTACCCTATCCTGCGCCATCCTCATGGCCTCCACCATGACCGGGCCCATTGGTACAGTCATTGTATCAACCCATCATCTTCAGAGTTCCCCTTTCTTTCTCTGACCCTGTACCTTTCCCAGCATGATGTCTTTTTCCAAGGATTTGTCTGGCCTGACAAACATGACCAAAATATGTGAGATAAAGTTTCACCATCCTTGTTTCTAAGGAGCATTCTGGTTGCAAAGTCCTCCAAGATAGATTTGTTTCTTCTTTTTTTGGTCCACGGGACATTCGGTACTCATCTTTAACATCATCGTTCAAAGGCATTGATTCTTCTCCTTTCATCCTTGTTCATTCATTGTCCAACTTTCAAATGTGTAGAAAGTAATTCGAAATACCTTGGCTTAGATCATGAAAATGTAAGTCTTTACACTGACATCCTTGCTAATTTAGCAAGTTGGAGAGATCTTTGATAGCAGATTTGTTGAGTCCTTACAGTGTGTGTGGTCTTGTGCTGAGCGTATTATGTTTTATCCTCACTCCAGTCTTAAGCAGCAAGTACTGTTGTTGTTCCCACTTTACAACGGAGGGATTTGATGCAGAAAGAGAATGTATAGTTCCCCCCAAGTCATACAGCTGGTAAGTTGCAAAATGGGTTAAAACTTCTACAGTATGATACCAGTACATTTCTAATCATTTCACATGCTACCTTGGTGGCACAACAGTTAAAAATTCCCCTCTAAATGGAGAGGTTGATCATTAGAACACCACAGCCACTCTGTGGGAGAAAAGACCTAGAGACCTGATCCTGTAAAGATGTCAGCCAATGAAACCTCCGAGGTGGTTCTACGATGTCCAACAGGGTCACTGTGAGGGGGCATTGACTTGATGACTAATAACAATACATGCTGCTTACTTTCCCTAGTTTCCAATGACTTGATTTTGTCATGGGAAGTAAAAGTATTACTTTTGAGTAATTACCACCTCTAATTCATGTTATAGCTCTGGTGGCACAGTCCATAGGGAGATGTGTTGTTAATCCAAAGGCCAGTCCACTCTGAGAGTTTGAACCTACCAGTGTCTCCACAGGAGAAAGATGAGCAGTCCACTCCTGCACAATTTAGAGCCTCAGAATCCCAGTGCAGGATCAGTTTTATGAGTCAGTTCCAAGTTGGCTGCAAGTGAGCTTTTATAATTCACATACAGACACCCTGAAAGCAAAGTGCACAAGGTATTGGCGCTAACTAAAAAGTTAGGGACTTGCATCCACCAGCTGCTCTGAGCAAGAGAGATGGACAGTCTTATAAAGATCACAGCTTCAGACACTGGCTCCAGGGTCACTAGGAGCTGGAGGTTGCTCGGTGGTGGTGTACTTACTTGGTTTAGGGTTTGTATTTTGCATAGAAGTTCTTCCAAGTGACATACCTCTGGAAACCCTATGACCTTTGATAAATGCCTATAGTTAAAAAGGGGCTTCAGGCCTTTTGTTCACAGGGTTGCTGTGAGTCATGCTCAACTCGAAAGCAATCAACAACAAGAACAACAACAGAAGTTCTAGGAATGAAAAACTGTCCTGGACACATGCATAACAAAACAATCCTGCTTTGTTATGGCTCATTCTCCACTGAAGGCTCATCATAGCCCTCCCTAGGAAGAGTGTTAGTCATCCAAGGAGAGTGAACAAAAACTTTTAGTAAACATCGCGTTTTCGTGGAAGCATTCAAATCATGGGGGACGACATACCGGTACAATGGAGCTACTTGAGAAAAGAGAGTAAATATTTTGTTACCTTTTAGTAAATAGTCTGAAAGAGAATCGCCTACTGGGACTCATTCCTCTTGCATGTGTTAGCCTCCCCCCCCCCCCCCCCCCCCCCCCCCCCCCCCCCCCCCCCCCCGCAATTCAGTGAACCTTTATTGAGCATCCCTGAGCTTCCTGGCACCAAGCTAGGACAAGTTAGCACACTGTCAAGGGGACAATTCTGATGGCCTTTCATTTATTGGGCAAAAGGGTAGAGGCAAGAAACCTATGAAAACCAATCTCCTGTTTTAAGCAAATCTTCTGTCTTAATTGTTAAGTCATCTCATGAAAAGCACTGTCTTCTGAGTGTCTAAAGTTCATATTCTTGAACAGTCTCGTGGTTCCCAACCCTCTTTCCCCAGTGCAATTTTATCCATGGGCAATGAATCTGTATAAGCAAATGCTCACTGTAAATGTCATTGCTTGTTCCATAAACAAACAAGTGAAAAACTAAACCAAACCCATGGCTATTGAGTTGCTTTTGACTCATAGCAGCACGACAGGATAGAGTGAACTGACGCATGGGGTTTCCAAGGCTGGAATCTGCAGAAGCCGACTGCCCATAGAAAGGCCGCTGGGTTTGAACCTCCGGTCAGCATTCAAAAACTTAAGGTTATTCTGTTCCATCAAAACTAAAAAAAAACCCTCATTGCTGTCTAGTTGATGTTGGCTCGATATTGAGCCTCCATCGAGTTGTAAGACTGTAAATCCTAACAGGAGAAGAACGCCTAACTTTCACCCAAGGAGGCACTGGTGGTTTTTGTTAGGGTCGGAGAGAAGAAAGGGAACATGGAGATGAAGGTCCAAGGAAGAGGCAGGAAAAAGGAACTAGGGTCAGTCACAACCGCTGCCGCCTTGGACAGACCTCGCTGTCCCCACACCGTAGTTTTGTGTATCCAAATAGGAGTACCCTGACCCTGGGGAAGCTCAGGCTCTGCCCTGCCGTGACCTTGGAGAACTCCAGGGTAACCACGGTGACATGCCATGAGATGAAGAGTTGTCTCTCATCACCAATCAGAAAAAAAGCTACTATTTGTAAAAGCAAGAGATTTAAGATTAAGGAGAAGACCCCGTGTATATTGAAACCCTGCCATAGACAAGTGTTCCTTCTCAGTCGTGAGAGGGGACCCGCTGTCTGACTCTTGTGTACTGTGCCCAGCTGTTTGTATTTCCTTCTTTCACTAGTAAACTTGATACTATTCACTTTTGTGAATGTCTGTCTGTGGGAACTTTGGAGGAACTTGCCAGTTCTCTCCAGTTGTTCAGTCCTGGGTATCTTCTACTCTATTACTGGAACCTAATAGATTCTAACAGATGGAGACTTGTTCCCTTTGTGGTAAGCAGCACAGTGTACTACAGATTATGTCATTAGATTTCCTTCTACTTGTTCCAGAGAGATCTCTGAATCGGTACATATAAAGAAGGATCTTTATTCCATGACTCTGTCCCTTCTGCACTTGCTCTCACTTCCTCAATAATTTTCCCCTTAGTGACTAAGTTGACCAAGTCAGAAACCTCTAGGCTCCGTGAAAGTAGGCACATCATCTCTTTTTATAAGCCCAATATCACATGTCCTTCTCAATCCTTGAAACGCAGACTATATTGTTGTTGTTTGCTGTTCTTGAGTTGATTCCAACCAGTGGCAACTCCATGTACCACAGAACAACACATGGAGCTATCTTTCAGCACCTTCACAATCGTTGGTACCCACTAGTTCATTTTTTTCCAGTCACCTGTATTGTGAGTGCCTTTTTACCTCAGGGTTAAATTTTGCAGGACTATATAAAAGAACATTGTCTTGTAACTCACAAGGTTCTCGTTGGCTAGTTTTTGGAAATAGATTTCTAAGGCTTTCATCTTAGTCTAAAAGCCTTGATGAAAT
This sequence comes from Elephantulus edwardii, assembly GCF_000299155.1. NCBI lineage: Eukaryota > Metazoa > Chordata > Mammalia > Macroscelidea > Macroscelididae > Elephantulus > Elephantulus edwardii. Next base: position 945,392 of record NW_006399947.1, read on the forward strand.
CTCTTGGTGTTGGAATATTAGTGGCATACATAGTTCCTCTTTGTATTGTGCCTCTTGGTATTAAAACATTAGTGGCATAAAGCTTCACAGATATTTAGAAACCTTACTAAAACCAAGGACTATAAACTTCATTCAAGAAAACCTTGGAAGAACTCTAGTAGTCCTAATCCACAACATAAACAGTTTTCCAAGTATCCTGAAAAATCTACAACCAGGAGAAGATAAAATAAATGAATGGGACCTTCTAAGAATCAAATCCCTATGCACATCCAAAAACTTCTCCAACAGGGTAGAAAGGGAAGCCACAGATTGGGAAAAAGTATTTGGTAATGACATGTCAGATAAGGGACTCATATCCAGAATTTATAAAATACTTGAGCACCACAACAAGACAAAGGTAAATAATCCTGTTGAAAAATGGGCACAGGATATGAACAGACACTTCACCAAAGAAGACATTCAGATGGCTAACAAGCACATGAAGAAATGTTCAAAATCCCTAGCTCTAAGAGAGATGTAAATCAAAACAACTATGAGATATTATCTCACCCCAGTCAGAATAGCAAAATTTAACAGAACAGCAAGCAACAAATGCTGGCGAGGTTGTCAAGAAACTGGAACCCTTATTCATTGTTGGTGGGAGTGTAAAATGGTGCAAGCACTGTGGAAAGTGGTATGGTGCTTTCTCAAAAATCTGCAAATAGAGATACCATTTGACCCATCAATTCCACTACTGGGAATATATCCCAAAGACACCATAACTGACATACAAGCAGATATATGCACAGCCATGTTCATCGTGGTTTTCTTCACAATAACAAAGAGCTGGAAACAACCCAGGTGCCCATCAACAAATGAATGGATAGAGAAGCGGTGGTATATTCACACAATGGGATACTACGCTGCATTGAAAAACAAGGAACTCATGCAATATTATTAAAAATGGGTGAGCCTGGAGGACATTATGCTGGGTGAAATATCTTAGTCACAAAAGGACAAATACTGCATGGTGCCACTGCTGTAAAATGGGACTGATATCAGGGTTGGGGTAAGACTGAGAAAAAATTCTCACCACTGGACCAATTGGTAGCATCAGGACGGA
>NW_006399947.1:948233-992259 GCF_000299155.1 Elephantulus edwardii
CCTGACATACTTTGGACATGTTGTAAGGAGAGACAGGTCTTTGGAGAGGGACATCATGCTGGGCAGAGTGGAGGGACAGCACAGGAGGGGAAGACCCTCTATGAGGTGGATTGATTCAGTGACTGTTGCAATCAGGATGGGTGTGTCAGAGGCAATGAGATTGGCACAGGATAGAGCAGAGTTTAAGGCTGTTGTACATAGGGTCGCTATGAGTCGCAAACGACTCGACGGCACATAACAACAACAAAAACAAGCACTGAAACAGATGAGGAAGAGAATAATTTAAAAGCAATGTATGATAGGTATATTATGGTTATCACAAGAGCCCACAATTAAGGTTGCATAGTGGAATGTACTTGGCATGATGGGAGGGGTGCAGGGGGATTGTGTACCAGGGAGGGAGTGTTTCCTTTACTTTTCAAAGAGAGGAGCAAACTGGTCGGTGGTGGGGAGGGCTAGGCAGGGAGAGAAGTGCAGCAATGAAGGAATGGAAATCCAAAATCTCTGTAAATGTTCATTAAAATGATTAAAATTTAAAAATAATAAATTTACAAGCCTTTACATTATAACAAACTGAAACACAGATGGAGAACATGGACTTTGTTGTTGTTTTTAGGTGTCATCAAGTCAACTCCAACTCCTATCAATGCTTTGGACAACAGAGCTAAACCTTGCCTAATCTCACCATCCTCATAGCCTCTGATATGCTCCAGACCACTGCTGTGGTCTCTGTGTAAAAAGTCTCCTCCTGACATTATTCCCAAAGCACGTGAGATGGAGTCTCACCATCTTTACCTCTAAGACTTTTTCTGACACAGATTTTTTGTTCTTTTGGCGCTCCAGGTGATCACTTAACTCATTGCTGCCAAGTTGAAACTGACTCAGCTGATCTTCCACTGAGTTTCTAAGGCTATAAATTACCTGGGAGGAGATTACCTGTCTTTCTCACACAAGCCACTGGTGACTCCTAACCATCAGAGAGATGTGGCTTTTGAATTTGCAGCGTAACTCCCTTTGGACTCTTGTGGTTAGGTGCTGTTGAATGGACTGTGACTCACAGTGACCCTAAGAACAGTGGATCTGAACCTAGCCCTATTCTGAGACATCATCCCTAATACACTTGAACCCTTTGCTACAGGCACTATTTAGTCCAGCTTCTCAAATGTTTTGCTCTGCATACAGATTGAATAGGTATGGGGAAAGAAAACAGCCAGGATGCATACTTTTCTTGATTTTAAACTGTACAGTGTTCCTTTTCTCTGTTCAGACAACAACCTCTTGGTGTAGGTCTAGGATTAACATCATACAATTAAGCATTCGAAGGTATTATGTAATGATAACTTCACATTATTAAAAGTATGGTAAGGCTAAACTTCTATTATTTGTCAGTTGCAGGTTCAAACCTTCCTGTTCACGGTCCAATGCATAACTCACTGCTCCATCAGGGCTCCACATGTGATTATAATCAATACCATTGATACCAGTAGTCATAAGATCAGAAGATGTAAAAGCATTTGCCTGCATATGTATCACAACAAATAACGGCTAACATTAAGAAGAAATCAGAACACTTAATTGTACTCATTTGAAACTAGATCAAGAGGCTGATGTCCAAACAGATCAAAAGAACACTACATTGTTTAAAATCAAGAAAGATGTCCATCAGAGCATTATCCTTTCTCCATACCTATCCAATCTCTATGCTGAGCAGATAATTTGAGAGGGTAGACTTTATGAAGAATATGTGGCATCAGGATTGGAAGAAAACTCATTAACAATTTGTGTTATTCACATAGACAGACATCCTTCTGGTATTCTCTGCTTTAAGTCAAAATCTATCTGGCATCAGCAGTGACATCACAGATGACAGGGCCTCTTTCAAACCCAGCTTGAGTCTCTGGCAGCTCTCTGGTAATGAACTGTTCTGTTGGGGCCTGGCTAACTTGTAAAGCAAGATTAGCCCTGTACCAAAAGACCAGCAAGACTAACTCTATCTTGGCTATAGTATCCGCTTGACAGAAAACAACTCAAGGAAGTAGGATGTTAAAAAGTAAGCCATACTGCAGCCATTTTATGCAAGTAGCCATTTTGTGCCAGGTTCAAACGTGCAGATGTTTGAAGGCGAGCAAAACCAAGTTTAACCGTTCCTTGAACCCCAAGGCCAAGCAAGGATGTGCAGAATGCAGAATGGTATGTCCCTCCCCAAAGACTCTGTTCTGATGGCCTTGCTTGCTATTTGGAAGCCCTGCTAGCAGGTGGCTCAAAAATCAAAACAAATGTATTGTCAGCCTTGAGGCTGAGTTGTTTTTCTGTTCACTGCAAAAAGAATTTAAGACAGGAGTTCAATAATAAACTTTGCTATTCACTGTAAAAAAAAAAAAAAAGATCAGAAGATGTGTTGCACTGGAAAAATCTACTGTCAAAGACCTTTCCAAAATGTTAAAGAATGTCAGTTTAAAGACTAAAGTGCACCTGATTCAAGCCATGGTCTTTTCAAACATTTGCTATGCATCTGAAAGTTGGATAGTGAATAAGGATTACGGAAGAATTGATGCCTTTGAGTTGTGATACTCATACTTTGGACGTGTTTGCTAGGAGAAGCTATTCCTTGGAGAGGAACATCGTGCTCAGAAAAGTGGAGGGACGGTGAAAGAGAGGAAGACCCTCCACCAGGTGGATTGACACAGTGACTGTAGCAATGGGTTCATGTGTGTCAGAGACTGTGAAGATGGCACTGGACAGGGCACAGTTGAGATCTCTTGTTTAGAGGGCTGCTGTGAGTCATATTGACTCAACAGCACCTAACAACAACTCATTCATGTAATCTGTAAGTCCTGCCAATTTTATCATCAGAGGAATTTCTTTTCATTAGAGTGGTTCCCAGTGGCACCTCCCTATTTCAAATTGTCCTAACCTTTCACCTGCATCGTTATCATAACCTGTCACCTGGCAATCCTACTTTATATCCTTCCACTTAAAAAAATTTAGATGACCTATTTCCCTCATTTTTCACCTACAAGCTGGTATTTGTGGTCTTACCTTATTGAGTTCCAATTTTTTTCTTCATCTTTTAAAAACAAAAATCTCTCTCCTTCCACTTTCTGTTATTCTATGCTTGCAGACCTCCAAACATAACATGTCAAGTCAGACTTAAGCTCCTGCTGTTATCTTTATGTAGTAATCCCTCATAATCCTTAAAGATACAAAGTAGATGCTACCCGGTGTGGGATGCTGCTCTACTTTTTTATCGTTGCTGTAATAAATTACCACACATTTAGTAGCTTTAAGCAACACCTATTTATTATTTCATAGTTCTGTAATTCATGGATCTGGGTTCATGAAATTGGCTGAATTTTCTAACTTCTCATGAGGCCAAAAATCAAGGTATTGGCAAGACTCTTTTCTCAAGACCCAGGGGAAGAATCTCTTCCAAATTCACTCAGCTTCTTGGCTGAACTGTTTCTTGTGATTGCAGGATGGAGCTTCCCATTTCCTTGACTTGTGAACTATCTATCTTCAAGCCAATAAGGGCATATCAAACACTTCCCATGCTGGAAACCTGACCAGCCCCTTTGACCTTGCTATTTGCTACAACTCTCTGGCTTTTAAGGCCTTATCTGATGACACTAGATTCACTCGCATAATCCAGGCTAATCTTATCATATTCACAAATTCCTTGGATTAGGGCATGACTAACTGTGGGGAGCCATTATTCTTCCTACCACTAAAGCACATTTTAGACTTGTGTCCAGTGCATGCGCCTCCTTTGTATTCCTAGGGTATGCATTACTGATTGTTGCCTAAGTGACAGCTACTTCTCATTCTCAGCATCTACTCACTGCCAGCTCCTGCGTCCCACGCTAGAGGAAGAGCATGCCAATTCTTGCTTTCTCTTTCCTGCATTTAGGATTTGAGTATGTGACCTAGTCCTGGACACTGGGACTGGGAAGTCTTGTACAGAATTTCTAGGAAATAATATTTTTTTTTCCCTATGGAGCTTTGGTAAGAAGGTCCATTGCAATAGCAAAAGCAAGTGGTTCAAGACCACCTGCTGCTCTATAGGAGGATGGACAATTTTCTCTTGTGCCACTAACTGACTCTGAAAATCTGCTGGAAGGTTAGCTATGGGTCGGTTCTGACTCTACAACAACAATGACGATGTGGAGAGATAACAAATTATTTGAGAAGCTGGGCTTTATGAAGAGGAGTGTGGCATCAGTATTGGAGGGAGACTTATCAGTAACCTATGTTATGCCGATGTCACAACTTTGCTTGCTGAAAGTGAGGAGGACGTGAGGCACTTGCTTCAGAAGATAAAAAAAATGCAGCCTTCAATATGGATCTCATATCAATACCAAGAAAACAAAGATTCTTACCACTGGACCAATATGCAACATCATGATGGATGGAGAGGAGATTAAAACTGTCAAGCTTCATCTTGCTTGGATCCACCATTAACACCCTTGGTACCAGCAGTCAGGAAGTAAGGAGATTTATTGCACTGGGAAAATCTGCAGTTAGGGACCCCTCCAAATTATTGAGGAATAAAGATGTCAGTTTAAGGACTAAGGTGTGTCTGATTTAGGCCATAGCCTTTCTGATTACCTACTATGCATCTGATAGCTGGACAATGAATAAGGATGATAGAAAAAGAATTTATACCTTTGAGCTGTGGTGTTGGACATTCCATGGATGGTCAACAAACAGATATATCTTGGAGATAATGAAGATGGAGTGCTTTTGGCGGCAAGAATGAGGAAGTTTCGCCTCATGTACTTGTGGCATGTTGCTAGGAGAGGCTATTCCTTGGGGAAGGACATGATGTTGGGAAGGGTGGATAGTTGAAGGAAAAAGAAGATCCTCAGGCGGGTGGATTGACACAGTGACTGCTGTAATGGGCTCTTGTGTGTCAGGAAGTGTGAGGATGGTGCAGGATAGAACAGGGTTCAGATCTTTTGTTCATAGGGTTGCTATGAGTCGTACTCAACTCAATGACATCTAACAAGAACAACAACAACAACAACAACAACATTTTTCCTTAATTCACACACACACACACACACACACACACACACACAGAACTGATTTTCCAGTCTTCAAGCACCATTGTATGAAGTTATGATGTTGAAAGGTTCAACAGCCTATTTGTGACCTTGCCTGATGGAGAAGCAAACAGAAGAGTGTATTGAGCTACAACACCTTCCCACTGCTGTTGAGTCAGTTTGACTAATGATGAGACTCCATTGGGCTCCCAAGTATATAAATCTTAACAAGAGGAGGTGTTTTTTTCTTTCTCTGACACAGCAGCTAGAGGCTCAACCTTACAGTAAGCCCCTCAGCACTTAACCTACTGTGCCACCAGGACAGGATCTTTTGTGTTTTTGTTACACTCCCTCAGACTTGTTATGCTGTCTTAATTTCTAGTACCAGTAAAAGCACATCATACTGGGAAACGGAGAGCCTCCGTGAAAAGGAGGGAGACTCTCACACAATGGATTTCCACAGTGAACCCAACAATGGGTTTCAGCATGAGATCGTGAGAATGGCATGTGGTAGAGCAAGCTTTTGTTCCATTGTACCCTGGGTTGCTATGAGACAGTAGACTTAATGGCATTTAACAACAGCAACAACAACAACAAGAACAGCAAGTTGTTGTTAGGAGCTCTGGTGGCCTAGTCCACAGGGAGCTGGACTGCTAGCCCAAGGGTTTGCTTTCTGGTGGTTCAAAGATGTTAGAGGATTGTGGATCCTTAGGAGGGGGATGGGCAATTTCCTCCTTATGTGATTTACAACCTGGGAATTCACTGGAGGGTCAGTTATGAATTAATTTTAATTCTACAGCCTGGAGTGAGTGAGTGAGTAAGTGAATTTTTTCTTTTATTACTCACATTACTTTCAGTAGGGGTTCCTCCACATTTAACTCAAAGAAGCTTAATTGAGAACTTCATCAGATCTTTCCCCTAATGTATTCTAACACTTAACTGCATTGAACTATGTTGGTTCCCCTTATGAGTCTATAAGACCGTGAGGGAGAACTTTCAGATCTGATCACCTTTTAAAAAATATTCTTGCACCTAGGATAGGATATAACAGTAAACTCTTAGAAACTATTTGATGAATGAATGAGTGGAAAAAAAAAAGTCCTCCTTCTTCATCAGATTCTCACATCCAAGCACATACTACTCTCATTATCTCTGTCTAAGGTGCTCCCGATTCAGGTCATGGTCTGCTCAATCACTTGCTATGCGTCTGAGAGCTGGACAATGACTAAGGATGGCAGAAGAATTGATCCCTCTGGGTTGTAGTATTGGAGAAGAGCACTGAATGCCCCATGGACTGCCAAGAGAACCAGCATGTCTTGGAAAAAAGGCAGCCTGAGTGTTCGTTGGAGGTAAGAATGGCAAAGCTTCATCTCATACACTTTAGGCATGTTGCTAGGAGAGAGCTATTTCTTGGAATAGAACATCTGCTGGGAAAGGCAGAGGGTCAGTGAAGGAGAGGGAGGTCCTCAACCAGATGGATTGACACAGTGACTGCAGCAATGGGCTCAAACGTGTTAGAGATGATGAGGATGGCCCAGCATAGGACAGGGTTCAGGTCTGCTGTTCATAGAATTGCATTGAGTCATTATCAACTCAAAGGCACCTAACCACAACAACAACGACTCTCATAATGATTAGGGCTGCCATGTCTAGTTGGTCAGGTTGTGCCCTGCTCAGAATTCCTCATTATGGCAAGGGGACAGTGGGAACTGAAATCTCACCTACTCTCCTCAAGTCATGAACCCTAGCATGGAACTGTCCAGAGGACAGGGATAATTCCAGATACTTTTCTTTGTTTTTTTCCCCTTTTAATTTACACAAAGCAGTTTTGTAGGACTTGTGTCACTGCAATGGCTCCCATTCTGACTTTTCTTTTTTGATAATGTATATGCTTTTGCTTTTCCTTGCTCATTTTTCTGTGGAGTGAACGATTCTTTTCAGGTTCTAATCATCATGTTCCGAGGACACAGGCAACTATTTTGAGAAGCTTATTAGTACTAAAATATTGGTGAGATTATGACAACGTTCTGGGAATAATTATTTAATACAACAAAAAAAGAAGAAAAAATGAAGAAATCCAACCTGCTACCAGCTGCGAGCAAGTGCTTTCTAACTCCTGGTGACTGTTCAGTGTTGAAGGCTGTAAACATTTCTCCTAAAATGTGTACAGGAGAAGGAGAGAGTCCGTCTTTCTCTTGGCAGCAGTTGGTGGACTCAAATCACTGGCCTTCTTTTGGTTAGTAAGCCGTGGGCACATAACTAACTCATTATGTCATTGTTGTGTGCTTGAGTTGGAACCAAGCCATCACTGACCCTCCATAGAGCTTTCAGTGACATTTAATCACACGGGGGTGGGGGGTGGGGGGGAGATTGCCCATTCTTCTCCTCTGGAGCAGCTGATGGATTAGAGCCCTGTACCTTCAGAATTGTAGCACAACTTCTTCCTGTTAGGCCACCAAAGCTCCCTATTGTGCCATTCAAGCTCCTTTTGATAGAACTCTCCCTGCAGAGGCATTTAGGGAGCTGTGGTGGGTTGGTATTAAGGAGTTGCACTCCCAAATCAAAGTCACAGGGTTAGAATCCACCAGCTGCCCTGCTGGAGAAAGATGGCCCGTCTCCTCCCATGCCATTTACTGCCTCTGATAGCCCGGTGGAGGGTCAGTTAGGATTCAGTTCTGACTCAACAGAACAGAACAACAACAGCAGAGGTATTTGCTTTAAAGACATAGTTGCTTTAGGAGTGAGGGAGCTAAGGCACAAAGGGGTTAAGGAATTGCCTTTTCGGATAGCTAATACGGAGAAGATGGGACATTTGAAACTCAAGGTCGCTGGTAGTGCATTGGTTTGCACTAGAATGCTGTCCTACAGGGTGGCTGTTGGAACTCTTTTAAGAGTCTTGGAAGAAAGGCCTGGCAATTTGTTTCCATGAAGATTTCAGCCAAGAAATCCTTGAAGCAGTTTCAACTTGTTACATGGAGTGAAAATAGTGCCAGTCGGTCAAAGACAACAGGCTTTTTGATTGGTTTGGTCTTTGTTGTTGTTCCTTCTTATTGTAGCAGCTCGCTGTGCTCGCCATCTCTTCAGGGTAGTGCAAGCGCTTCATCTTTGCTCCATTTTACCGATGTATGCGTGTTGGGTGTGGAAAGGAGGAAGCTGACTGGACACGAGTGTTCCCAAGACTTGCCCTTCCTTTCCCCCTCCCGCCCCTTCCTTTCCTCCAAACCCCAAGGCTACTGGCAGAAAGTTCAGGTCCCCAGATGCCCCTGTGCTCAGGTTAGCCATGGCCAGGGAAGGGGCCAGGTGGGCTAAGGGCTGGGGAGATAGGACTTGGTAAAAGCTGTAGAGGGAGAGGTTCAGGAGCAGAGCCCTCCAGCCATGCCATAAACGGCTGCGCTCCGCCGACAGGCACAGGCGGGGAGGCGCACGACCGCAGAGGGAGCAGAGCTGCCAGACGCCCAGAGCCCCAGCCCAGGCCTGCGGGAAGGTAAATGCAAATGAGCCCTGAGTGGCTGTCTGCAGAAGGAGGGTTTTCAGTATGCCAGCCCAGTTTCCCTCCTTCAGCTTGAATGCCGATTTTATTTCTGCATTTTATGAGCATGAGCGAGGGAATTAATTTCCTCAGTTTATTATGAAAGTCTTGTCCAAATAAATTTTGCTCACAAATGCTGTCCTGGAAGAGGGCCGTACTAAAATAATATAGAGATGATTAAAAGTCTGATTTATAGGTAAGGTGAATTACCAGATTTATGCCAAATTAGTACAAAAGATGAAAAGAGAATAAAAGTCTCCTCCAGGGAGCTGGGGACCTTTGTAAAAGAAAATATTTAGGGTACACATACCGTCTCCTCAGCCAAGCTTTACCACATTCCCCTTGTCCCTTTCTGTCTCTTACTAGCTTGCAAAATCTCTGGAGGCAATATTTGGATAATTCATGTGTTTATTAATGATATTTTATTTGTAAGAAAGGAGTTGTATACTAGAGAGGTCTATTTTCAAAAATTATTTTTTTTATTCTCCACTAAACTTTCTCTCTCGTGACAAGGCTACTCCTTTCATCCCACTGTGATTTCCACAGACACCAGGGCCTTTACCTCCCTCTCCATATTTCCTCCCATGCGCAAAAGCGCAAGGTCCAGATATAAGCTTCTCTGAGGTTACATTGAAATTTGAATGACATCATGATGAAAACCTGTCTCTAAACCATTATTGAGCACTTCGTATGGATCAGGTACTTTTCTAAGTGCTTTCTAATCATTCAATTTCATGCTCACAATTACGTTGTATTAATAGGTAGATATTATTGTTGTCTCACTTTACAGATAGGTAAAAGAAGCTTGAAAAGATGAGTCATTTTCTCAGGATCAGAGCTCATTGATCTTTTTTGTTGTCACTGAGTTGCTTTCAACTCAAAGTGACCCATGTGACATAGTTAAGTTACCACATACCTTTTTCAAGATTGCAATCTTTCTGGAAGAAGATCCGGCTGTGCAGAAGAGGAGCATTGAGAAGTGTTGGAAAGGTTATTGATTAGAGGAGTAGGTTGTGTCAAGTGTCCTGTTCATGGTCGCATAGGCACACAGCAGGTCTGATCAGGTTGAAGGCCCTTTCTGCTCCTCTTTTGTTTGGACATTTGATACATTTTGTAGTGTCTAAATTAATAACTCTGGTAGTCCAGTGGCCTACAGGTAAGGACTGTACTGCCACCATGAAGGCATGCTATTCAGATCCACTAGCTGCTATGTGGGAGACAGATGTTCGACCTCCTTGCAATTTACTGTCTCTGAGAATCTGCTGGTGGCTCAGCTATGGGGCTGCTCTGACTTGTATGTACATAACAGCAACAAGAAGAAGACTAGAACAAAGTACACCGGTGGCATAGTGGTTAAAATGCTAGGCTGCTAACCTAAGGTTGGTGATTTGAACACACCAGCAACGCTGCAGAAGGAAGATGTGGTGGTCTGTGATCATGAAGAGTTACAGTCTTGTAAGCTCCAGGGACTTGCTCTGTGTCCTGGAAGGTCATTATGACTCGAAGGCGACTTGCTGTTAGTGGATTTAGTTTTGGTGAATAGATTAAAACAAAACAAAAAAAAAGGGACTATGCTGAAGAGTCTTTTCAAAAGAGAAGAATCCTGCCTTACTTGTACCCATATTAATCAAATGATTGGAGGTCAGGTGAATGAAACCCCAGACCTGGAGCCAGAATATTAAGTTCTGTCTGTAGCTCTGCCTTAGGCTGGCTGCATGTTTTGGAAAGATTCCTAGGTCTCTGTGCTGATGAAATGTGATTGGTTACTTTTTCCCCCCTGTTTAGCACTATTCGTTACAAACCTACTTTTTTTTTTGTTTTAAAAATTAATTTTAATGAAAGTTTACAGAGACTTAGGGTTTCCATTCATTCGTTGTTGCACTTTTCTCGCTGCCCACCCCTCTCCCCAATTCACTCTTCTCTTTGAAAAGGAAAACTTCTTTCATTGTTATACAATCCCTCCCTCCAAGTCCTCTCCGTATGCAGCCTTCATTCTAGACTCCTGTCATGACAATAACCCCTAATCATATATCCTTTTTAAACAGGTCTCTTCCTCATCTGTTTTAATGCAGAAAGACATCCTATTAGTACACATACTTTGGGCATGTTGCTTGTAGAGACTGTTTCTTGCAGAGGGACATCATACATGAAGGTAGGAGGATTGGCCAAGGAGAGTAAGACCCTCAGCCAGATAGAATGACACAGTGCCTGCAGAAATGGACTCAAGTGTGTCAGAGATTGTAAGGATGGATGGCACAGGACAGGACAGGGCTCTGATCTGTTGTTCGTAAGGTCACTATGGGTCATATTTGACTCGATAGCACTTAACAACAACAACGTAATAGGACATGTGGTTGTTATTAGCCTACTGCTCTGGTGGTCTAGTGGTAAGGAGTTGTGTTGCCAACCCAAAGGCGGGAAGTTGAAATCCATCAGCTTTTCTGGAAGAAAGATGGACAATCTCCCCTTACGTATTTATGAATTTACAACCTCTAAAAATAACTGGAGGGCCAGCTAGAAATTACTTCTGATATGACAGCACATAACATCATCAACAACAACAACAACAACATGCTGTCAGAAGTGGATCTGTGTTTTTCAAATATTGCCTAGGAATATCAGGAACCTCCCACCAATCCTCTGGGCCTGTGAGGAAGCAGGAGGCCAGGCGACATTTAGAATAGAGAATATGATCAAGTATCCCTTTTTAGATAATCTGCAACTACAAGGAAGCCAGATGTGCAAACTTGGAAGTTCAAGATAGCAGGAGGTTTGACATTCTCTCTGATGTCTCCCGGTTTTTCAATGGGAGACATCAACAGGGAACTAGCAGACCCTGTCCCTTGTTTAAGTTTGAAGTGCCCATCTTGAGCCTTCCTGGATGACTTGGGTTATACAGATTCTTCTTAGTTCTCACCTGAGCACCCCAATTATACTGAGCATGCTAGCATTTTGTGTTCAGAAGTTGACTCTTCTTTGACTTATAAAATTTTTTTTTTCAGGAGCAGGCACTCTTCAGGGCACTCATATAGGTCTGTCTTGGAGAGGGTAAAACCAAGTTTCTCCTTGGAGTCTAGGATTTTGAAGCTCTTCTCACATACTCTGGCCATGTGGCCAGGAGAGATTGGTCCTTGAAGAAGGACATCATGCTCAGAAAGGTGGAGGAACAGTGCAGGAGAGGAAGACCCGGGATGAGATGGATTGACACAGTAACTGAGGCACTAGGAGTAGGTGTGTTGGAGTCAGTGAGACTGGTTCAGGACAGAACAGGGTTCAGAGCTGTTATACATAGGATTGAAAGCTATGAGTCACAGGTGACTTGGCGGCATATAACAACAGCAACTCTTTGTAAATAACACAGGTTTATTGGAACTCTCCATCCTCAAGGGCTGCATGCTTTCAATAAATACTACCCCTGGAGCTATCAAGGTTGGAGTAGTATTTCCCAATGCTGAGAAAGGTGCTACCCTAAAAAGATCGGTTGTTCAAATTTACCTACTAGTGTTGTAGAAGAAAGGATTGGTTCTCTGCTTCAGGGAAGACCGGTCAGGAAACCCTGCAGTGGACTTGGCTTTGGACTGGGGAAGCCAGCAGAGCTGCTTCCAGGATAGAAGGCAAAAGATGCAAGAGTGCTGACCTCTGGAGAGGATGGACTTTAATCCAGTGCCCTTGCAAGTTCTCTCTAGCTTATCCTAGGGAGGACACGGACTTTGGAAATACTATAAAGGGAAAGAGCAACTTTGCAAAACTAGGGAGGACATTGCTTCAAGGAAGGACAATTCTTAAATGACAGGGTTGAAACGAAATGCATTTCTGGTAAACTTGGAAATAGGATCCCTGAGTCAGCTGAGAAAGCCCAGACTCTTATGGTAAAGAAGAATTACAAATTTATTAGGTATAAAATAATGTCAACATGAATAAATAAATAAATAGAAACCCCATGCATATATTTTACAAAAAGTCTTCTTCAGAGAAGAACCTCCGTCAGTCTATCTTGTCTGCTAGATTCATACATCAGGCTCCCTTAGGCTCAGGCTGAAGAGTAAGCTGTTCTTCATTTCCTGTGCATCTCAGTTGATTTTTTTCCTCTGACTTTTAAGAAGAAACCAGAAATCTTGACAAGTGCATGTTCTTAGTCACAGGATTACCTTTCCTCCCTCCTAAATTACTGGTTCTTCAGCTTTCTTGGATGTCTTTGTGTCATTTTCCTGTGCCTTACAGATAGGTGGGAGTGGGGACCATCAGGTAAACAGAAGTTTCAAATTCAGTCATTCTTCAGTTCTTTTCTACATCCAGGCATCTAAAGAATGAATTTGCTAGAGTAGGTGGCTCTCATTACTTTTTCTGCTTCATTTGAAGGGGAGGGTGGTCTTCGTGGATTGAGAACAAGCATCCCCTTTGCTAGCGCCCCTCAAACAAGCATTTTAGTATCTCTATTTCAGTATCTCTTATGTAGCCATCAATCACTGAAATATGCTGGTGCTCACATCAGAACATCCTGTTCTTACTGGTTGTCATAAAACAGGTGCACTTGAAGCCTCCCTCATTTGAAAAGTTGTCAGTTTCCAAAAAACACTTAAATTCACATTTTGAAAATTAGAGCCCTTGCCTCCAGGTTCAGGTCCTGAGAAATACTTGATGGATCTTGGCACATAAATGTTAAATAACAGTAATAAATTAATAAATACATAAGTTATTTAAATATAGCATGAAGGTAATTCACAACCTGAGAACAGGGAAACCTATAAATAAATGAGCTGGTTGTTTCAGGGGGCACTTAACATTTAACCATAAAAACATAGTGAAGACATTATTACTATCCTTAAAAAAAAAAAAAGCAAGTTAGATGGGGGATTTTTTGATTGTTGTATTTTGTCCTTTGCTGCGAAGTTTATAAAAAATTCTGGCTGATAGCTTACTCTTTTCCTTTAGGGACTCTTTCTGGATTTGTTACCTACAAAAAGGAAGATCAAAATATGAATGAGATGTGCAGCCCCAAACCCTTCTTACTTCACATACAACTTTATCCTGTGCAGGGGACAGGGTTCAGAGTGGTTATGAGTCGTACTCGATTCAACAGCTTTCAGCAGCCATCCATACTCTACTCAACAGCAGCCATCAAGAGTGGGGCCTTTTTTTCTGTGGCCTAGAATTTGGCTGCAACTATGTTCGCCAGAGGATCTCTTGAGAATTTTCTTAATATCTAATCATGTCACTTCCCTGCTTAAAGCCCTTCAGTGGCTCCTCATGGACCTCAGGACAGAGTTCTAACTCCTGCATTCAGTTGGTAGGCCCTCCACTCTGAGGCCTGCCCACCTCTCTCTTTCGCGTTTGCCTTTCCCTGAGAAGCCCTGCTAACATACACAGTCAGGTCTCAGCTATAGTTGGCAGTTTGAACCCTTCTAGTAGCTCTGTAGGAGAAAGACCTGGTGATCGGCTTCTGTAAAGACACAGCTAAGAAAACCCTGTGACACAGTTTTCTCTGTCACATGGATTCACCGTGAGTTGAAATCGACTTGATAGCTCCAACAACGAGGAAGAAAGACTCATATCTGTTCTCTTTGCTGTTGTATTCTTATGCAGCACCGTGTCTGGCAATTATGGGCATCAAATAAAGTTTGCTAATGAACAACTGTATATATCTGACCCTGGCCACTGTGTCCAGGGCACCCTACTTGTCCACTGCTCTTTGGCTGTGCCCCCTACTGTTACCCAGCACCCAGGGACGCCTAGTGAGCAGATCTAGACTGGGTTTCTCGGGTCTCCTCACCGAATTGCAGGAGGTAGATGCCCATTCACTCCAGGAGGAGCTATAGTAGCGGTCCCGGGCTTGCACCTGGATCTCAGCGTTCTTATGGCAGGTAATTTTGGCTGAAGTCTTGTCCACACAGAGTTTCTCTTTCTGTAAAGGATAGTGTAATCTGTGAATGCCTGGTGGCAACAAGGTCAAAAGGCCTGCATATTTCTTCAAAGCACAACCTCCCCAAACCATCAGACCTAGGTCTTAGCCACATATGCAATTCACAGGGTCGAGTGTAGAACGTCTGCCACCTACTGGCAGAAGCGCTAAACACAGATTCTACTTTTCTTTATTGCACCGTAAGTGATGCAAATGGTTAACGTGCTCAATCAACAGTTGAAAATTTAGGTCCCCGAGAGAATCAGAAGAAAAGTGTGGTGACCTACTTCCAAAAATAAGTCATTGAAAATCCAATGGAGTATTTTTCTACTCTGTCACACATGAGGTCGACATGGTTGACTCAATCACAACTGGTTAGTGGTTAAGAGAGGATTTGGACCACCTTTCATCTTTCTACTATAGATGTCTTGTCCAAAGACCCCAGATACACTCACTCTAGTACTAGGATGTCGGACCACGCTAGCTCTGCTCTGTTTCCTGGACATTCAGAAGCAGTATACCTTGATTTTTCCAGTAGACAAATCTGAGTTCAAATCCTGGCATATCTACATGTTACACTTCTTCCTCACTTATCAACTATATCATTATTTGACATTTTTAAATTTAGGACAATAATAAAGATCCCACTATTATATGTCTGAGCCTGTCTGCAGTAATAAATGCTGAGGTGAGTGCAATGCTCGCTGTGAAGTGTTAGGTGTTAAGGTTATGGGGAGGCTTGACTGTGATGCTTGTGGTAGTTACAGAAGGATGACATCGGGAACCTATGTAATACTGTGTTATTGTTATGAACTGTTAAGTTGGAACCAACTCATAGCTGACCCTTTAGTGGATTTTCAGAGGCAGTAAATCCCAATGGGGGAGATGGCTCGTATTTCTCTTGAGGAGCAGCTTTGTACTGCTTGCCTTTGTTGGCATTGTGATTTCTTACCTCTAAACTGCTTCCCACCAGTGCTCCCTATGTAATAATGAAGTCATCCTGCCTTTTGTGATCTGATATGGTCATCCTCTATTTTTGCATAACTATTCAGTCTTTGGAACCTAACCATGTCAAGAAGTGAAGAAAGGATGTAGTTGTATGACTTCAGGAAAATTTATTAGGCTCCTTTGTGTCTCAATTTATTTATTTACAAAATGGGAATAAAGATAATAACTTCTGTATAGAGTTGCAAAAATGAAATACTTATGAAGCACTTATGTATACAATTTAAACACTTATGAAGCATTTCATATGAAACCTTAGCAATGCCTTTACCACAAGAAAACACCCAATGACTATTGCATGTTAATGTTATGTGTTTTAAGGGAGGAAGATACTTAGGAACACTGAAAAGTAATGTTTAGCTAAAACCCCTCACCTTCCAAAATCTCAAGGGTTTTAAGTGAACCACTGGAGGGCAGTGGTGGCTCAATGGTAGAATTTTTGCCTTTCATGCAGAAGGTTTGGGTTTGACTCTGGCAAAACACCTCACTATCTTTCTGTCAGTGGAAACTTGTGTGTTAGTTATGATGCTAATTAGCTTTCAGGCGAGCTTCTAGAATAAGAGTGGGCTAGGAAGAAAAGATTGTGATCTATTTTTGAAAATCATTTCAGTGAGACTTTATAGGTAAAAACAGTCTGATCTTACTTGCCTGGATCAAGAGTTGGGGCCAACACAACAGCAGCCCAAACCAACTGTATTACTGGTTTTTTTGCCTCATGCTAAGTGCTATGCTGCACAGGACTTTCATGCAGTGATTTTAAAACCGGGATCCAAGGAGGCATAGGGCTTTGTGAAAACACCTTCGGAAACTTTTAAGAGGTAAAGGAAATTTGATATAAGGAAAGGAAGTTTGAAAGGCATTGTCTGAGCCCATAGAAATGCCAACATTCTGTTTAATAAGTTAATATATGGAATGTCTGAGTTACCCATTCTATCACCCACTGTATACATCAGATACCATGACTCTGAGAGTAAGCATTCGTAAATAACTATCCCAGAAGCAGCAGAGTGGCTGAATGTCAGCTCTTGGCCTTCTGTTGACTGAGTTTGTGCTCTTGTCCTATCATTTCCTAGTTGAGTGACCTTGGGAAGCTACTTAATTTCTTTGAACCTCAATATTTTCACTTTGTCAAGTGATGGTAATAATATGCTCTGCCTTTGTGAGGTTATTAGGAGGATTAAAAAAAGATAATTTAGGTAAATCAGTACAGGTCTAGGGCCATAAATGTGCTAAGAAAAGTTAGTTGTTACTGTCATTATTCATCTTCTTTATGATGGATAAAGGTGACCAGAGACTATATCACATACAAATCATGTCTTACCCTTTCTCTCTTGTTTGTGCCATGTACTTGGAGGCAGAATGTCAGGGAGAAGTAAGAATGTGGGGTGCTCCAGGTGTCAGGGTACTCCCAGCTGACTTCCACATGCCGAGAATTTGTCAATCGAGTCAGCTGCAGATTCTTGGGTGGGTCAGGTTTGACTGTGGAAAAGATAGAGAAATATGCTTTATTTTTCTAGTGAGGCTTTGGAGTAATGCAGTTCTGGCTTCTGATTCCACCTATACCTTTTGCCAGCCATGGGCTCATAGGATTACCATCCAACTTCTCTCAGCACCATTTTTATCTGGAAAATGTGATTCAAGGTGGTTTCTGTTCCATAAGTGGTTGCAAGGAATCAGTGAGATGTACTACCTGAAGTCCTCATAAGAGATCAATACATGAACCCTTCTTTCCAAAATATTAGGAAATTAAGGATCCTCAGGGCTTCACTTGTAATCTTTGAAAATTTGCCATCCAAAGTCCAATTATGTCTGTCTATGCCCCAGCTAGCCACCCTCTCTTGTTCCTGTTCTGCTTAGATCCATGGCTGGTGTCACATTTCCCTCCATCCATCAGGCAGGGAGGGCCTTCTTCCCATCTTCTGGTGTCACTGGGCACAATAAGGGATCATGATGTCTAGTCACTGAATGACCTGGGCCATAACTATCTCTAGGTAAATAAAAGAAACTGAGTTGGCAAAAATAAGGTACCTGAGCTTCAAGGTCACACCACACCCTCAAAAGAACCCTCATCTATCACTATACCTTCTACTAAAATGGAGAGAAACTCAAAAGCCTTCTCTTTGGGGAACCATTTTCCTCAATCAGATGGTTTATGATTCTAGAACCAACTCTGCTTGGTGCTCAGAAGAAATTCCCAGAGCAGTTCATCTCTAGGCAATGCCATCGAGGACCCCCCCTCCTCTGGGATCAAGCCCTCTTCTTATACCAACCATGGGTCAGATTGAGTCCATCACTGAGAATTGTAGAAGACTCTCTACTTACTGCCCTTGTTTTGTCTTTTCACAGCATCTGCACAGACCTGTAGACGTTAAAATCAATTGTCTCTATACTGATTCGTTCACTCACTCACTCAATAAACTGTTACCGAGACCTCATTATGCGCCAGCCCCTACACGAGGATTCGGCAGTGAGCATCACAGTTTCCATCCTAAGGAGTCACATCTTCTAGAGGAGGGATATGCGACATTGAAGGTGTTTGGATGCAGTACACCCAACACAAACCACACAAAGACCATGGCACCTTAGAAATGACATTCTTCCCTCTACACTTACTATGACTACTATATCTTTTCTTTAGGTGTCAGTTAAATAACATCACCTTCTTGACCACATTATGTGAACTAGATCCCACCCACCAACTACAAATGACAAACACTCTGCAAATGCTATAGAAAATTCTGTGGTTCTATCATGCTTTATTTCATAATGCTCCTTCAGTGATCAAGAAAATAGTAAATGTACTGATAAGATACTATCTGCCAATTAAAATATAGATATTCAAATTAAAATAGTATATGTTGGGCTTTTCTAAATTTATTTTTTTTTAAATTTTTATTAGGATTGTCAGGCTAGAAACCATTCAGAGTGCTCAGAGGTTGAACCAGCACTGAGCCTAGAACAGCCACTTCCTCTTTGCCCTGTGCCTCAGGTGCAGCAGAGCGGCCACACCTGTGGTGCTGACTGATCCAGGGAAGCAAATCATTTATATTCTAGCAAAGAGTCTCTCTTCAAATTAGAGTGAAGCTAATACCGAATCTGCTGCCTCTGAGTAAATTCTGACCTGATATATAGTGAGTTAAGCATTGCATGACTTGTCAACCAAAATGTTTGTGGTTTGAACCCAGCAGCTGCTCCTCAGGAGAAAGATGAAGCAATCTATTACCCCAGGGGGTCTGTTTCTAGGCTCAGAAAGCCACTGAGAAAGTTCTACTCTGTCCTATAGGACATCTGTGAAAGAGAAACTATCTGAGATTAATTGCAGTTTGTAGGGAAGCCCTGGTTCTCAGAATAAATATTATTCCCGAAGGGCTCTTAGATTGTAAGTTTGGGAAGCAACCTTGGTGGCAAAATAGACTTGCAGCAAAGAGCCTCCTGTCTGGGGCAAGTGGTTAAACTTCCTAAGATTCATTTTTTTTCCCTCGGTAAAATGTAGATAATAGTATCTTCACTGTATTCAAGTATGTATGTGTGTGTTTTGTGTGTGCAGAATAAAAGAGTCAACACAGAAAAATCTTTGTATCAGGTGTCTGAGGCATGGCGTGCACATGTGACAAATAGCACCGACCCTTACTAAGGGCATATAATTGTTCCACACTCACTGATGTCTCGGATGAAGAAGCTGTTGGTGTACTTCTCATACTTGAGCTTGTGAATAGCTTCCACCACGACCTCAATTGGCAGGCTCTCCTCAGCTGCTGGGCAGGCGCTCTCCTCCTGACACTTCACAGCGTACTTCTTATACCTGCTCTGGTCCCTTGTGTCCTCTTCAGAGGATGTCACTGGCCCACATGTCACCCCTTGGGAGTCAGAGGAGCTGAAGTCAAAGAAAGGATGCCACATTAATGGCTACTGACTGAGAGGCTGAAGGCTCAAGTCTGCTCAGAGGAGGCTCAAAAGAAAGGCCTGTTCATCTGCTTCTGAAAGATCAGCCATTGAAAATTCTGTGACTTGAAAACCACGGAGTCACTGCTGGGTGGTGTTAACTGCATGGTAACTGATTACTCATTTGTGGGTGAGCTTTTAGTGGAGAGCCCTGATGGTGCTGTGGGCAAACAATTTGGGTGCTAACCAAAAAGGTCATGATTTTTAACCAATTTAAACCTGCTATTTGGGAGAAAGATGTGACCATCTGCTTCCATAAACCATCTGGGACAGGTCAACACTGTCCTCTAAGGTTGCTTTGAGTCGGAATCAACTTGATGGCAGTGAATTTGGATTTAGATTTCCTAGTGACTGCGGGTAAGGATCTTTGGTGGCCTAGTTCATAGGGAAGTATGGGGCTAACCCAAAGCTGCTGCCTCTTTGGCAGTTTCAATCCACTAGCATATCCGAAGGAAAAAGATAGGCAATCTCCTCCTGTAAAATTTACAGCCTCAGAAATCCAGTGCAGGGTCAGCTCTGGGTGGGTCCCACCTCGATGGCAATGAGACAGGCAGTGACTGCAGCCAGTGAGGCTGGTAAGACAACTGTTTGAGGCCATGACTCCTCCAACTGGTTTGGTTTCTCTCCAGGGTTGATAAACTCCCTTCCCTAGGAGATGAAGCTCAGCTTCAGCGGATGGTACAAATGTTTGCAAACAACTCTGCATGCATATGTCCCTGGCCTTGAGCAATCTGGAAGGTTTTTAGAATCCTTGATTAAATATCTTTATTAAAATTTCAAATTTATGTTTCTTAGTTTAATTAAAAACAGTACATTCTAATTACTAAAAAATAAAATAATAAATATGTATATAAAAGTAAATGTATGTATACTGTTTTCATCCATGTATTTATCTTAAATCTCACTTCCCGGACAGAAATACTATTCATAGCACTTGCTGTAGTCTTCCAGAACTTTCCTAATGAAAATTCAAAGTATCATATATCCACATGTATATATTTATATATACACATACACATATTTTATCTGTCTGGCTCTCTCTCTTTCTACAGATATATATAGATTTTTATATTCATAAGTGGGTTGGAATTATACATACTGTTTTACAACCATATTTTTGCCTTCTGAACGTATTATAGAAGCTTTTCATGTTAAAACGTATAGATTGGGTTATTCATTTTAAAGCCTGCATAGAATATAATGTATCTCTCTTTATTTAACCATTCCCCTGCTAATTACCCAAAATGCACTCAACACTTAGGGCCTGATTACAGTGAACATTTGCTCCTCTATCTTTCATGTTATAATTTTGAAGATGGAAAATGACATCCCAGAGGGAAATTTAGGGACTGCAGGTGATGCATGTGGTTTGCAATTGGTTGCTAACCTAATGGCTGGTAGTTTGGACCCACCAGGCGGTTCAGCAGAAAGAGCTCTGTTCCTTAAAGATCATAGCCAAGATTAACCCCTAGAGCAGTTCTGCTCTCTATCAAGTGGGCTGGCATGAGGTGGGGGCTGACCAACAACAACTAAACAAAGATCAATTTACCCAGCCAAATAGTGCCAAAGCGAGGGCGATACCTTAGGATTTCCTCCATTATCCTACACTATTTCCGGAATGTAGCTGATAAAACCACAGGCTTTGTATCTGTGAAAATGGCTTTCTAACAGAAAGCCCACGTGTAGTGGACAGTGAACTGCTCTGCTCTCTTAGCTTCGGATGGGTGGCATTAGCAGGAGAAACTTGAGGAGGGCTCGGGAAATTTTCTGATGGGATCATCGTTTTGGAATCGACTTTTTGGGCCTGTGATCTAAGCTCTGGAACGCTTGTTTCTATTTTTGACACAGGTACAATTTTGGCAAGTCATTTGTAACTTCAATTTCTCTTTTTATCCCTCCCTGCGGTGCTATGAGCCTTAACAAAGCATTTCCAGGCCATTTGGATGAGAATTGGCTTCAATAAAGCCGAGGCTATTTTCAGGCCTTGATAATATCCTGTCCAAATACGTACATTTGTTCAAGCAACTGGCTTAAATCTCCATGTTCTTTCCTTAATTTAGGGCAAGAGATGCGAGTTGAAAAGATTCTGTGTTTGAGTTGTCACTGATGGGCTTTCCTTTTCTTTTAATGGGATGGTAAGTTCTAGCAAAATGTCAAAGAGCCAGGTGGGTTTCACTTACCCTCTGCTGCTTTTAACAATAAATTCTAAATCAGCACTGATTGCTGTCAGCCACCAGCAGGTAAAATGTCCTGAATAATTCTTTGCTTCACATTTTAGAAAGGTCTTATTTTTGCGTTCTGGATGAGAAAAAGAATAAAAACTCAATGTTTAGAGGTTGTCTTTTAGAACGATTTTGATCGTAATTAATCACAGGTCACCCAATGGTACAAATGTGTAGTTCTTCCATTAATTTTCTTGGAAAATAAGACTATTTCCCTAGCAGTTAGTTTATCTAGGGATAAGAATATCTCCATAAGATATTGATTCTATAGGTTTTAATAGATGTCAGAGGGAAGTATTCTTAATATTTCCCCAAGGCTATCACCTATGCTTTGACCTTGCATAATTTCTACTAGCCATAGGATAATATTATTTTTATTTAAAAGAAAGCCTTAGAAATAGCATCTAGACTGACCACAAACATTTCACAACATGACATTTTAATGGGTTCTAACTCAAAGCTATCCAAGAAAGCAAAGGATAATGACATTTCTGGTGGCTTAAGAAAAGAACTTTATGTTAATTCATGAATTATCCTGTGGCCTGTCTTTGTTTAGCTTTTACCTTTGTGCCACTTACTGAGGAAAAGAGACCGCTGACACAATCTACAGGGATGAAATTACCTTTCTGTTCCTTTAGGATATCAGTGGACCAAACACCATCTTCTCTTTTGTGAAGCAGCAAGAGTGAATGGCTTAGAACCTTTTCTCCTTTCTGACAGGTGTATCGGCCAGCATCTGAGAACTCTTTGACCTGGATGGTCAGAGTTTTGCCAGAGCCTAAGACCTCACTGCTCTGGTCAGAGGTCCAGGTGATGCCATCTTCTTCAAGGGTGTTACAAGTGAGGACCACCTCTTCTCCAGAAGCATTTGGGTGCCAGTCCAGGTCTACAACATAAACTGGAGAGCAGAGAAAAGAAAACTAGACTTTAAATTCTATTAATTCTGGGATTATGAGGAGAATTGTGGTATCAGGATTGGTGGAAGGTCTATTAACAATCTCCGTTATGCAGATGACACAACCCTGCTTGCTGAAACTGAGGAGGACCTCATGCACTTGCGAAGGGTCAAGGACTGCAGCCTTCAGTATGGACTGAGGCTCAATGTCAAGAAGACAAAGATTCTCACCACTGGACCAATTGGCAGCGTCAGGATGGATGACGAAGATATTGAGAGTGTTCACAGCTTCAGTTTGCTCGGCTCCACAGTCAACACTCTTGGCACCACCAGTCAGGAAATCAAAAAGCGTATCGTGATGGGAAAGTCTGCTGTTAGGGACCTCTCTAAAGTACTCAGGAGCAACAGTGTCTCTCTGGAGACTAAGGTGCGCCTGATACAGGCCATGGTATTTGCAATCGCTTGTTATGCATCAGAGAGTTGGACAATGACTAGGGAGGACAGAAGGAGAATTTATGCCTTTGAGCTGTGGTGCTGGAGAAGGGTACTGAATGTACCATGGACTGCCAGGAAAACAAATGGATTTGTCTTGGAAAGGATTAAACCAAGCTACTCCTTGGAGGCAAGGATTCTGGGGCTTCGTCTGACATACTTTGGACATGTTGCCAGGAGGGACGGGTCCTTGGAGAGGGACATCATGCTTGGGAGGGTGGAAGGACAGCGCAGGAGGGGAAGACCCTCTATGAGATGGATTGATTCGGTGACTGGGGTAATCGGGATGGGTGTGTCAGAGGCGGTGCGGTTGGCGCAGGATAGAGCAGGGTTTAGGGCTGTTGTGCATAGGGTCACTATGAGTCGGAAACGACTCGATGGCACATAACAACAACAACAAACATCCTGGCATCTTGACTGCTTATGCATAGCCTTGCTCATAACTCGTGCTTGGAAAGATGCTTGCTGAGATGTTTTCAGGGCATTGGATCCCACTTGGACTCAGGAGTATGAAACAGAGAAGCAAAGGGTGTATAGCTCATGGACTCCTTAGTTGACTAGTCATGATCATTAATTTTTGGTTAGTTGGCAAATGAGGAAAAATCTGATACACCAAAAAATGTAAACAGCACAGAACTCATTGCCAAAGATCTAGTGATGGTATGAAATCACCAACACAATTTCCATTTCATAGGGAATAAACCAGAGCACAGCATTTACTGGAATAAGCTGGTGGTTAAAATTACAAAGTTTGACCAGGACTGAATCTCATCCCTATGGACAGGCTGGGGAATTGGAGGCAAGGTAGCATGGAGGCAATGGTAACATCATGCACCTCTGTTTCCTCAGTAAAATGAAAACAGTGTTTGTTTTATAGATTTGGATTTAAGGATTAAATGGAAAAAAAACCCCACAAAAAACCCAACCAATTTAGCCCAGGGCCTGACATTTGGTAAACTTAAAGTAAGCTATTGCTATTCTTCAGAGAGAAAAAGATGAGACAGTGGCACAGAACAACTGGTTTACAGCTTTCCGTGAGGATTTAAGGATTTTGTTTTCTTTTCGGGAGACTTATCAATAGTGATTTCCATTCTCTCTGTATATTATTCAGTTAATTTAAAATCGTAGAAGACGCTTCAGTATACGAGACTCTATTTTATATGAAGGATATAGGGGTTAAGCAAAGCCACATCAAGTTAGAAACATTCTACAATTAATTATTTTAACCAATGGCAATTAATATTTTAAAGCAAAATAGCTATGAATAATTGTATGAAAAACCAGTTATGACTTGTAAATCATCCCTCAAATAAAAAATATGAGAAAAAATAGAAGCAAAAAAGACCTGCATCCAGCTCAGGCCTTCTAACTTCTAGGCTTTGCACTGGACTCTAATATAGTATTCCAAAGAGTTTACAACATCAAAGATGCCTTCATAGAGCAGAGGAACTAGAAATAGATACAACAGCAACAAGATACCTTCATTTACTCATTCATTCATTTATCTATGTACTAATTATTAAATAAATGCTGTATTTTAGTGCAATGGTTCTCAAAGAATGAATATCAGACCCAATCAGCAAGCAGCATCTCTTGGAAATTCTTGAGCCCTAGGCAGACTAACTGAATCAGAATCTTTGGGGATAGAACTGAAGGATCTGTGTTTCCAGATGATTCTGATACTTATTTGAGTTGTAATGCCATATGGGTGTTTAACAGCCCTGACTTTGAACTTAGATAACTCTGAACTTAAATTTAGTTCTAGATACCACTCAAGTATAGTGGTCTTGGCTAAGACACTCAACTATACTAAGTTTCAATATTATGTTTAAATGGGGAAGATGTTAGTATTCACTTTGGAAGGTTGAGATGACTTCCCCCGCCACCTGTAACTTTTTTTTAATAGTCAAGACAATACCAGCTAACATTTACTTTCACCTCACCATCTACTGACTTGTCATCTGCGTTCACTGACACATTGAGTAATCTAAGAGTAGGTGTCATTTTATAATTCCTAGATTACAGTGTGTGGAAACTCAGGTGTAAAGGTGATGCAGCTTGAAGTCATATAGTCTGTGATTTCCAGAACAGAACTGAGTCACAGTGACCCAAATCACTGTAAGCTTAAATCCTAGGCTTTTGCCCAAAATGCTTAGTTAGAGGAAAATCATCAAAGTGTCTACTGGGTAGTGGAGTGGGAGATGAGAGAACACGGTTCTCACTTTCCTTAAATCTACTGCTTTAGAATTTTATGACATGACAGCTGGTTTTAGCATTACTGGAAAAGCCCACAACTCTTTTATACCACAGTACACAGATGGCTAACAAAATGTCAAACAAGGCAAACAGTTGTAAGAGGTATTTGCAGGAAATACATGCTCCATTTTCCCAGGAGACTGATCCTCAACAGGAGAATGTAGCATGTGTGTGGCTGCCCATTCAGTCTGGTGTCCCAACAGGTACTGCCTGAGAGTCTTAAATTAGAATTCCAGAAGTACAAAAGGAATAAAAAGAAGCTGATTTACCGTCTTTCTTCAGTTCCCATATGGCCACAAGGGGAGATGCCAGCAAAACTAGGGCAAAACAGGAGATGACCAACCGCTGATGACACATCTGAAAAGGAGACAGAGAAGCAGGAGGAGAAACAGCGGGAGAGGGAAGAAAAAAGGAAGGAAAGGGAAGGGGAGGTGGTCAGAAATATGAAGGGAGAAGAGGAGAATGAAACAAAAGAACAAAGAATGCCAATAATTATTCAGTTACCTTTGGGAACTATTTTTACTTTTTATGCACATTGCATTGTTATTTCCTTTATTTCTTCTCTGAAAAGTCAAATTAATACTGCAGCCCTACACACCGGTCTTTGGGTAAGAACATCTCCAGACAAAGAATCATAGAATATGTGGCGCATAGGCATAGCTGCCTGGTGCAGTCGTCCTATTATTTAGATAAAAAACCAAAGACTTAGGGAAGGAGCACAACTTGTCTGGGTCAGCCTTAAGTGTTTATTTATTTAGGAGTTACTATGTTGTACATAGGGTCGCTGTGAGTTGCAAGCGACCCGACGGCACATAACAACAACAACAACATGTAAAGGGTGCTGGGCTAGGGAGAGCTGGAAGTGAAAAGAGTTTTATCTGGATCTTACCTTCTAGGAATAAACACACTCATTCAACAAATATTTATTAAGTCAGTGTGATAAATGTTAACACTTTCCTGGGGAAATAAACCACATGTCTGAATCACTCACTAGGCAGTGTATGTGTGCAACACCCAGGGCTAACGAACTGGAAAGTTTAATCAGATATAAACCTTCTGAGCCCAACAGGTCTTCTGCCCTTGAAGAAGTCTTGGTTTTCTCTTTGTTTCTGTATGTAGCCCAGTGATCTTGTCTCTAAGCTTGGAGCTTTCAAAGACACGTTTATCAGTCAATTAGTAGTGACCGTAGTAGAGTTCTGACTGGCACAGAGCAACAGTTAGTAAATTCATAGGCTTCGAGAAAGGCAAAAGATGACTTAAATTCTGATTCTATCATCCATAACTATGCAGTGTTTGTTCGGCATGTTTTTCTCTGAGCCTTTTCTATAAAATGCATATAATATCCATCTTAAAGCATTCTTGAAAGAACATAAGGACACAGGAATATTACAGAAGGCAATCAATAAAATATTTAATGCAAACTAATCAGAAAGAGATAAAGATTGATATTCTCTGCTTTACTAGTCAATGGATAGTAAAAAAGATCTGTGCCTTGTTATGGGTAAATGCTCATGAACATATTGGCATTACATGGGTCTGCCAATCCTGGATGTCGGTATTCTGGGAACAGACACCATGGAGATTCCTGGTAATTCCTTTCCATTCTCTTAATGTTGGGATTTTCCCTTTGTCTCTATGCCCAAATGCATTTGATAATCTCAGGTGAGTGCTCACCAAAGTCAAGGAAACACAGTGGTGAATGTAAGAAGCAAGTCACATCTACTTTTAGAACCACTGCATGTTGTTGGTTAGGAGAGTATATATACACCTCTTAATCAAACTCTGGAGAAGCCATGGAATTTGCAGTTGGATACTCTACTGCTGTCTAGATGATGAGCTGACCCCACAATAGTATCCCCTCATCCGACATTTCATTTTACATAGTAAGTTTGAGAGTCTCGAGGGTTCAGTTTTGTGTGTTTTTCTCTCTATAAAATGTCATTTCTTCCCCCCTAAACATCTGAAACCCTCACTTAAGGGATACAGGGACTTTAATGTGTGTAAAGGCTTTCTAATGTTAATGCCAACATGGGAAGTGACACTTGAGTGAACATCTCTTTTCCAAGTTTTGTTTGTTTTGATATTAAGCAAGCTTTATAATTTGAAAAAAGTATTATATTCGATAGCTATGAGAAGGCATTTGGTCTTTTGTTTAATAGAGTCACTATGAGTTGACCTTGACTCGATGGCAATCAACAACAACAACAACAATGAGATGATCTAGTCAGAGATGTTAGGACTGGCACATGGAACTGTCTAGGGCCAGGGAGACCAGCTTTGCTGTTTATTAGGTGTGTGACCCTGGATAAGACTCTAATCCTCTCACTCTTAACCTATAAAATAGATGTCCTGAGGTGAAGAGCCAAGGAGATAATTCTCAGATTGAGTTAACCAAACTCAAATCTACTGTTGTGGAGTCTGTTCCGACTTAGTAGAACACCCCCATATGCTTTCCAAGACTGTAAATCTTTGTGGAAGCCGACTGCTACAACTTTCTTCTGAGGAGTGTTTAGAACAGCTGACCTTTTAGCTAGCAGATGAATGTTTACACATTGTGCCACCAGTGTTCCTTATGGTAATTCAGAACCTTAAGTGTTTTCTCTCACAGATTCCATTTCTCCTTTCACAGCACTTACTACAGTACAAGGTTGTTGTTGTTTATTGTGAAGTGCTATTGAGTCATAGAAGACTCATAGTGACCCTAAGAACAAAAGACCTGAACACTTGTATATCTTTCATTGTTTCTCTACATTCATAGTTTCCAGAGGCAAGCTATTTTGGAATAGGATGCCACTCCTGCTTCCAAGCTTGTTTTAATTGGGAAGCTCCACCAAACACTGTCCACCATGGGTAACCATTATCACATTTGACACATCAGCGTCACTTTAGCATCACAGCAATCAGAGTTCTCTCTGTCCAGCAAATAGATAGACCAGTGCTATGCCACTTAGAAGAATGTTTGACCAAAACCATTTAAAACCCAGCCTGAGGGTCGCAGATTAAAATCACCCACCTTTGGCTTAATAGCATAACTTTCTATCCACTAGGCTAACAGAGCTCTCTTTATGTTAAGTGTCGTTGAGTCATAGACCTGAACACTTGTATAACTCCCAATGTTTTACTGTGTTCATAGGGTTTCTGGAGGCAAGCTATTTCAGAAGTGGATGCCACTCCTGCTTCCAAGCTTGTTTTAAACTGGGAGCTCCACCAAACATTGAGATATAGTTTCTTATTTGATGCTTTTCCTTCTCACTAGATTGAACCCTCTGTTGGTAAAATTACATCTGTTACTCTAGTAGAGTCTAGGCTAGAAACTCTAGGGGTTTCAATTATTGCTGGGATCAATGCACATTCAGAAATCAGAAAAAAGCAGATTGTAGAAAAATGATTCTAAGAAGCTAATTAAACTTTTTTCAATATCTTGAAATTCTTTATTTGTACACAGTCATCAGTTGGACAATCTTTTTTGTTGCTGTGATATTTTAACGTGATTATATTGTTGTTATGTGCTGTTGAGTGAGAGACCCTTCAGCAGTTTTTCAGAGGCTGTAAATCGCACAGGAGGAGAATGCTCAGCTGGATTAAAACTGTTTGCTTTTGGGCTGGTAGCAGACCTCCTTATCACTAGACCACCAGCGCTCATATTGGAGCTTAGAGCTTACCTGGGCAAGTATAAGACACCAACACAATACAGATTTCCCCTTTCTCCCCCTTTCTCTCAGATTTCAAAAGATTCAAGGATTAGTGCAATAATGAATGAATGAAAATTTAACTTCTCTGTAAACTGTCATTAAAATCACAATTAAAAAAAGATTCAAGGATTAGTTTTAAAGTATAGTTGCTTAAAAAAGGTGGGAAAAAAGCTCAAAGTTAGTTAATCCCTCTCATTCCAAAGGGATAATCCTGTAGTCAATCTAATTGGTATGAAAACTGTTCAACCCATCAGAAACATGGGAGCAAGGATGCTCTGTAGGATTTAATTAGGAGCATGATGGCAAACTCAGTTTTCTAAGGCATACAGGATAGTTAGTAAATTCATTATTTTTTTAGAATTTTCTACTAGTTTATTTACAAAATTTGAATACAAATTTGAACAAATTCTTTCAATTTCCCTCACCCCCCCCTCCAAATTAATTTTTTAAAGTTTCCAATACTTTAGGAGGCAAATCCCACTTACTTTAACAAACTCACTTATACAAACATTTAACTCATGACTATTATGATTTTACTCTGTTACCCAGTGCCCTTGAGTTGGGTCTAACCCATAGTGACCCCCTATTGAGTTTCAGAGGCTGTAAACAGCATTGGAGGAGACTGCCTCTCTTTTGCCCATGAAGCCACTGAAGAATTCAAACTGCCTGAGGTGTGAGTCTTTGGGTTAGCAGCACAACTCACTAAGGAGTGTACTACCAGCACTCCCTACTTTTAAATGCATACCACATTAAAGCAAGATAAAGCATGGGCAACTTTTATAAAGTAGATATTTGTTCACAGCCCACAGTACATAGTGCCTTAGAAGTCAAGTCATAAGGTATGCTTCCAGATACCCTCCCCTTAATATCAACACAGGGGCAGCACAGACAGGGATCTCAGACCTGGTAAGCCTTCAGGCTTTGGGTGATGGGATCTAGAGAAGTGCTTACCTTGCTTTTGGGAAGGATACAGGGTCCTCTTGTCCTGAAGCTGGGTTTCTGTTGTTGCTATTGTTGAGCTGAGCTTATATACTCTACTCCTACCAAGCTTTCTGATAGAAACCCAAACTAGAAACTGATTTGTTTATTCCAAATTGCAACACTGAAAGAAAAAAAAAAAATACAAGAAAAAAAAAAAAAACACACCACACTCAAAACCTTCTAGGGGAATTTCAAGAAGTTCCTTTTTCTTCTTCTTCTGTGTATATTGATAATGCTGAGGGAACATAGCCATCAAAACCCCAGGTAATGAACTAAGAGGAAATGATTTTGGGGTGGGGAAAAAGGAAGGAGCTGGGGATGTTGAATTCTTCAGTTTGCATCATATGCTGAGGAACAACTAGCAGCCACCTAAACTGAGGAAGAAGGAAGGCCAATGGGAGGGTGAGCAGGTGTCTGAGTTCATAGCAGGATGGAGAAACTCCTCTGGAGGCTCCAAGAGCAAAGTTCGTGGTTCCCTCAGGTGCTGTTAGGTGCCACTGAGTCAGAGCCAACTCCTAGCTGACCCTCCAGTGGGTTTTCAATCTGTAAATCGCACAGAGGAGATTTCTTCTCTTTCTTGTATGTTGCTCATCTTTCAGAGCAGCTGGTGGTTTCAAACTGTTTTGTTTTGTTCTGGTTACAAATCCTTACCACTACTAGGCTACCAGAACTCCCAGAGAAGCAGGGAAAGAGAGGGAAGCAAAGGATATTATAGACTGGGTGAGCCCTCCTTCCTTACATTATTCCCTCCACATCTGAAATTCCGAAAAACTCCCACCAATTGTGCTCCATCACTCCATCACACACATGCGCACGTTGACACATATGTGACAAGAATAAAGAAACAGAATGTAATGTTATATATCTATACACAAACATACAGATAACCTTTGACACACTTATAATACACTCCGCTGGGCACTGGATTACCACATTCATTTGCATATACCTAGGGTGCTTTGTAACTCAATTCATTACCGTTGACTTGTAACAGACTCATAGCTGATGCTTCAGCTGGTTTTCCAGGCTGTGAATCACACAGAGGGATTCTTCCATCTTTCTTCCAAGGAACCACTGGTGGATTCCTACTGCCAGATAGATACAGTCTTTGGGTTAACAGAGCAAATCTCAGCTGACTAGGATACCAGAGCATTCTTGGCACTATGAAGATGCACAGAATAAGTGGAATAAGAATACTTTTCTTAAGGACTTAACATTACTATGAGTTGTGCAGTTTTGGTGGCTTAGTGGTAAGGAGTTGACCTGCCACTGCAAAGGCACATGGTTTGAATCCACCAGCTACTCTGTAGGAGTAACTTTGACAATCTTTTGCTTTGTGATTTACTGCCTTTGAGAGTCCATTGGAGGGTCAGCTATGAGTCAGATCCACATTCCATGTGCATATGAATATACATAATCAAAAGGTGGGCAGTTTGAATCCACCAGCGGCTCCTGGTGAGAAAGAAGCAAGAGTTGGCTTTGATAAAGAATTATGTACATAACACCACTGTTATAAAGCAGGATTGACATGGGAGGTTAGGGAAAAACTAGGAAAAGAATGGATAGATACTGAACAATGCATTGGAACAAATGAAGCAAAGAGCTATTTAAAAGGAATATTAATATATATAAAACAGAAGAAGAATAGTTGCCTTCGAGTTGTGGTGCTAGAGAGGAGTCTTGAACATACCATGGATTACCAAGAAAACAAATAGGTCTGTCTTGGAGAGGGTGAAACCAGATCTCTCCTTGGAAGGTAGGATTTTTAAGCTCCTTCTCACTTACTTTGAGCACGTGGCCAGGAGAGATTGGTCCTTAGAGAAGGACATCATGCTCGGAAGAGTGGACCGACAGCGCAGGAGAGGAAGACACAGCATGAGATGGATTGATACAGTAACTGGGGCAATGGGAATTGGTGTGTCGGAGTTAGTGAGTCTGGCTCAGGACAGGGAAGGGTTCAGAGCTGCTGTACATAGAGTCGCTATACATTTCAGGCGACTCAACGACACATAGCAACAATAACATACTATGACAGGTTTGGAAGCAGGAGTGGCATCCACTTTCTAAACAACGTGCCTCTGGACACTCTATGAACTTGGATAAATGTCTATAGTTGTAGAGGGACTTCAGGACTTTTGTTCATAGTGTCGCTATGAGGTGTGCTCGACTCGAAGGCAATCAACAACAACAACAACAACAACAACATATCTTAACAGTCCAGAATAAGAGGTGAATTGCAAAATGGACAGGGGGAGTGGGGAGGCGGAGGGAGGAAACTGCCACAATGAATGAATTTTATTTTTTTTTAAAGGAAAATGAACGGGAGAAGAGGAAAAGGAGAGGGGGAAATATAAAACAATAAATGAATGAAAATCCAACTTTTCTGTGAACTTTTTTAGGAATCACAATTAAAATAACTTATCTGTAAAAAAAAGGATTGACATACAGCCTCTTGGGGGTTTGTCTTGTAGACAAACGCAAGCCATACCTAGAAGAGCCTGTAGAGGGCGCTGCTACGAGGCCGTCAGAGCGCACTCAGGTTTGCCTACTTCTGCATCCTGGCGGCCAGGCTTCAGACTCCGCCTCAGAAGAAGTTTCTGTGGCTGGCTATGGGACTGAGCGTGGTTTCTGCAGGGTCAGATTCCCGGGCTAGTTTTCCTCGTAGTCTCTAAGAAGGAGAGTGGGAAACCCAGGCGAGAGTGGTGGAGCTTCCCAGCCACACATCTTCCTGTTTCTCCTCTGATAACGGGCTGCCACGCCTGAGCTGCCAGTTCCCTCTGGTTATCTGACTTGGATTCTGGCCGAGAGAAGGTACTTTCACCTCTGTCATCCTGGCTTATCAAGATTCAAGAGCGACTGAAATTCTCACATTAAAACACGAAACAGAAAAATAGTCCAGGTCCACAGTATCTTACTGTACTGCAAGGTGATTGTGTGTGTGTGTGTGTGTGTATTTAAGTTTTTACCACTGGGCATCTCCAGGCGAGGAGCTAGACCTCTTGTAAATGAGAGGAGCTCTTCCACAGTTTGATTTTTGCTAAGGTTGTTGTTACATACGTATGAACCACCTTGTGGTTTTTGTTGTTAGGTGCTGTTCAATGACTATCACTCACAGCACACCTATGAACAACTGAACTTTGCCCAATCCTGGGCCAACCTCACAATCTCTGTCATGCTCAAGCCCCTGGTGGTCGTTACTGTGCCAATTCATCTCGTTGAGGGGTATTCCTGTCTTTTGCTGACCCATTTTTTAACAGCATACTCGTTATCTCCTAGGATTGTTCCTCTTGAAATACACTTTAGGGTGTTGTTGCTGTTAGGTACCATTGAGTTGAGTACCACAGTGATCCTATGAATAGCAGATCTGAACTCTGCATGTCCTCATTGTCTTTGACATACTTGCTCACATTGCTGCTGTCACTCTGTCTACCCATTCTGTTGAGGCATTTCTTCTCCTTTTTTTACCCTTTACCTTTTCCTTTCTAAGGAACAGCCTCTCGTAACAACATCCTCGATGGAACCTGGCTGAGAGTAATGAATACCAGAGGAATTTCTATTTGTGCTTTATTGACTATGCAAAAGTATATGACTGTGTGACTCATGACAAGTTGTAGCTGTCTTTGGGAAGATGGGGATCCCAGAGAACCTAATTGTGCCCATGTGAAACTTATAACTAGACCAGGAAACTGTTGTGTGAACAGAGCAAAGGACACTACATGGTTTAAAATTGAGAAGGGAATGCATCAGGGTTATAGTCTCTCCCCATACCTGTCCAATCTATATGCCGAGCAAATTATTCAACAAGATAGACTCTATGAAGAGGAATACGGCACCAGGATTGGAGAAAGATGCATCAATAACCTACATTACAGATGACACAACCTTGCTTACTGAAAGGGAGGAGGACTTGAAGCATTTGCTGCAGATCAAAGAGTACAGCCTCCAATATAGATTGCATCTCAATGTCAAGAAAACAAAGATTCTTACCACCGCACCAATAGGCAACATCATGACAGCTAGAAAAAAGACTGTAACTGTCAACAACTTTATCTACTTGGATCCACAATTAACACCCTTAGTACCAGCAGTCAGGAAATCAGGAGACGTATTGTACTGGGAAAATCTGCAGTTAGCGACCTTTCCAAATTATTGAGGAGTAATGATGTCAGTTTGAGGACTAAGGTGTGTCTGATTCAGGCCATAGTCTCTCCAATCACTTGCTATGCACCTGAGAGCTGGACAATGAATAAGGATGACAGAAAAAGAATTTATGCCTTTGAGCTGGAGAAGACCACTGAACACTCCATGGATGGCCAAGAGAACAAACAGATATGTCTTGGAGATAGTGCAGGTGGATTGCTTTTTGGAGGCAAGAATGATGGGACTTCACCTCACATTCTTTGGGCATGTTGCTAGGAGGGGCTATTCCTCGGAGAAGACATGATGCTCATAAAGGTAGAGGGACAGTGAAGGAGAGTAAGACACTCGACCAAGTGGATTGATGTAGTGACTGCTGCAGAGGACTCTAATGTGTCAGGAAGTGTGAGGATGTTACAGGATAGAACAGGGTTCAGATCTCTCTGTGGGTTGTACTCGACATTATGGCACCTAACAACAATAACAACAATATCCCCAACATATTTGAAACAAAGCTTTACCATCCTTCCTCCAAGGAGCACTCTAGCTGCACCTTTTCTGTGACATACCTGTTCTTTTGACAGTACGTGGTATGTTCATTCTTCTCTAACACCACAACTCACAAAATAGAAATTCTTCTGTCATCCTTACTTATTGTCCAGCTTTCATATGCACAACAAATGATTGAAAAGGTCATAGACAGAATCAGGAGCATCTTAGCCTTAAACTAACATTATTGCTCCTAAGTTACTGACAGCAGACTTTTCCACCACAGTGTCTTTTGATTTTTTGACTGCTAGTACTAAGAGTGTATTGATTATGGAAACAAATGAGATGAAATCCCAGTTAGTGGATTCAAACTATGTGCCATAGGGCAGAAGAGGTTTTCTGTACAAAGATTCATTCTCTTCAATCAATCTGGTAGTTTAGAGATAAGGACCTGTACTGCAATCTCCTCCCATGTAGTTTACTGCCTCTGAAAATCTGCTGGGAGGTCACTATGGGTCATTCTGACTCAATGGTAGACAACAACAGTGAATCAATTAGCAAAGATCACTGAACACGAAATGTAACAATATGAAATTGCTGTGAAGTGAATATATTAATTCATTTATAGTAGCTGTACCACTACAGAAGGAATGTATTTTGTGTTGGATTGCGAATTGAAAGGTCCAAATCCATTAGCTATTCAGAGGTGGCAATAGAGGCATGTTGTTATTGTTGATTGCTGTCGAGTGGAGCACTACTCTTAGTGACCTTATGAACAAAAGGCCTGAAGCCTTTCTATAACTATTGTAATTTATCAAAGCTCATAAAGTTTCCAGTGGCATGTTGTTTAGGAAGTAGATGCCTCTCCTGCTTCCAAAGAGAGGCATATCCCTCCTCAAAAGATTTATAGTCTTGGAAACCTGATGGCGGGTTGCTCTGAATTACCAGCAATGTATTTACTTTTTTGTTTTATCACATTTGAGAGAGCCTGATAGGGAGTTCTGGTGGCCGAGTAGGTAAGGAGTTACACTGCTAACCCAAAGGCAGGCTCTTCGAATCCACCAGCCACTCTGTGGGACTAAGATGGGCAATCTCCTTTTGTGAGAGTTACAGACTCTGAAAATCTACTGGAGGTTTAGCTAAGGAGATGTTCAACTAGATGGTATATGAATGACAACAGAGTCCTGTTGGGTGCTTACGAAAGGTTGGGCTCTAGAAATAAGTGATCCCAAAGAAGTACCCCTGTGCCTGAGACAGATGTGGCAGATGGGGTGGTGTACTTCCATATCGGTTACAGCCTTGGAAACTGGTTCAGGCCGACCCTGTCCTAGAAATTAGAGCTACAAATAAGTCTGTCAGTGCTTCATAAATAAGCATACATGTAAAATATTTTTTTTAAAAAGTCAATTTAGCAATGTGTTAAAAAAGTTATCTTCAAACCTCAGAATTTTTAATTGTAACACGAAATCTAAATAGAAAGGATATGTTTGTTATGCAAGAGGAGCAAGCCCTTCCCCCCTTCTCTTCCACTCAGATTGCAGCCCCAGGGCCAGGCCTGTCTGAAGAATGGAGTCTACTCTCTTCACATCTCCTTCCCTCAAACAAGAAGTGGATATTTAGGAGCATTGTCTCTAGAGTTACAGAGATTCTGCAAGTTACTTGATTTTTCTTAGCTTTTGTTTCCCAAATCTGTAAAATTTGGTTTCTTTTGTTGTGAGGACCGAATGAAATACGATGTAACTCACTAAGCATAGCATCCAGTCTAAATAATAAAAATATGTTCACTTATTTATTATTTAATGACTTCTACCCCAAACCATGTTGCATAGCTTCACAAGGCGCATAGAGGGTGGTGAGAAGAGTAGAAATGAGCCACACCCTTTTCTCACTTTGCCTCGTGAGACTATTTTAATAAATTGCTTTATGTACTGGTAAGTGGTTTCTGGATGTTGTCTGCATATAGTACATAAATTCAATTCTTGGCGCCCTACACTGCCGGCTGTGAGTCTTCAGGTCTCAGGTGGAGCTAAAGAATCTGTATTTTTTTTTTTTTAAATTTAGGTTGTTTGTTTTTCATGTCAATTTGGGATTCCATTCATTCATTGTTGCACCCCTCTCCTCGCACAAACACCCCCCCCCGTTTGCTCCTCTCCCTGAAAAGCAAAAGAAAAACTCCCCCATTGGTACACAATCCCCCCCGCACCTCCCCAAACCCCATCCCCTACCCCCAAATATATCTGTATTTTAAAGAACTCACTGGTGACTCTAATGTAGGGTTGCATTTAAAGTACACTGGACTCTGATCTAATGCTGGACCAGGCTGAATACTACTTCACAAAGGTGATAATGCCGGCATTGTGCTCGTGGGCCTGCAGAGTGTGTGTGAGACTGATTTCACAGAACTAACTAGAGTCATTTCTCAGTCCAGATACTGAACCCTGAAAAACAAGACCAAAGCCTGTGACCTCTGGGGCTCTCTTTGGAAGAGGAAGGTGACGGACTAGTAGTAGGCGTGCTGAGTTGAAGAGCTGATGTTACTTATGATTGAGTTGTGAAGTGAAGAGGATCCCCAGAGAAACGGAAAATAACTTGAAGAATTTTTCAAATTATTATGCTAGTTTATTTACAAAATTTGAATACATTGTTTTCCAGAACAGATTCTTCCAATTTCCCTCACCCTTCCATCAATTTGTTCAAGGCCATAATTAATCTTCCCTCTTTCCTTTTTTTTTTTTTTGACCACAGAATCTTTTTAAATTTAAATACAAGAAAGAATACATTGTTCTAACACAAGAGTCAGATATGTTGTTGTTAGGTGCCATCAAGCCCACCATGACTCACACGAACCTTCTGGAAAACAGATCTGAATCTTGCCCTGTCCTGTGCCCTCCTCACCATTTCTGACAAGTTCCAGGCCATTACAGTCACTATGAAATCCAATTTGTTAGGGGTCTTTCTCTCTTTCTCTGACTCTCCACCTTCCCCAGCTATTCTTTTCCAAAGACTGGCCCTTTGTGACAACACACAGAAGTATGTGAGAAGTTTCACCATTTCTGCCGTTAAGGAACACCTTGGTTGCACTTTCTCCTAGACAGAGGAACTGCAACCTTGTTTGTTCTTTTGGTAGTCCATGGGATATTCAGTACTCTTCTCCAACACCATAACTCAAGGCATTGGTTCTTCTTCTGTTATTCTTATTAATTGTTTAACTTTCAGAGGAAGTAATAGGAAAGACCATGGCTTGGATCCAGATACTGTTTTTAAATGGACATTGTTCTTTAGTACTCTGGAGAGGTCCTTGACAGTGGACTTTCCCATTGCAACATGTCTTTTGAGCTTTTGACTGTTGTTACTGTGAATGCTGCTTGTGAGTTCACATAAAATTAAGTAATTGACAACATAAAGCTCTTCTCTATCTATCAGTCTTGCCCATTGGTCCAGTGGAGAGGATTTTTATTTTCTAGATATTGAGATGTAATCCATCTTCAAGGCTGTAGTCTTTGATCTTCTGTAGCATGTTCAAGTCTTCTTCACTTTCAGCAAACAAGGTTGTTATGTGTCTTACACCAATCCTCATGCCACATACTTCTTCATGTAGTCCAGCAACTCAGATTATTTGTTCAGCTTGAATGTCTAGCAGTTTCTGTATATGTGCTGATCTAGCTGTTCTTTACTGATCCTCAACAATATTTTGCGTGTGTACAACATAATAGCAATAATGAGTATAAAGGGGAAGATAAAAGGAACTTACAGTATTGCTAATATAGGGAGTTCTAGGGCCTAGTGGTAAGAAGCTGAGCTGAAATCCCAAAGACACACAGTTTGAATCCACCAACTGCTTCATGGGAGAAATATGGGCAATACCCGCCACAGGGTAATCTATAGGCCGGTCCCAACTCAAAGTTGTACAACAACAACAACATATAGATTGAATAGGCATGGGAAATGATGCAGTTCTGATGCACGCCTTTCCTAATTTTAAACCATGTTCTGTTCCCTTGTTCTGTTTGTAAAACAGCCTATATATCTATATATAAGTTTCTCATAAACATAATTAAGTATTCTGGGATTCCTATTCTACTCAATATTAGCCATGATTTGTTACTATCTACATAGTCAAATGCCTTTGCATAGTCAATAAAACAAAAATAAACATCTTTCTGGTATTATCTGCTCTCAGCCAAGATCCATCTGACATCAGAAATGAAATATTTAGAATACGGCCTCTTCTGGATCCAACTTAAATTTCTGGTGGTTCACTGTCGATGTACTGTTTCAGCTATTATGTCATGTTAAAAATGACACAAGCAATAAATACTGCATTGTATGTTTATTATTTGTTATAAAAACATGCAAACAATATAAATAAATCTACTTAGAATATAGTTGAAGTTCTGATTTCTATTTCTCCCAGTAATAACTACTGCTAACATTTTGGCATGCCTCCCCTCACAATCTGCTCTGGATTCTTCTCTGGATTTCTGCCTACCTGTTGGGAGCTCTAGTGGCTCAGATGGTAGAGAGTTGCAGGCCTCACTGCCAAATTCATCAACAATTCCGTGAGAGAAAGATGGACCAACTCCTTCCAGGAGACTTACAACCTCAGAAACTTGCTAGAGGATGAGTTGGTTCCAACAAAACAACAGAGAGGTTTCTTTGCTATCCAAATAGTATGTTGTTGTTGTTGTTGGTAGGTGCCATTGAGTAGTATACGACTCATAGAGACCCTGTGAACAAAAGATCTGAACCCTGTTCTATCCTGTGCCATCCTCACAGTTCTTGACACACAAGGACCCATTGCAGCAGTCACCTTGTCAGTCCACCTGGTTGAGGGCCTTCCTCTCTTTCACCAACCCTCCACCCATCATGTTCTTCTCCAAGAAACAACTAGCAACATGCCCAAAGAATGTAAGGCAAAGCCTCGTCATTCTAGACTCCAAAGAGCACTCCGAATGCACCATCTCCAAGACATAGCTGTTAATTTTTTTGGCTGTCCATGGAATGTTCAGTGTTCTTCTCCAACGCCACCGCTCAAGGGCATCAATTCTTTTTCTGTAATCCTTATCAATTGTCCAGCTTTCAGATGCATAGCAAGTAACCAGAAAGACTAAAGTCTGAATCAGATGTTCCTTAATCCTCAAACTAACATCATTACTCCTCAATAATTTGGAGAGTTCTCTAACTGCAGATTTTCCCAGTTCAATGTCTCCTTATTTCCTGACTGCTGGTACTGAGGATGTTAATTGTGGATCCAAGCAAGGTGAAGCTGTTGATAGTTTCAATCTCCTCTCCATCCATCATGATGTTGCCTATTGATCCAGTGGTAAGAATCTTTGTTTTTTGGTTTTCTTTTTACATTGTGATATAATCCATACATAAGCCTATATTCCTTGATCTTCTGTGACAAATTCTTCAAGTCCTCCTCACTTTGAGCAAGCAAGGTTGTATCATCTGTATAGCACATGTTATTGATGAATAATTTCCTCAGCATACAGATTGAATAGGTATGGAGAGAGAATACAACCCTGATGCACTCTCTTCTCAATTTTAAACCATAAATCCACTATCAACACCACAATCAATTACGGTAACAGTAGTCATAAAACCAAAAGGTATGTTGCACTGGGAAAATCTAATGTCAAGGACCTCTTCAAAATACTAGAAACCAATGATTTCAATGTAAAGAACAAGATGCCTGATCCAAGCCATGATCTTTTCAATTACTTTCTATGTGTGTGAAAATTGTTGTTGCATTGTTATGAGCCATCGTGTTGCCTGCGACTCATAGTGACCCTATGTGCATTAGCTCTGAACCCTGCCCTATCCTGAGACAATCTTATAATATCCAATCTACCTAATCTCATTTCTCCAGTTACTCAGTCAATCCACCTTATCCTGGGTCATTCTATCCTGTACTGTCCTTCCACTCTTCCAAGCATAATGTCTCTCTCCAAGGACTGGTCTGTACTGGCCCTGTGCCAGAGTATGTGAGATGGAACTTAAAAATCCTTACCTCCTGGGAGCAGCTTGGTTTCACCTTCTCCAGGACAGACTTCTTTGTTCTCCTGGAAGTCCAAGTTATGTTCAGCTCTCTTCTCTAGCACCACAACTCAAAGGCATCGATCCTTTTTCTATCATCCTTAGTCATTATCCAACACTTGGATGCATAGTAAGTAATTGTGAACTATCACTTGGATCAGGCACACCTTAGTCTCTAGACTGACATAATTACTTTTCAGTACTCTAGAGGGGTCCCTGACAGCTGACTTTCCCAATGTAATTTGTCTTTTGATTTCCTGATGGCTGATGCCAAGAGTGTTGATTGTGAATCAAGCAAGCTGAAGTTATCAACAATCGCAATCTCTTCTATGCCCATCATGGCCCAGTGGTGAGAATCTTAGTTTTCTTGATGTTGAGCTTCGATCTTTATTGAAGACTAAAGTCCTTGTATAATGTGAAAGTTCGACAATGAATAAAGATAGTAAAGGAAAATTGGATGCCTTTGAGTAGCGATATTGGAGAAGAGTACTGACTATCAGAAGGAACATTCTCAGAGTCATTCTATAAAGCACGTATAAACCTAATACCAAAACCAGGCAAAGATATTACCAGAAAAGAAAATTACAGATCCTGGCCAATAGAATCCAACAGCATATCAAAAAAATAATTCATCATAACCAATTGGGATTCATAACAGGTTCAAGAAAAACAATAAACTTATTAATAAATCAAATAATAAGAACCACATGATTCTGGTAATTGATGCAGAAAAGGCCTTTGACAAAATCCAATACCACCTCCTGATTAAAAGACTCAGCAAAATAGAGATAGAAGAAAGTTTCCTCACCATAACGAAAACTATATACACAGACCCAAGAGCCAATATCATTCGCAACAGGGAAAGACTAAAAGCATTCTCCTTGTGAACAGGGACCAGGCAAGGATGCTCACTGTTACCACTCGTCTTTAATGTTGTATTGCAAGTGCTTGATATCACAATTTGGCAAGAGGAAGAAAAAAGAGGCAACCAGATTGGGGAAAAAAATGGTCAAACTCTTGCTATATACTGATGATATAATAGTGTACATAGAAAATCCCAAGAATTCAACAAAAAACTGTTAGAGCTAGTAGACCAATTTAGTAGAGTGACAGGATACAAAATCAGTATACACAAGTCTGTGAGGTTCTTCTAAAGTAATAAGAAAAACACAAAAAAGGAAAATAAGAAAGCAATACCATTTATAATAGCTAACCACAAATTGAGATACTTAGGAATAAACCTAACTAGAGACACATGAAGAAATTACTAAAATACCCGGCAATAAGAGAGATGCAAA
Source organism: Elephantulus edwardii (assembly GCF_000299155.1). Lineage (NCBI taxonomy): Eukaryota > Metazoa > Chordata > Mammalia > Macroscelidea > Macroscelididae > Elephantulus > Elephantulus edwardii. The sequence goes on from NW_006399947.1 coordinate 990,152, forward strand.
TCAAAAGCACGATAAGATACTATCTCACCCCTGGAGCAACGGCAAAGTTTAACAGGACAGCAAGCAATAAATATTGGACAGGATGTGGTGAGATAGGAACTCTCCTACACTGTTGGTAGAATTGTAAAATGGTACAACAATTTTACAACCAGTTTGATGTTTCCTTAAAAAGCTGATAGTAGAAATTACATAGGATCCAGATAGTCCACTCTTAGGAACATATCCTGATAAAATGAGAACTTAGCCACAAATGGAGAGTTGTACACTGATGTTCACAGCTGCATTATTTACCATTACAAGAACATGGAAAGTCCAAATGTTCAATCACAACCAAATGGATTGAGAAATTATGGAACATTCACATGATGGAATACTATGCAGCACTCAGGAGCAACGATTTTGAAAAATTACTGCATAACTTGAGAGGGACAGGAAAGCATTATGCTTAGTGAACTAACTCAGTCCCATAAGGACAGATACTGCATAGGACCATTATTGTAGAAATAGAAAAATGACTAGTAAAATATGTATAAGGATCCAAGAGGGGCAGAGTGAGAGCAGAGAGGTGAGGATGGGCAGGGAGGAAACCATAGGGCTCCATAATTTGGTGGGTGGAGAGGGGAAAGTAAAGGAAATGGGAACGATCCAGCGGGGATCTGGAAAGATAGACTAATGGTAAACATAGTTCAAGTACGATAAATTTTATAAAACACAATGAATGGGAATGACCGTATGAAATAAAATGTGAATAAAAGATAGTGTGAAACACAATATACAATAGAATTTGTAAGCAAACCCATATAAAATTAAAATCTTAAAAAAGATACTGAATATCCCATGAACACATAAAAACCCAAACAAGTCTATCTTGGAGTAAGTGTAACAAGGATACTTACTTGTTAGAGGCAGACGTGGTGATATTTTTTCTCACATACTTAGCGCCTGTTGTCAGCAGGGCCAAGTTCTTTCAAAAGCTGGGTGGGGGGAACCCAAAGCAAACACAAAACAAAACAAATCTGGGAAAGATGGAGCATCAGAGAAAGAGAAGAATACTTCTAACAAGATGGATTAATACAAAAACTGTTAACAATGGGCTCAAGTGTATCAGAGATGGTGAGGCTCATGCAGGATAGGGTAAAGTTTAGAACTGCTGTTCAGAGAATTGCTACGAGTTATTGTTGACCTGATGGCGCCTAACAACATCAACAACAATATATATGTATGTTGTTGTTGTTATGTGCCATCTGTGCCATCTAGTCACCCACAACTCATAGTGACCCTATGTACAGCAGCTCTGAATCCTGCTCTGTCCTGAGCCAGTCTCATTAATTCCAACACACCAACTCCCATTGCCCCAGTTACTGTATTAATCCATCTCATCCAGGGTCTTCCTCTCCTTCCTCTCTTAAGCTGTCCCTTCATCCTTCCAATGATGTCCTTCTCCAATGATCGGTCTCTCTTGGCCACATGCCCAAATTAGGTGAGATGGAGCTTCAAAATCCCAGCCTCCCAAGAAAGAAACTCTTATACATTGTTGGTGGGATTGTGAAATGGTACAACTATTTTGGAATAACGTTTGGTGTTTCCTCAAAAATCTGAACATAGAAATTCCATATGACCCACCTATTCCACTACTTGGAATATACCCTGAGAAAATGAGAACTGAGGCACAAACAAAGGCTTGTACATCAGTGATCATAGTAGCATTATTCACCTTTGCAAGAACATGGAAACAGCTCAGATGTCCAACCACAAAAGAATGTATTGAGAGGTTATGGTTCCTTCACACAATGGAATACTATGCAGCACACAGGAGCAATGATTTTGTAAATTATTACCTAACTTGGGAGAGACTGGAGAGCATTATGCTGGGTGAACTGACTCAGTTCCAAAAGAACAAATATTCTATAAAATCATTAATGCAGAATGAGTATAAGGATCCGGCGGGTGGGGGAGGGTAGAAGCAGAGGAATGAGGATATGCAGGGGGAGGGGATATTAATCATGGGATTATACAATTTGTTGGGTGGGGGGGGTAGGGTGAGGAAATTGAAAGACTCTGTTCTGGAAAACAACATATTAGAATTTTGTAAATAAACTAGTATAATA
>NW_006399947.1:992669-1007932 GCF_000299155.1 Elephantulus edwardii
ATAAATCTGAAAATCTGAACCAACTCATAATAGACCCTCCAACAGCTTTTTCCAACCTTGTAAATCTTACAAAAGGAGATTGTCCATCTTTCTATCACAGGATAGCTGGTAGATTCAGTCTCTCTTACTAGGTCATTTTAATTCTTTAAGGGATTAAGATTTATTCTGCAGTCTCTTCCACTTTATTGAGGGCTCCTATCACATTTCTACAACTCCATCCTCTTAACCCTGGCCCATGTCCTGCAGATGGAGGTTGCTAGGTGTCATCACTCCTGGGTTTCATCAGGCAGGTGGTGCATCTGCATTCTGCTGGACTAGACTGACAGCAGAGTAAGACCAGGGTTCCACTTTGACATTGATTCTGGCAATCACATACGGGAATCCTTTCTCTTCTTTCCCCTCCTCTTTTCTAAAAGCAATTTTATGTTAATCCAAGTGAAGGGAAAGGGCGTGTGGGCAACCAGAAGGAAGTAGGTGTGTCCTCGGTTTTGAGAATGACTGCTGAAGCGTAGAAGTCCTTGTGCTAGGGCTTGTGTGGGAACAGTTGGTCTAGTCTTGCTGTTAGTAGAAACAGGTCTAACAATGCCACCTGTGAATGTCCTGGAGAGGGTAGGTGTTCTGGATGAAACACTATGTCATCTACTGTCTAAAATTCCCCTTTCCACACCAGCTCAGAGAAAAAACAAATATTAAATATAAATCGAGCACCTCTACGTTTTGGTAGTGTGTTCTCTGCAGGAGAGGTCTGCTGCCAATCCAAACCTCTCTGGTGGTTCAAATTCACCTGCAGCTCCCAGGAAGCAACATGGACAGTCTCCTTCTCTCCAATTTACAGCCTGTGAAACTCTATGGATGGTCAGCTGTGGGTCTAACCCAACTTAACAGCAATGCATTTTTGTGTGGGTTTTGAGTACAGGATTTATGGAACACATTGTTAAAGCAAAAACAAACCAGGTACTGTCTAGTTGATTCCAACTTGTCGTGGCATCTCCAACTGTGTAGAATGGAATTGCTTCAAAGGGTATTTAAGACTGTAACCTTTCTTTTGAGAGACCACTGAATATGCTTGGGGGATCAATTGGTAGTTGAATGCTCAATCATTTGTGCTACCAAGGAACTCTAAGAACTGTTCACATAAAATTCTTGATGCAAGGATTCTTGAGTTCTGATGGCATAGTCTGTAGGGTATTGTGCTGCTAACCAGACAGGCTGTTTCAGACAGTTTGAATCCACCAGCTACTCTGAGGAGTAGAGATGGGTAGTCTCCTCTCACTGTGGTTTATAGTTTTGGAAACTTAATGAAAAGAGACTATGAGTTGGACTCAACTCTGTGAGTCTAAGTTTTGAGTTTGAGATAAGTAGTAATAGTTCAATAAAATACTAGGGCTTGAGGTTTGGAGCATCCTCCACTGTGACTGTTGATCTGAGACTCACATTTGAGGATACAGTTGATATCTCAGTTTGTAGTCACTCCCAGCTGAAATCTGTGTTCCAGTGATTTATTTAATGTGGCATTTATACCTTTGTTACTTTTATCACATGGATGGATTGCTGTTGTTGTTGTTAGGTGCCATCAAGTCAAGTACAACACATAGCAGGCCCTATTAACTACAGATCTGAGCACTGATCTATCCTGTGCTATCCTCATACTTCCTAACATATCATATAGAGCTCATTGCAGCAGTGACTGTATCAATCCATCTGGTCGAGAATCTTCCTTTGGTTCACAAACCCTCCACCTTTCTAAGCATCATGTCCTTCTCCAAGGAATAACCCCTCCTAGCAACATGCCCAAAGTATGTGCGGTCAAGCCTCACCAACTTTGCCTCCTAAAAGCACTCTGGCTGTACCCTCTCTAAGTCATATCTATTTGTTCTTTTAGCAGTTCATGGGATATTCAGTGCTTTTCTCCAATACCACAGCTCAAAAGTATCAATTCTTCTGTCATCCTTATTCATAGGACAGCTCTCAGATGCATAGCAAGTGATCCAAAAGATCATGGCCTGAATCAGATGACATTATTACTCCTCAATAATTTGGAAAGGTCCCTAACTGCAGATTTTCCCAGTGCAATATGTTTCCTGATTTCCTGACTGCTGCTCAGGAACCAAGGACGTTAATTGTGGATCCAAGTAAGATGAAGCTGTAGACAGTTTCAATCATTTTTCTGTCTATCATGATGTTGGCTATAGGTCCAGTAGTAAGAATCTTTGTTTTCTTGACATTGAGGTGCAGTCCATATTGAAGGCTGTATTTCTTTGATCTTCGGCAACAAGTGCTTTAAGTTCTCCTCATTATTAGCAAACAAGGTTGTGTCATCTGCATAATGCAGGTTTATTGATGAGTCTCCCTGCAAGCTTGATGTCACATTGTTCTTGTAGAGTCCCTCTTCTTGAATTATTTGTTCAGAGTACAGATTGAATAGGTATGGAGAGAAAAATATTATAACCCCGACATAGTCCCTTATTAATTAAAAACCATGTAGCGTTCCCTTGCTCTATATGCACAATAGCCTCCTGATCTATATATAGGTTTCACATAAGCACATTAAGTGCTCTGGGATTCCCATTCTTCTCAATGTCAGCCACAGCTTGTCATGATCCACACAGTCAAATGCCTTTGCATAGACATACAGCATAAATAGACATTCTTCTGGTATTCTTTACTTTCAGCCATGATCCATCTGACATCAGCAATGACATCACTGGTGCCATGGCCTCTTCTAAATCTGCTTGAACTTCTGGCAGTTCTCTATCTATGTACTGTTCTAGCTGTTTTTAAATCATCTTCAACAGTATTTTTATTTCATGTGATATTTATGATATTGTTCAATAGTTTCCACATTCAGTTAGCTCACCTATGTTGGGAATGGGAACAGATATGGACCTCTTATAATCCATTGGCCATAAAGCTGTCCTCCAAAGACTGATGAGCACATCTTGGCCTGCAATTTGTTAAATCAATCAATTCAATGGTATCCCATAGACTCCTGGGGCCTTATTTTTTGTCAATGCTTTCAATGCAGCTTCCACTTCCTCCTTCATTACCATTGGTTCCGGCTCGTATGGTACTTACGGAAACTTTTCAGTGTCAATTCCTTTTTGTGCAGTGATTCTGTGCATTCCCTCCATCTTCTTTTGATGCTTATTGAGTCATTTGATACATTGCCCGTAGCATTCTCCAATATTGAGACTCGAGGCTTAATTTCCGCCCCCCCAGTTCTTTCAGTTTTATAAATGCAGAGTGAGTTCTTCACTTTTTATTCTTCAATTTCAGCTCTCTGCATATTCAATTATTATAGTTTGCTTTGTCTTCTCGAGCTATCCTTTGAAATTGTTTATTCATCTCTTTTATGTCGACAGTTTTCCCTTATTGCTTCTCAACACTCTAGTGAAATTTTTATAGTCTCTTCTGATGTCCATTTTGGCTTTTTCTCTCTCCTCTTTCTTTGTAATGACCTTTTTTTCTCTCTTCATGGATGATATCCTTGACATCATCCCATCACTCATCTGGTCTTTGATCATTTGTGTCCAATGCTCCTAACTTATTCTTAAGATGATGTTGAAGTTTATAGAGAATAGATTCAAGATCATATTTTGGTTCCTGTGGACTTATTTTAATTGTCTTATATGACCAGAATACAAAAGTTGGAAACAGTGAAGAGGGAATAGTAGGTGGAAAATTTGGGCTTGGTGACAGAAACGAGGCTGGAAATAGAATGCTTGAATTTTGTATTTTCCAAGGATTTATTCATTGCAACTACTTTTTTCAAAAGAAACAAATGATGACTTTACACATGGACCACACCTGAAGGTCTACGGAGGAATCAGATTGACTACATTTGTGAAAGAAATTGTTGGAAAAAGTCCATATCGGCAGTCATCATTAGGCTGTGGGTCAGACCAATTACTCATATGCAAGTTCAAATTGAGGCTGAAAAAATTTAAGATAAGTCCACGAGAACCAAAATATGATTAACTAAGTCATGGAAGGGTAGGAATTTGCAAATCAGGAGTGTTTGTTATCCACCAAAAGGATTAGATAGCTTGCTAATAATATAAATAATTTAAATAAGGTAAATGACATCTTTGGTAGAGAATATGCAAACAATCAATACATGTTGCATGTGGGTGAAGGATTGGTCAATGTTACCATACTGCTGGGCTTAAATTGAACTGGAAAGTAATAAAATCCTTTTCAACTGCTTTTTATGCATCTGAGAGTTAGATAAGGATGACAGAAGAAGAATCAATGCCTTTGAGTTGTAGTGTTGGAAAATACTGGATACCTCATCTACTGCCAAAAGAACAAACAAATATGTCTTGGAGAGGGCACAACCAGGTTGCTGTTTAGAGGCAAGGATAGTAAACATAGTTTGTCACACGTACTTTGGACACCTTGTTAGGACAGACCAGTCATTGAGAAAAGACATCATGCTTAGAAAGATGGAGGGTCAACCAAAGAAAGGAAGACACTCAATGAGCTAGATTGACACAGTGACTGTATCAATATGCTCAAATACATAAGAGATGAGGAGGATGGCATAGGTTAGTGTAAGGTTCATATTCATTCATAGGGTTGCTATGAGTCATAGCAGACTTGATAGCATCTAACAACAATAGATGTGGAAGATGGGAATCTCACTACTATCCAGAATTAAAAAAAAACCAACAACCAACAGGAGTGCAGCAAATCTGTTGGACCTTAGATCTCTGTGTGAACAAGAGATGGAAAACTGTGACACCCAGGAGACAGTATGATAAAGTGTGAACTAGTGTGAGATGGCAGCAGAGATGACAGACCTGGAAGAGAACCAGAGACTAGTGTGAGACAGCTGCGAGATCCCAGGTCAGGGATGGAGCTCTGGGGAGGGAAGCTAGATCTGCTGAGCCATGAAGCTAGAACTGCACACATTTAGGCCTAGGTTTACTGTCAGCATGGGGGTGGCACATCACTGACAGAGCGAAAGGAGCTTTGGAACATACTCATCAACAGGGTAAGGCCAAAGCTTCTAGACAAGAGGTCAGAGAGAGGTCTATCTTCAAGCTCATCTAAGAAGATGCTTTCCTGACTGAAACTGTAGTCTGTGTGTTCTTGAACCTAAATTATAACTCATAATTTTAAGTAGGTAGTGTTGAGAGTGTAGTTTGTAGAGAGTGGCTCTGCCAACTCAAAACTTGCATCCTTCTGATGGTAGGAATCTACCAGTTGTGCTTGAGAGAGAACGATGAGAAATCTCCTCTTATGTTATTTACAGTCTCACAAACTCTCTGCAGAGTCTGCTGGAGGGTCACCTATGAGTCAGAACCTACTCAATGACAATGAGTGAGTTAATTTTGAGTATTGTCTGTGGACTTTGTGTGTGACCGTTGCAATTAATTATTGAATCCAGAAGGAGTAGTGAGTTGTCATAGAGAGGGACAGTTGTTGTTAGAATTATTAGAAGGTGTGGAGTGTGAGGGCATTTCTGATTCCATGGAAATGAACTCTGTACTGTTACTGCTATTGATGAGACTTTTCCTCCTTGTGAACTGATGGAATTCTGATGTTGTCTCTCCCATACCATTTTGCACCAACCATGGTGGAGTTTTACTGTGTCTTGGTTTAAGCTGCTCTGAAAAATGTCCTGTCAATTTTTCTCTACATTTTAGCTTTCTTAAAAAAATCTCATTTATCTATTTTTATTTTTTTATAGTGTTTTTAAAAGGAACTCTTGTCCTCAGCCAATAAGAAAAAAATAATAGCATAAAGTTTATTAAATATGTCTAGCTTTTTGAGGTGCCTCCTGAGTGTTCCTGGTGTGAAAGTTGTTAATCCTGCCCATCAAGACAGGGTATCCTAATGTATTTTCAAGCTTGATAATGATGTTCTTTCCAGCCACTTTATTTGAACATGTAATAAATAACAGAGAGGGGAAACTTAATTTTATTTATGCTCTTTGCTAGGTGAAAAATGTCTACCTTTAGGAGATAGACTCCTAAGACTTGGATATAACTACTAACAGTTTGTACTTGGGCTGGGGAGACTTGACAAGCCATGAAAATGAAGTAATGCCAAAGGAAAAAAAATGTGTCAAGGCAGTGGGCAATTAGTCACCAAATGAGTTGGCACTTAAGGCATTATTCTGTTTGCTGTGTAAGTGCCAGTGGTGATGAAACTCCATTTGTAGCACTTGGGAGGCCAGAGAAATGCAGTGAGAAGGAAAAGCAGCATCTTGATTATATCAGGAGGCAGGGCCAGGCAACCAGACCCTGAAGCTGAACTGTCTTGAGTTTGATCTCAACTCTCTTCCTCTAGTTGCATTATTTCCCCCTTGTGGTATGAGGCCCCTGGGTCCCTCTGGACAGGCATCATGATACACTGTGCTCACTTTCAAGCCTGGAACATTAAGAGAAATAATTTAAAGGGAGCAAGCAGAGGGCTGGGAGGATCAAGCAAATCCACTTAGCTGTGCCCTTGAGCTACAGAGCAGGCTCTGTCTAGACAAGCAGGCAGCTGTCCAGCTGATACTTTCCATTTCTGGGGTCCAATTGGATAGATAATCAGAGTTCCAGAATGGCTTCTTTTTGGTTCCCATCATTACTTGAGTCAGGAACACTGATTATTTGGGATTGATTTTGTTCACGCATCACTTCTTCAGAGCAAGAGTCATTTTGATGGGTCTCTCTCTGAAGTGTCTAAAGTAGACACTTTCCCTAAGAATGGTGGGGACCTAGTAATAGTGCAGTTCCTGGGCTCTACCCTAATAATAGCAGTTAACTTTTACAGAGTGCATGCTTCTTGCCAGACATGTCTCAAAAGCGTTATAATTAGTCTCTTAACAATGCATTAAGGCAAAGACACTGGGGTACAGGTAGAATGAGCAATGTCCAGTGTCAGCAGGTAAAGAGACAGCATTGCTAGGATCTGTGGTTTCAAATACCATGTTTATCTGCCTATACTGAGGATTGTTGTTGAGTACCATCTAGTTGGAACCAACACACAGCTGACCCTTCAGCAAGTTTTCAAAGGCAGTTAATCATGTGAGAGGAGATTGCCCATCCTTCTCCCACAGAACAGCTGGTGGATTTGAACCACAGGCCTTCGGGATCGCAGGACAGTTTCTTACCACTAGGCCACCTGAGCTTACTGAGGATAAATGACATGATTACTTCAAGTATCTATTTAACTGACCATTTATCAGAAAAGTCTTCAAAAATTCTTTTAGTTTTGTAGGGTTACAGTCAGAACACCTTTGAGTGACTTACACTGGCATTTGTTTATCTCAGTTATTTTTTGAGTGCCAGTTATGTGCTCGACACTGTGCTAAGTTCCGTTGGATACAATTGTCATTGTAGAGCTGTGTATGTGAATGCACACAAGACAAAATCCAGGGAAGGAGTTGAACACAGTGGTGGGTTAGAGAATCAGCAAATAACAGTGGAGACCTCACTGCACTTAGAGGAAACCTCTCTGACCAGGTGGCATCTAAGATAAGACTTGAGAGTGAACCAGGATAAAAGTCAACAGAAACTTACAGTGGAAAAGAAGTTGATGTGCTTGAAAAGCTGAAAGGAAGAGAAATGGTGTGACTAAGTGAGAGATATCCAGGAAGGCCAAGAGGCAACTAAGTAAAGTGCTAGGTTAGAAAGGGCCTGTGTAGTGGCTGAGGAAATGGAAAGATGCTGAAAAAATTATTGCAGCCAATCCAAACTCTAAATATACTTTGTGAAAAATATCAAATATAGTGGTTTCTCTGTTTGCAGCTATTGATAGACCCAGGATCATGGTTGTTGTTATGTGACGTCGAGTCGCCTGTGACTCATAGTGACCCTATGTACAATAGCCTTAAACCCTGTTCTATCCTATGCCAATTTTATTGTATTTGACATACCTTTTGCCTTTACCCCAGTCACCGAATCAATCTCCCTCATAGAGGGTCTTCCTCTCCTTTGCTGTTCCTCCACCCTCCTAAGCATGATGTCCCTCTCCAAGGACTAATCCCACCTTGCAACATGTCCAAAGTATGTCAGATGAAGCTTCAGAATCCGTGTCGCCAGGGAGCAGCGTAGCTTCACCCTCTCCAGGACGAAATGGTTTGTTCTCCTAGCAGTTCATGGTATATTCAGTACTCCTCTCCATCACCAATGTTCAAAGGCATTAACTCATCTTCTTTCATCCCTAGTCATTGTACAGCTCTCCGATGCACAGCAAGTAATTGCAAAGACCATTGCCTGTACCTGGTGCACCTTAGTCTCCAGACTGACATCATTGCTCTTCAATACTTTGGAGATGTCTCTGACAACAGACTTTTCCAATGCAATTAATCTTTTAATTTTCTGGCTGTTGGTACCAAGAGTGTTGATTGTAGAGCCAGCAAACTGAAGCTCAACAATCTTAATCTCTTTACCTTCTAGCATGATGTTGCCAAGCATTCCAGGGGTGAGAATCTTTGTTTTCTTGATGTTAAGCTTCCATCCATATTTAAGGCTGCAGTCTTTGACCTTCTGCAGCAAGCACTTCAGGTCCTCCTCAGTTTGAGCAAGCAGGGTTGTGTTATCTGCATAACACAGATTGTTGATGAGTATCTCCAAACCTGATGCCACACTTCTCATAGAGCCCAGCCTCCCGGATAATCTGTTTCGTGTATAGATTGAAAAGATATGGAAATAGGACACATCCTTGACGCGTACCCTTCCCAATTTTAAACCATGTAGTGTTTCCTTGCTCTGCTCTGACGACTGCTTCCTGGTTCAAGTACAGGTTTTTCCATAAAGCACAATCAAGTGTTCTGGGATTCCCAATCTTCTCAGAGACAGCCACAGTTTGTTGTGATCCACACAGTCAAATGCCTTTGCATAATCAATGAAACACATATAGACATTCTTCTGGTACTCTTGTCTTTCAGGCAAGATCCACCTGACATTAGTGCCACGGCCTCTTCTAAATCCAGATGCATTAATAATAATGGGTGACTGGAATGCAAAAGTTGGGAATAGAGAAGAAGGATCAGCAGTTGGAAAACATGGACTTGGTGAAGAAATGAAGCCAGAGATAGAATGATAGAATTTTGCACAATCAATAACTTATTCATTGCAAATACATTTTATAAGCATTGCAAATACATTTTATAAGAAACGTAAATGCAGTCTATATACATAGATTTCACCTGACGGTTTGAATAGGGATCAGATCAATTACATGTATGGAAAGAATGGCTAGAGAAGCTCAATATCAGCTGTGAAAACTAGGCCAGGTGCTGATTGTGGAACAGATAATCAACTACTCATATGCAAGTTCAAGCTGAAGCTGAAAAGAATTAACTCAAGTCCACAGGAACCAAAATTTGACCTTGAGTCTATCTATCCCACCTGAATTTCAAAACCATCTTAGAAACAGGTTTGAAGCCTTGGAAGTTAATGATCGAAGACCGGATGAGCTGTGGGAGGATATCAAGAATATCATCCAGGAAGAATGCAAAAGGTCATAAAAAAAGATAGAGGAGGAAGAAAAGATCAATATGGATGTAAGAGGAAACTCTAAATATTGCAGTAGAGTGCCTAGAAGTCAAAGCAAGGGGAAGAAATCAAGATATTAAGGAGCTGAACAGAAGATTCCAGAGGGCAGTGCAGGAAGACAAAATAAACTATTACAATGAAATGTACAAGGGGCTGGAGTCAGAAAATCATAAGGACTGAACTCACTCAGCATTTCTTAAGTTGAAGGAACTGAGGAACAAATTGTAACCTCGAGTTGCAATACTTAAGGATGCTTTGGGCAGAATATTAAATGATCCAGGAAGCATTAAAAGAAGATGGAAAGAAAATACAGAGTCATTGTACCAAAAGGAATTGGCAGACACAGAAGAATTTTATGAAAAAATGTAGGTGCAAGAACCTATGGTGATGAAGGAAGAAGTTCAAGCTGCTCTGAACGAATCGTCAAAAAACAAGTCCCCAGGAATTTATGGCATACCCATTGACATATTTCAACAAACAAATGTTGCCCTGGATGTGCTCACCAAGTTATGCCAAGAAATCTGGAGGACAACCGTCTGGTCAACTGACTGGAAGAGATTTATATTTGTTCCTATTCTAAAGAAAGGTGATCCGACAGAGTGTGGAAATTATCGAACAGTATTGATATCACATACAGTGCAGGAAGGGAAGGCCCTCTACGAGGTGGATTGATTCAGTGACTGGGGTCATTGAAATGGGTGTGTCAGAGCCCATGCAATTGGCACAGGACAGAGCAGAGTTTAGAGCTGTTGTACATGAGGTCGCTATGAGTCGCAAGCGACTCGACCGCATAGAACAATAACAACAACAACAACACCACAACAATATTGATTCTGCTGAAGATCTTCCAAAAAACGACTGGAACAGCACATCAACAGAGGGTCATGGTAACCATATATACTGAAATAATGTTCAGGCCCTCAGCATCTCCATTATTTATTATGCTTCATACCATTGCAATCTAGAGGGTTTCTACTGGCTGATTTTTGAAAGATTATTACACCTTTTTTCCTAGTCTGCTTTAGTCTGAAGCTCCACTAAAACTTGTTCCGCATCATAGCGACACTCACATGTTCACTTACGGATAAGTTGTGACTGCATATGACATGCATTGACTGAGGACTGAACCTGGGTTTCTTGCAGAGAAGGTGAAAAACTCTACCAACTGAACCACCAATCACAGGCCAGGCCAGAAGTTTTCAGACCTTTTCAGTCCACAGTAACATTTGTTGATGTTGTTAGGTACTGTCAAGTCAGGTTCAATTCATTGTGGTTCTATATACAACAGGGTGAAACCTTACTTGATCTTGTGCTATCCTTAGAATCTTCACTGGATGTAAGCCTATTGTTACAGTAACTATGCCAGTTCATCTTTCTGAAGGTCTTCCTTCTTTTTTTAATGATCCTCTATTTTTCTGAACATGATATCTTTCTCTAGGGACTGACCCCTACTGATAACATGACCAAAGTATATGAGATGAAGTTTTACCACCCTTCTAAGAAGCACTCTCTTTTCTTAGAGTACTTGGTAGGGACTCCTATGACAAAAGGAAATACCTAACATTTCCATTTACTGTTGTTGCTGTTGTGTGCTGTTGAGCTGGAACCAACTTACAGCTGTCCCTCCGGTGGGTTTTCAGAGGCAGTAAATCTCACATGAGGAGACTGTGTATCCTTCTTCTGTGGATTTGAACCATGTGTCTCTGCGACTGTAGCACAGCTTCTTACTACTAGGCATTTATTATGAATTAATTCTCCAGAAAATTTCCAGTTTTTAAGTATTAAATTGTTCACAACTTAATAAATCTTCAGTGAAAATGATTTAGTGATTATTTTGAAAAAATCACACACAAATAAAAAAGATGATATTTTTATTTACATTATTAAATCACCAAAATTAATTACTAACGGGGTGTGTGTACCTGTTGGACACTGTACAATTTCTCAAGTCTTGGAATCAAATTTGGCATCTCCACCCTCATTTCCTGTTCTTACTGATTTCCTTGTGGTACTGGCTTTTAATCACACCAACTGCTGAGAACACAGCTTTGTAAAGATATGATATCATTCGAAGGAATGTAACATTATCTAATGTTGAAATTATAATTACCTGGAGTTCGTAGAGTGTTCAAACTTTGTTGAGTATTGTTACCTTTTAGAAGTAAAAATATCTCACAGCCCTCTGGTGAATTCATCATGGTACCCTGAGACACACACTTCAGGAACCACAGAGCAAGATATAGTATTTTCAGAATATGGAATTAAGATATTTTCTGAAATCTATATCTGTAAACATAACAATTTTGTGAGTGGTAAATGCAAAAACAGTCATCAATCTCTTTGAAAAATATTTTTTAGAAGACACTGTTATCATAGTCACAGGGAGTATCAAGATTAACTGGTATCACATAGCCCACAAACACATTGTTCTACACTCTACCCTGGGGAGTAGCAACTGGGATTGTAAACATTTTGTGAAGAGTCATCTAAATTCAACTACACATCTCACCTTGGCCTGGAGCAAGGAAGAGAAGAAGATAAAAGGTATATGTAACAAATTAGTTCAAAGAGCTAAGGGATCACAAGAACCTCAGCCCCCACAACTTTGAGACCGGAAGACCCAGATGATGCCTGGTTCCCAGTGCTTACCACCTTGAAAGGGACTACAGTAGAAAGTACTCAATAAGACAGGAAATAAAAATGGAGCAAAATAAAATTACAAAAGAAGACTAGACTTACTGATATGATACACCGGCCCTAAGATAGGATAGCCCCAAGAAAAGGGTTTTAGTAATTGTTCAAGGCTGGAATGGAGAGTTTATCCCTTGACTTTGCTAAGCGATGGACAGTACTTTAGCATGAACATTAGCACTTGGGAGATATGTACTTCTTAGAACAATTAACCATATAATATAGAAAGGATAACACCTGAGGATAAAACTCAGAGGGCAGGAGGGAATAAGGTAGGAAGAACGGAAGGAATAAAGTGGGAAGAGAGCTGTTACATTTTGAGAATTACAGGCAATGTCATGAAATAAGGCATGTATGAAATGTTAAGTGAAAAAAACAATTTTCTCTGTGAATTTTCACTCAAATGGCAATACATTTTTTAAAAATTGTATTTTCTTTGCCCATAAACCAATAGAGGCAAGGGAATTGTGTCCCTGATGGAATTAAGGAGAGAAGGAGCAAAGAATGAGACACTGGCTCATGTTTTCAACAACAGCGTCAGAGTTTGCAAAGTGGAACCAAGAAGGAAATGAGTATGCAAGATGCAATAGTGACTGGAGGGCCCTCGATGAAGAAATGAAGACTGAAATTCTGAATATTAGGAGTTGTCAGAACCTGCAGTTAAGGTGCCCAAACCATGAGGCCTGTCACTGTAATGACAGGCATCCTTCCAGCAGGTAACTAAAGAAGGATGAGTAGCAATGTGAAGAAGGAATACAGCACTCATCTCCACCAGCACATTCTTTTGGGTGCTCTCATCTGTTTCTGCAGCTGGATGCCATCTGGAGTGAATGTGAGAAAGTATAACAATTAGTGAGCAGACCTGTTTTTGTAACGCCAAGACCTTGAAACAATTTTAATGCCACCTGTCTTAGAGAAGAGTGGCAAGTACAACTAATGACTTCAAGTCAATGACTTTCTCTTTGGATGATATCATGTATGCAAATCTTGGAAGCTAGCTGAGTCCCTGATGCAATAACAATTCTCAGGGCAACTGGGTGGAGTCCTTACATCATTCTTATTATAGCATCCAGGTAATCATGAGAGAACTCACAATAATCACTCAGACATAGGTAATGTCCTCATTGGCCAACTTGTTAAACATGAAGAAATGTATTATGATGAAGAAGAGTTGGGGGTTGTCCTAAGATACCTCCTTTATGCCATGTACATTAAATGAGGTACTTTCCTGAGGAATATTCTAGGCTTGGAAATTTTGCACTATCCTCAAAAATTATTGTTGTTATTAGGTGAGTAAAAGTTATAGTGACTCTATAAACAACAGATCTGAACTCTTTCCTATCCTGTGCCATTCTCACAATCTCTGACACACTTGAGCCCATTGCAGTAGTCACTGTGTATATCTATCTATCTGCTTGAAGGTCTTCCTCTCTTTTGCTGACCTCTCACCTTTCCAAGCATGATGTACCTCTCCAAGAAAAAGTCTCTCCTAACAACAGACCCAGAATGTGAGACAAAACTTTATCATCTTTGCCTTCAGGAGCACTCTGGCTGCACATTCTCCAATATAAATCTGTTCGTCCTTTTGGGAGTCTATGGGATATTCAGTACTCTTTTCTGACACAAAGATTCAAAGGCATAAATTCTTCTTCTATCATCTTTACTTATTGCCGAACTTTCAGTTGCATAGCAAATAACTGGAAAGACTGTGGCCTGAATCAGTCCTCAAACTGTTAGCATTGCTTCTCCACATTTTGGAAAGATCCTTGACCACAGGCTTTCCCAGTGCAATGTGTCTGCTGATTTCCTGACTGTTGATACCAAGGATGTTGATTGTGGATACTAGTAAGATGAAGTTGTTGACAGTTTCAATCTATATTTTCCATCTAACATGATGTTGTCTAATGGCCCAGTGGTGAACATTTTTGTTTTCTTAACATTGATATGCAATTCACATTGAAGGCCTGTATTCTTGGATCTTTTGCAGCTCCTCACTTTCAGCAAGTAGGGTCATGTCATCTGTATGAAGGCACATTACTGATGATTCTTCCTCTGATTCTGATGCTACATTCTTCTTCATAAAGTTCAGCTGCTCAAATAATTTCTTCAGCATATAGATTGAATAGGTATGGAGAAAGGATACAACCCTCTCTTAAGTTTAAACCATTTAGTGTTCCTTTGCTCTGTTTATATAACAACCTCTTGATCTAGGTATAGATTTTTCATGAGCCCAATTAAGTATACTGGGATTCTAAGTTTCTCAGTGTTAGCCATAATTTGTTATGATCCACACAGAAAAATATCTTTGCGTAGCCAAGAAACTACAGATAGCCACTCTTTTAGTATTTTTTGCTTTCAGCCAGTATCCATCTGATAGCAGTAATAATAGCCTTAGTGCCATGGCCTCTTCTAAATCCAGCTTGAACTTCTGGCAATTCTCTCTCTATGTATTATTCTAGCAATTTTTAAGCAATGTTCAGCAGTATTTTTCTTGCATGATATTGATGATATTATTTGATGATGTCCACATTATGTTGGATCACATTTCTTGGGAATGGAAACAAAATGCATCTCTTTGGCTAGGCAGCTATCTTCCAAATTTCCTAGCATAGACTGATGAATGCATCTAGGGCTACACCTACTAGTTAAAGTATATCATTAGGTACTCTATTGATTCCTGAGCCTTGTTTTTTGCCAATGCCTTCAGTTCAGCTTGAACTTCTTCCTTTATTACCATTGATTGTTGATCACATTGTACTTTCTGAAATATTTCAGTGTCAGTAAATTTTTTTTTTTGATACAGTGATTCTGTGTATTCCCTCCATCTTTAGACACTTCCTGGGTCAATCAACATATTCCCCATTGTTGTTATGTGTCATCGAGTTGTTTGTGACTCATAGTGACCCTATGTATACAACAGCCCTAAACCCTGCTCTGTCCTATGCCAATCACACTGCATCTGACACACCTATCCTGATTACCCCAGTCACTGAATCAATACATATCATAGAGGATCTTCCCCTCTTGTGCCATCCTTCCACCCTCCCAACCATGATGTCCCTCTCCAAGGACCTG
>NW_006399947.1:1011218-1014519 GCF_000299155.1 Elephantulus edwardii
CCTTTCTGTTAGTCTACGTGTGTTCTGTTGTACATAGCATCCCTAATTATTGCCACTTGAGGCTTAGATTTGTTTTTCAGTTCTTTCAGCCTGAAAAAATACCAAGTGATTTCTTCTGTCCCCCCCCCCAATTCTAGTTCTCTGCTCATTCTATTAAAATACTTTGCTTTTTCTTCCCTAGCTGCCCTTTGAAACCTTCTATTTAGCTCTTTTGGTTCAGTTCCCCTGTCTTTGTAGTGACTTTGTGCTCTCTTTATATGCTCTGTTTATATCATATTCTTTATATTATCCCACAACTCAACTGGTCTTCTATCACTGGTATTCAGTGCTTCACACCTTTTCTTAAAATGATTCTTAAATTCCCATGGGATAAGCTCAGGATCATATTTTTGGTTCTCGTGGTCTTGTTTTAATTGTCTTCAGCCTCAATTTGAACTTGCACATGAGTAATTGATGATTTGTCCCACAGTCAGCACCTAATCAGCAGCAAAAACCAGGCCAGAAACTGTGTAACAATGGCCCAGTGGCAAGAATCTGTGCTGCAATCTCAAAGGCACGTGGTTTGAATTCACCAGCTGCTCTGTGAGAGAAAGATGGGCAATCTCCTAATATATGATTAACCACCTTTGAAAACCCATCGGTTCCAACTCAATGACACACACAATGACAACAAATTCTCTTTACAAATTTTAATAATCTGAAATCCTTTTTGAATCCCTTAGCTTATATAGCCTGCTACATAGAGAGTAGTCACAAAGTTAAGTCATATAGCAAAAAACATCACTTTATTGAGGGTGGTATGAGACTCGAGATGAAAAGCAGTCATATGCCCTTTCTTAGCTGAGGTGATATAAGCCACATATGTTGCTGTTATTAGCTGCTCAAAGGTTGGCTTTGGCTCGTGGCAACTTTATGAGTAACAGAATGAAAAAATTGCCTGGTCCCATGGCATCTTCATAGCATTGGTAGCATATCTTTGTGGCTGTTGGTATAATATAAAATCCAAACCCAACCCAAACCACTGGCACTGAATCAGTTCTGACTCATAGTGACCCTCCGTTGGGCTTCCAAGACTGTAAATATTTATGGGCAAAGACTGCCCTCTTTTCTCTCATGGAGCAGCTGACAGGTTAAAATTGCTGATCTTTAGGTTAAGAGCACATTACAGTATACACGGTTCCATCACATCTCCTTACAGGTAGAATATATGGCATATCAATGGTTTTCATTAACATGCATGGCTTCAATACAAACTGTTTAAATTACTGCTTATATGCTTTGAGCAAGGCACTTAAGATTTGTGTTGTGATGTCTTTGTTTTAAAATGGGGATGAGTTTTCCAAATATCTATGCCCCAAGACAACAGTCTTGAAGTAGGAGCTCAGGGGCAAGAAACAGTGCTGCCTGACACAAAAAAAGCCCTCCCTGAAACTGATAAATGGGAGTTGAACTTAACTGAAACTGATACATGGGAGGTGGACTTCTTTTAAATGTGAGATAGAAAGAAATTGGCATGAGAGACCAGTAACAATGTGAGGTGCAAGACATCACAGAAGTGGCTTGTGGTCTAAGCCATCAAATATTTGGAAGGGTTGCTGTGGTGAAGGGGGTTACTGGATGGGGTAGGAGGGAATGTAAACTATGCTAATACTCAGGGAAAGGGAAGGGACAAGATACACATGCAGGGGAAGGCACTGCATGTATGGTTATCTCTGTAAGGGGAAGTGTCTTTCATTTGCTCCTTTCATGAAAATGATTGTCTACCATATATTGTTCCAAAGCTAAGCATCCAAATTAAGACAGAGGAGGAAGAAGGATTGGCTGTCCACCTCTGAACCATAACAGGCCTTCTAAAACTCTATGTACAATAGAGCACACATACAGTAGAATAACAGATATGAAAACTTAGGCTGATCCCTCAAATTTGGAAATACCAAGGAGAAGGAACAATTGTAAACAGAACCTAATGACTGGAACGTGTAATGTGAGAAGCATGAATGTAGGAAAACTGGACATTGTCAAGAGAGAAATTGAACACATAAATATTGACATATTAAGAATTACAGAAATGAGATGGATTGGCATGGGAATTTTGAATCAGACAATCATGTGATCTACTATGCTGGAGATGAGGAAAAAAATGGGGTCGCTTTCATAGTAAAAAAGGCTGTTTGTAAATGTATCTTGAAAAATAATGATGTGACAGGATAATATCCATATGCATAAAAAGAATACCTGTTAATAACACTATCATTCAAATTTATGCACCAACAACCAGAGCCAAAGAGGATGAGTTAGGTTATTTCTATCAATGTTTTCAGTCATAAATCGAACAAACATGCAACCAAGATGCATTAATAATAATGGGTGACTGGAATGAAAATGTTGGAAACCAGGAAGAAAGAGCAGCAGTTGGAAAACAAGTACTTAGTGACACAAATTATGCTGGCGATAGAATGATAGAATTGTGCACAATGTATGGTTTATTCACAACAAATATCTTTCATAAGAAACATAAATGCAGGCTATACACATGGAATTCATCTGAGGGGATGCACAGGAATCAGACTGACTATATCTGTGGATGGAATCGTTGGAGAAGTTCAATATCAGCAGTGAAAACTAGGCCAGGTGCTGATGGTGAAACAGACCATCAACTACACATATGCAGGTTCAAATTAAAGCTAAAGAGGGTCAAATGAAGCGATCCCACCTGGATTTATAAAACAACTCAGGAACAGGTTTGAGGCCTTGAACACTAATGAACGAAGACCAGATGAATTGTGGGAAGATATCAAGAGTATATCCATGAAGAATGCAAAAAGTCGTTACAAAGAGAGAAGAAAAGACCAAAATAGATGTCAGAAGAATCTATAAATATTGCACTAGAGCATTGAGAAGCCAAAGCAAAGGGAATAAATCAAGAAGTTAAGGAGCTAATTAGAAAATCTCAAAGGGCAGAACAGGAATACAAAGCAAAGTATTATAATGAAATGTGCAGAGAACTGGAGTCTGAAAACCAAAAGGGCCATACTTGCTTAGCATTTCTTAAGCTGAAGGAACTAAAGAACAAATTCAAGCCTCGAGTCGATGCTATGGGCAGAATATCGAATGATCCATTTGTTATGTTGTTAGTGCCGTCGAGTCGTTTGCGACTCATAGCGACCCTATGCACAACAGCCCTAAACCCTGCTCTATCCTGCTCCAACCGCACTGCCTCTGACACACCCATTCCGATTACCCCAGTCACCGAATCAATCCATCTCATAGAGGGTCTTCCCCTCCTGCACTGTCCCTCCAC
>NW_006399947.1:1015014-1029372 GCF_000299155.1 Elephantulus edwardii
AGAGTCAGTGTACCAAAAAGAATTGGCTGACACAGAAGAATTTCAAGAAACAATATACGATCAAGAGGCAATGATCATGAAGGAGAAAGTGTAGGTTCCTCTGAAGGACTTGGCAAAAAATAAGGCCACAGGAATTGATGGCATATCAATTGACATATTTTAACAAACAGATGCTGACCTGAACATACTCACCAGGTTGTGCTAAGAAATTTGGAGGACAACTACCTGATCAACTAACTAGAAGAGATCCAAATTTACTCCCATTCCAAAAAAAGGTGACCTTACAGAGTATGGAAATTATTGTAAAATATCACTCATATCACATGCAAGCAAAATCCTGCTGAAGATTTTACAGAAATGACTGGAACAGTACATTGACAGAGAACTACCAGAAATACAAACTGAGTTTAGAAGAGTCTGTGGCACTAGAGACATTATTGCTAGTGTCAGATGGATTTTGGCAGGAAGCAAAGAGGACAAGAGGGATACCTACCTGTGTTTCATTGACTATGCAAAGGCATTTGACTGTGTAGATCACAAAAAATTGTGGTTAACCTTGAGGAGAATGGGAATCCCAGAACATTTAATTGTGCTTATATGAAACTTAGACCAGGAAGCAGACCTCAGAACAGAGCAAGAAAAAAACTGCATGGTTCAAAATCAGAAAGGGAGTGCATCAGGGATGTGTCCTGTCTCCATACCTTTTCAATGTATATGCAGAACAGATCATTTGGGAGGCTGAACTTTATAAGGACAAATGTGGCATCAAGATTGGAGGAAGACTCATCAACAACCTACATTATGCAGATGACACTATCTTGAGAAACTGAGGAGAACCTGAAATGTTTGCTGCAGAAGGTCAAGGACTATAGTCTTAAATATGGGTTGAAACTCAACATTAAGAAGACAGTGATTCTCACCAGTAGGCCAATTGGCAGCATCATGTTGAATGGAGAAGAGATTGAGGTTGTTAACAGTTACAGCTTGCTCAGCTCCACAATCAACACTTTTGGTACTGTTGTTGTTATGTGCCGTCGAATCATTTGCGACTCATAACAACCCTGTGCACAACAGCCCCAAACCCTGCTCTAGCCTGTGCCAATCGCATCGCCTCTGACACACCCATCCCGATTACCCCAGTCACTGAATCAATCCACCTCATAGAGGGTCTTCCCCTCCTGAGCCGTCCCTCCACTCTACCCAGCATGATGACCCTCTCCAAAGACTTGTCTCTCCTTGCAACATGTCCAGAATATGTCAGATGAAGCCCCAGAATCCTTGCCTCCAAGGAGTAGCTTGGTTTAACCCTCTCCAGGATGAATCTGTTTGTTTTCTTGGCAGTCCAGGGTACATTCAATACTCTTCTCCAGCACCACAGCTCAAAAGCATCCACTCTCCTTCTGTCCTCCCTAGTCATTGTCCAACTCTCTGATGCATAACAAATGATTGCAAAGACCATGGCCTGTATCAGACGCACCTTCATGTCCAAAGAGACACTGTTGCTCTTGAGTACTTTAGAGAGGTCCCTAACAGCACACTTTCCCATCGCAATACGTTTTTTTGATTTCCTGGCTGCCGGTGGCAAGAGTGTTGACCGTGGAGCCGAGCAAACTGAAGCTGTGAACAATCTCAATCTCTTCGCCATCCATCCTGATGCTACCAATTGGTCCAGTGGTGAAAATCTTTGTCTTCTTGACATTGAGCCTCAGTCCATACTGAAGGCTGCAGTCCTTGACCCTCTGCAGTAAGTGCATGAGGTCCTCCTCAGTTTCAGTGAGCAAGGTTGTGTCAGGAAATCAAAAGATGAATTGCATTAGGTAAATCTGCTGTCAGGGACCTTTCCAGAGTACCAAGAAGCAACGATGTCAGTCTAGATTGAAGATGCGCCTGATCCAGTTCATGGTCTTTGCAATTGCTTGCTATGCATCAGAGGTAGATAATGACTAAGGATGATAGAAGTAGAGTTGATGTCTTTAAGTTATGGTGCTGTAGAAGAGTCTTGAACATACCATGGGTAACAAAACCCCCCCAATGAAACCAAAACAAACATCCCCCCCAAAAACCCACCCCAAAACAACCCACCAAAACCCAAATAGATCTGTCTTAGAAAGGGTGAAACCAAGTTTCCCCTTGAGATTAGGATTTTGAAGCTCCATCTCACATAAGTTGGGCATGTGGCCGGAAGAGACCAATCCTTAGACAAAGACATACTCAGAAGGGTGGATGGACAGCACAGGAGAGGTAGACCTTGGAGGAGAAGGATTGATACTGGAACTAGGACCATGGGGGTAGGTGGATCAGAGTCAGTGAGACTGGCTCAAGACAGGGCAGGCTTAGGGTCACTATGAGTTGCAGGTGACTTGATGGCACATAGCAACAACAACAACAACAACAACAACAACATCTATGTCATAGGGCTATTTCAATCTTGCCCATAGAGGACAGTCCTATCCTGTGTACAGCATCTGTCACCCTATACCTACTGTGTATGTACTGAGCTGATGGTATTATTTCTACTCTTCCTCAGAACTATATACATGAATAGAGTCAAAGTTCCTTTGAATCAAGCAGTCTACTTTTCCTTTCTCTTCTAAATATTTCTAAGTATTATTTATATGCGGGGCACAAAAAGTTTCTCTTCAGTCAGTACTCTGTTGATTCATGAGTTATGAGAATATTGTCCCCTGGATATTCCAGCACTTCTGAAAGCAACAAGAACTTTCAGAGCACTCAGCCATAAAATGAGTGAACCAAGACAATAGTCTTCAGCTACCTCGGTAGTTACCAGATACTTCTACCTTTCTTCTCTTTGAACAAGTAGAAATTACTGTAATTGACATAAATATGTTTTCATTCAGACTCTCCTATTATTCCCTTGGAATTGTCTAGAGCTAAGACTTCAAGTAAAGGCCCCATATGGTGTTAAACTTGCAGCTGTGACAAAATTTGGGGCTTTAGGAGCCAGTCAGCAAAGACAAGCTAAATGAAGGGTGCCTGCCCTGTACATGATCTGGGAAACAATGAAGATAGCGAAATAGTTGGAAATCACATCCCTACTAAAAGCGTGTAAATGTGGTTTTAAAAATATTACCGTGGACACTGCAAGTAAACAGGCCTGTGGGCTGAATTTGACCGTACCCGCTCACTTGAAATCTCTTGAAAGAATGGTAATGCTTCCCATGATATAATGTGGACCTGATTTCCACTGTGAGAACTAAGGTGAAAATGAATACACTTGACATCTCCTTTATCCTTGTGACGAATGAATGAATAATTATATCCTCTTTGGATCATTCAGGACAAAAGCGTTTTCAATGCAGTGCAGGTACCAGGTAGACACACACTCAAGGAACTAGGTAGGGATCTACTCCAAAGTAACAGTGAAGAAAAAGAAATTGTTGACCCTTCCACCAAGCATATGCTTATTGAGTGGCTGGTTTTGTCTAGAAGCAATCCTTTTTCAGCAGGACTTTAAAGGTTAGTAAGATAAAGAAGCCCAGAACCCAGATAGTATTAATTTGGACAAGATGAGTGAAGAACTCAAAGTAGTGCAGATAAAATGACTAGGGACTTAAGGGACACGGAGATCCTATCTACTTGGAAAGGTAGAAGTAGATGACATGAAGGAGACTTTCAGAGTGGATGTGAAAGATGGGCTTATAATGTGATAAAAAGGAAGACAGAGGGGTAGGGGCATTGAAAGGCAAAGACAGAGAGGTGAACAAATATTGGTGCAGAGTCTCCAGCAGATATTAATGAGTTCTCTACTCCTCTGAAGTTCAGGGTCTATATAAGGATGAGTGGGAAATAAAGTACAAGGAAAGGTGATGTGAACAGACAGACAAATATAACTGGTAAGACAGGGAAAGTGCTTTGGGTGAAGACTCTTAAGACCAATGGATGTTAAAGTCTTGTTCTTCATTCAACTTGGGTTATTTAGCCAATCTTCCAATGCCTAGTTTGCTCCTTGCAAAACAGGAATAACACTAACACACATCTTTAGAGCTGTCATGAGAAGCAATAGCAGCAATTCATTAACTTATCCAAGGCTGTGTGTTGGTACTAGGTTATGTGCTTTACGCGTGTCAATGTTTTATCGTTATAATAACCTTATAAAAAAACCTTATAATTCTCCATTAATACCCAAGGAACTTGAGATATAGAAGAAAAGTAACTTTACTGATGTCATATAGAAAGCAGGGATCATGAGATACAGGTTAGAATAGAATTTTGTTGAAATAATGCATATGAACTCTTAGTGTAAGCACTCAATCTGTTACTGACAAGGAGTCCTCCTGGCGCAGTGGTTAAGTGCTTGGCTGCTCATAAAAATGTCCACAATTTGAAACCACCAACTATTCTGTGGGGAAAAGATGAAACCACCTGCTTATGTGGTACTTCTCCAGCTTTTAAGATCACTGTGATCCGGAATCAGCTTGATGGAACGGGATTTGGTTTTTTTGAGGTTTATTATTATCCATATTATTACTGTCAGTTACTATCAAGTCAGCTCTGACCCATGGTAACCCCATGTATAGGAGCACAAAATATTACCTGGCCCTGATCATCTTCATGTTCACTGACATGTTTGAATCTGTTATGATTATGTGTTATTGTGTGATGCTTTCAAACCTAGGGAGCTCACCTTCCAGCACTGCCTCAAACTATACTCTACAGCAGCCCATAGGGTTTTCACTGGCCAATTTCAGAAGCGGCATGTCATGCCAGGCCTTTCTTTCTAGTCTCTCTTAGTCCCACTGAAACCTGTCCACCTTGGATAAGCCTGGTGGTATTTGATATACCAGTGGCAGAGTTTTCAGTATCATAGCAACACACTGAACAGCAACCACCACAGAATAAGAAACTGACAGATGGGTGGGGGATTGATGAAATTGTTGTAATTAGTTCAATTACCATTACTGTTAGAGGGAATCTCTTTAGGCTTCATGGTGGAGTTGCAATCAGCCTTGAGGATGGGTAGGCTTCTGACAGGTGGGAACAGGGCAGGAGGACTTTGCAGACTGTGGCACAGCAGAGCTAACCTGTAGAGGTGCCCTGGGTAGCTCTGGTGTGGAGCGTCGGGACAGCCCACAAGGCTCGAAGGGAAACAAGAGACGTCAGCTGACAACACAGTCAAATGTCAGTTTGTCTGGAGGAAGACAGTGTGTCAGCATTTTAGGCCCTAAATATGGGAAGTGAGGAGACTGAGACTTTTCTGTTTAGGCTGTTTGGTGAGCTACTGCTCTTGAGGCCCAGCTCTCCCTCTGGGAGAGTCCTTCAAACTTGGCTGGTACAGGGAGGTTTCCAGTTCCAGCGGTGATGCCAGGGCCAGACAGAGGAGGAACTGAGCCTCTTGGAGATCTAGAGTCTCCATGCAAAAGTCCAGCTTTCATTCTAGTCTCACTCCTCAGTCAGGATAGGGTGTCACTGGATGCTTGTGTATATTCAGAGGGAGGGGGCGAAAGAGAAACTGAATAGCAGAAGCCCCTCTCGAGTCATGTGGCTTTCGGCACAGTTGCTCCTGTTTCCCCTTCACTGGTGACACTTCCTTTTAAGATCCAAAAGGCCATGGGTGACTTAACATCCCCAGGGCCAGGCATCCCTGGGTGAAAATGAGGGGCTTCTCCAGAGGAAATGAAAGGAGCTGAAACTTTGGCTTTTGTCTTAAGGTTTTCTGATGTGAGCCACTACAAAGTCTCATCTCGAAATAGAAAGATAGTGCAAAAAGTGATGTAAATGCAGGCATTTAGAATCCCTACTGGAGAGCACATAGGGGTACAGGGGGGCGCTCCACAGTTTCCTGGCTGGAAAACAGCTGTTAGAGAAGAAAGGGCACCGAGAAAGAAACCAAATGACCTGAGCTTTGCTGTTCCAGTGTTTACCCAAAGGGCAAGGCCATGAGAGATGACTCCAGATGGGAAAGAAAGAAGTCATTTGACAGTAACAGATCACAAGTGAGAACTTCTCCCCCTTCCAAAATGGTCTTTCAGCTCTACTGGTGATAATCAGGAAGGGGGGTGGTGGTAGGTGCTACAAAGTCAACTGCGACTCATAGCGGCCCTGTGAACAACAGGCGGAAAACCTGCCCCGTCTTGAGCCATTCTCACATCTGGGCTACTGGGTCTTTACGTCCCTTCATCACTTGCTGCTCTCTCTTTTTTAACAGAGCAGGCATCAGGCTCAGAGCCTTTAGCAGACAAAGCCAGCTGCTGTCGTGTCAACTACAAGTCATGGTGATCCTATGCGTGTCATGGTCCCACTGGGCTCTGTAGGCTTTTCGGTGGCTAACTTTTGGAACTAAATCACCAGGCCTATTTCCAAGGCACCTGTGAAGGGCCTTGAATTTCCAAGCTTTTGGTTAACAGCTTAATGCTGTCACCATTTGCACCACCCTGGGACTCACATTAGCAGGCAAAGACATCTATTTCTATCGTCTTCAACCTTGGTTGCACATCTTAATATTTGGGAGGAGGCTTTAAAAATACTGGTGCCTGGGTCCTCTCCTCCCCAGGGATTCTGACTTACTAAGTCTATAGTTTGGATAGGTGCTTTAGTTGTATACTAGATAAGGAGATGTGTTTCCCATCTTAAGGCAAGTGGTTCAAGTGTACCAGCTGCTCTTCAGGGGAAAAAATGGGTAATCTCTTACCATGAGAATTGTAGCCTCTGAAAACGGGTGGGTCAGATAAAGGTTGGTTCAGATTCAATGACAATGAGTTTGATTTGGGTGATTTATTTTAGTATTATAGATAGGGCATTGTGGGCTTTCAAAGCTCAATAATTTTCATTTGGAAGTGTTTTGCTTTCACTGTACCATAGGTATTGATCATCTGTTTATGGTGAATAATGCTGATTTTCTATTTAAGACAATGAGATAAAATTTCCTTTCAATCTCAGTTCATTTAGATAAAAAAGTAAGTGGACATAAAAGAAAGATGGTAACTAAATAATACAGGAAGAAATAATAGAAGTGCAGGTAATATTTGAATATGACAATAACAAAGTATATGTCAAACGGAGCCTGTGAGCGCTGTCATTGTTGTTTTGTGCTGTCAAGCCATCTGTGAATCAGTGACCCTACGTACAACAGCTCTGAAGCCTTTTCTGTCCTGAGCCAGTCTCCCTGACTCCGACACACCTACTCCTATTTCCCCAGTTACTGTATCAACCCATCTCATCTGGGGTCTTCTTCTCCTGTGCTATTCCTTCACTTTTCAGAGTATGATGTCCCTCTCCAAGGACTGGTCCCTCCTGGACACTTGCTCAAAGTATGTGAGATGGGGCTTCAAAATCCTAGCCTTCAAGGACAGATGTAGTTTCACTCTCTCCAAGACAGACCCATTTGTTTTTTTGGCAGTCCATGGTATGTTCAAGACTCTTCTGCATCACAACTCAAAGGCATTGATTCTTCTTCTGTCATCCTTAGTTGTTATCCAGGTCTCTGTGCATAACAAATAATTGTGAAGACAATATAGCTGGGATTAGTGGCATCTTAGTCTCTAGACTGACATCATTGCTTCTCAGTACACTGGAGAGGTCACTGATAGCAGATTTCCCCAGTATGATTTGCCTTTTGATTTCCTGTCTGCTGATGTCAAGAGCATTACAAATGTTTAAATACATTTTAACCAAAATATTGACAGTTTTAACCCACACAGAAGCATGTCAGAAGAAAGATTCTGTTTTTGAAAGGTGATATGCGTGCAAAATGACAACCTAGAAGCCACTTGAAGTGCAGTTATACTCTGGGAACATGAGGGGATCTCTGTGAATTAGAATTGCTTCAACTGTCAATGGGCTAACAGATTTGTTTTAGATTTAGAAGCTGTGTTGCAATTCTGAAAGCATGCAGTTCAAATCCCACCAGGTAGACAATCTTCTCCTGTGCAACTAACTGCCTCTGAAAAACTGCCAGAGCGTTAGCTATGGGTTGGTTCCGCCTCAATGGTACGCAACAACAAAAACAATTTGAAAACTCTTTTGGGCCCCAAAGTTTCTAACTCTTACAAGAGGTCCAGATTTCCTACACAGTAAATTGAGAATAATTGTCTCAAGTCTCAACTCCCTCCTTCAGGGAGTTTCCATTGGAATCAAATGATGGCACATTGTTAAATGTGATTTGCAAAGCAAGTGTGAGAAACATAAAAAGAACTGATATGATCCATACTGCACGAATGACTGGTAGATTTACAAGGAATTAACTCTGGGGCATTTTGTAGTTGTTATGTTGTTATTGCATTGACTCTGGCTTATAGCGACCCTATGTACAACAGCTCTGAACTGTGCTCTATCTAGAGCCAATTTCCTTGTCTCTGACACATCTATCCTCATTACCCCAGTCCTTGAGTCAATACATCTCACCCATGGTCTTCCTCTTTTGCGGTATCCCTCCATCTTTCAAGGCATAGTGTCCCTCTCCAAGGACTGGTGCCTCCTTACAATATGCCCAAAGTATGTCAAACGGAGCTTCAAAATTCTTACCTCCAAAAAGCAGCCTTGTTTCACCCTCTCCAAGACGGATGAAGCTATTTGGAGCTATTGATTTTCAGGTTACTTGATACCCCTTGGCATGACACGCTGGTCTCCATTAATGTTATCATTTCCTCTGAAACCAAACCAACTACTATCAGGTTGATTTGGATTTATTGTAACCCTATAGGATAGAGCAGGGAGAGCTGGCGGCTTACTGGTATGGAGCTGTGCTGCCAACTCAAAAGCATGCAGTCTGACTCCACCGGCTGCCCTGCAGAGCAAGAGAGGTGATCTCCTGGGGCATTTACTGCCTCTGAAAACCTGCTGGAGTGTCAACTATGAATAGGTTCCTACTCCAGCATACATAACTACAACAACATAGGACCAAGCAAAACTACCAGAACATTTCCAAGACTAAATACTTTTAAAAGCCAACTTGCCTTGTCTTTCCTCCAAGTGCCAGGTAGACTCAAACAGCCAACCTTTCAATTGGCAGCACAATATTGAAACCATTGTGCTACCAAGGTGTCTTTAAAGAGCTATACTCTCCAGTAATTATTTCATTGCTCCAGTGACAATAAACCAAATATGCTCATAGTCTCACTGAGCACCCTGAGCTTTGCATATTAGAACACAAACTAGGCATTTTGCATTGTTGTTATGTGAGTGAGTGTGCATTGTACCTCACAGTGACCCTATGCAATATAGCTTTGAGGCCTACCCTATCGTGAGCCAATATTACTGTATCTAACACCTATCCCTTTAGCCCAGCTACTGTGTCAATCTATCTCATCCTGGGTCCTCCTCTCTTGTGCTGTCCCTTCACTCTTCCAAGCATGTTGTACTTCTCCAATGTTTGGTCCCTCCTGGTCACATGCTCGAAGTATGTCAGACAGAGCTTTAAAATCCTTGCCTCCATGGAGCAACCTGGTCTCACCCTCTCCAGGACAAACCTGTTTGTTCTTTTGGCAGTCCACGTCATGTTCAAGACTCTTCTCCAGCACCACAACTCAAAGTCATTGATTCTTCTTCTATCATCTTTATTTATTGTCCAGCTCTCTGATGCATAGCAAGTAATTGTGAAGACCATGGCTTGGATCAGATGCACCTTAGTATCTAGACTGACAGTATTGCTCTTTAGCACTTTGAAAGGTCTCTGACAGCAGATTTTCCTGACACAATTAATCTTTTGATTTCCTGATTGCTGATGCCAAGATTGTTAATTGTGGGAGTGAGTACATATTGCATTACACTCTGCTAATTAGGCAGCTTTGACGGTCAAGTGGTGAGGAGTTAGGAGGCCAACTAAAGGCAGACAGATGAATTCACCAGCCACTCCACAGGAGAAAGATAGACAGGCTTCTCTTGTGTGTTTTGCAACTTCTGAAAACCAACTGGAGAATCAGCTGTGAGTAGGTTCTGACTGAACACCAGGTAACATGTTACAAGAATCATTCAGAAACTAGAGTCCTTCGGTGCTACAAATCCAACCATTAAATTGTTTCATATACGCCTGAAAGCTGGACAATGATTAAGGAAGACTAAAGAAGGATTGACACCCTTGGATTGTATTACTTGGGAAGAATACAGAATACCTCATGACCTGCCAAAAGAACAAACAATTATACCTTGGAGAAAGTACAACCAGAGTGTTTCTAAGAGGCAAATATGTTGAAGTTTCATCTCACACACTTGGGGAGCATGTTGTCAGGAAACACCAGTCCTTAGAAAAAGATCTTGAAAGGGGAAAATAATGAACATTGCATTGGAACAGATGAGGAAGGGAATTGTTTTGGTGTGGTTATTTTTTTTTTCCTCCAGATTGTGGTCTCTCTCTTTTTTAAAAAATAATAATGGTTTACATACAAAGTTCATAAAATTCGTATCATTGTTCTTCACACAGCTGGGGTAGGAGGGTGGGGGTAGGAATTGTTTAAAAGGACTCTACAGTCCAGAATAAGAGGTGGACTGGGCTAGGGTGGGGGAGGGAGGAAATTTTGCAATAATGAATGAATTTTTTTAAAGAGAAAAGTGAACTGGGATGGGGAGGGTAGGGAGGAAAATGTGCAATAATGAATGAATGGAAATCTAAGTTTTTGTAAACTTTCATTAAAATCACAATAAAAAATAGAGAAAAAAAGGAGAAAGATCTCATGCTGGGAAAAGTAGAGGGTCATCAAGAAAGAGGAAGCTCTTTTACAAGATGGTTTGATACAGTGACTGCAACAATGGCTTGACCATGGCAGAGACCATGAGGAGATGCAGGTCGGGG
Organism: Elephantulus edwardii; assembly: GCF_000299155.1. Lineage (NCBI taxonomy): Eukaryota > Metazoa > Chordata > Mammalia > Macroscelidea > Macroscelididae > Elephantulus > Elephantulus edwardii. Next base: position 1,025,759 of record NW_006399947.1, read on the forward strand.
CAAGGTTCAATCTCTTGCTCATAAGGTTGCTATGAACTGCAGTCAACTGACAGCACCTAAAAACAGTTTCAGCTAAATCCTCAAACTGACATCATTACTTCTCAGTAATTTGGAGAGGCCCCTAGTTACAGATTTTCCTAGTGCAACACATCTCCTAACTGCCTGACTGCTGGTTTCAAGGGTGTTTATTGTGGATCCAAGTATGATGTTGTTAACAGTTTCAGTCTCTTCTTCATTTGTGTTTTATAGAGACACACTGAAACAAAACACAGAGAAAAATAATGCAGTAAATATAATATCAGAAGTGAATCTAAAATAAATTTCTGGATTTATTTTATTGAAGGGAAAAGTGGCAGATACAAGAAGATGAATCTGAAAAATATGCTGATTTAAAAGCTTAGTATAAAAACTATTAATACAACTTCTCACTGCTTAAGCATTCTGAGTATTTTGATGACAAATTTTGGTGTCACTTTAGCTTTTATTTTTTGTCAGCAAAAACTTGGCTTTTGAGGAAAAAGGAGGAAGCCCAGTCCTACCACAGCATCCACTTCCTATTTTTCTGTAGGTCCATGGGGTTACCCAGGTCTGAAATCAGTCCTATTTATTTTACACTTTAGTGATGTAACACTGAAAATGATGGACTTTTCACAGGGATTAATGTCAAAGTTATAGAAAGTGATTAATTTGCTTTCTTTTATTAAAGAGCTCTTGAATATATAGTAATCCAGGGATGGAGGGAATTTTGACAGAGTGATTCCTTGAGTTTAAGGATAACTTCTAATTAGACAAAGTTGTTGTTGTTATGTGCCATTGTTCAATATTATGATCAATGGTTCTGAGCTTTGCCCTATCTTGAACCAGCCTCACCTAGTTTGCCATCCCTAACCTCATTGCCACAGTCATCGTGTCATTCTGTTTCATCCAGGGTCTTCCGCTCTTGCACTGGCCTTCTACTCTTCCAAGTATGATGTTCTTTTCCAAACACTGGCCCTTCCTGACAACATGCACAAAATATGTAAGACGGAGTTTTAAAATCCTTGCCTCCAAGGCGCAAACTGGTTTCTCCCTCTCCAGGCTATACCTATTTGTTCTTTTGGCAGTCTGTGGTATATTCGCTACTCTTTTCCAGAACCACAGCTAAAGAGCATCGATTCTTATGTTATTTTTTGTTGTTGTTCAGCTCTCAGATACATAGCAAGCAACTGTAAAGACCATGGCCAAGGATCAAGTACATGACTATGGATCAAGTACACCTTAGCCTTTGTTGTTTGTTGTTGTTGTTGTTAAGTGCCGTCGAGTTGTAGGTGACTCATAGCGATCCTATGAAGGAGAGTCCTTGACGCTTGGGTGTCTCTCATCCTCTCTCTAGGTTCATAGGGTTTCCAGAAGCAAGCTATTATGGAAGTGGATGCCACTCCTCCTTCCAAGCTTGTTTTAATCGGGGAGCTCCACCCCACTCTCTGTCCACATTGGGTAGCCAACCATTAACACATTTGACACATTCATGTCACGCTGGACGGCAACTTGTACACCAGGGCTATACGACCTAGAGGAATGTCTGAACAAAAAAACAGTGAAAGACTGGGCCGAGGGCCGCAGGCCCGGGGGCCCTTTTGGACTTGAAGCCGCTGCTGCCTTCAACTCAAGCCAAGCGGGGCTTCCCTGGCTCTTGGAGGCAGAGTCACCTTTCTTTAGAGACCGCAGCAACACAACATTCACGTACGTACACAGCACCATGCTCTTTGGCCAAAGGATTATAGCCACCCTGGGTGGAGCAAACCTGGGAGCTTATGACCGCCTCCTCTCTCCTCTTCTTCTTTGGGCTTGAAGCCGCTGCTGCCTTCAACCCAAGGCCAAGTATTATTGCTCTCTAGCACTTTGGAGATGTAGTTATAACAGATTTTCCCTATGCAGCTTGTCTTTTGATTTTCTGAATGCTGATGTCAAGAGTGTTGATTGTGGATTTGAGTCAGATGAAATAATTAGCAACTTCAGTCCTTTCTCCATCTATCATGATGCTGCCTGTTGGCCCAATGAGGATTTTTTATTTTCTTAATGTTGAGATGCAATCCATATTGAAAGCTGTGGTCCTTGATCTTTTACAGCAAGTGCTTTAAAGCCCTCTTCAGTTTCAGCAAGCAAGGTTCTATCATCTGAATAACTCAGGTTACTGATGAATCTTAGTCCACTTCTGATGACACATTTTTCTTCAATATTGTTAATAGTGATACTGTTAATATCACTATTATTATCAATATTGTTAATAGTTATTATCAATATTGTTACTATTAACAATATTGATAATATTATCAATTTTTAATATTATCAATTGATAATATTATCAATATTGTTAATATTATAAATATTGATAATATATCATTATTATCAATATTGTTAATATCACTATTATTAAAATATATGCATCAACAACTAACTTATTTAGGAGTAATGAAGTCAATTTGAGGACTAATGTTCATCTGATCTAGGTCATAGTCTTTGTTATGCATCCGAGAGCTGGACAAGGAGTAAGGAAAACAGAAGAAGATTGATGCCTTTGAGCTGTGGTGTTGAAGAAGAGCACAGAACTTCCCATGGATAGCCAAAAGAAAAAGAGATATTTCTTAGAGAAGGTGCATCCAAAGTGCTCTTTTGAGGCAAGAATGATGAGGCTTTGCCTCACATACTTTGGGCATGTTGCTAGAAAGGGGCTATTACTTGGAGAGGGATGTGATGCTGGAAAGGGTGGAGGGTCAGCAAAGGAGAGGAAGACCTTCAACCAGGTAGATTGACACAGTGACTGCTGCAATGAGGATGGGGCAGGATAGAACAGGGTTCAGATCTTTTGCTCGTAGGTCACTATGAGTTGTATTCAGCTTGATGGCACCTAACAACAACAACATCAACAATTAACACCAAACTGGGAATGATAGTAGATTTTAACCAATATTTGCAGTCTGAAATATGCATTAATAAGAACTGGTAACTGGAATGCAAAATTTGGCAACAAGGAAGAAGGACCAGAAATTTGAAACTATGAGTTTAGTAACTGAAATGAAACTGGAGACAGAATGAGAGAATTAGTTATTAATTGCAAATGTCTTTTCTAAAAAATACAAACATCAACTATACATATGGACCTCACTTGATGGTTTACATAGGAATCAGTTAATTACATCTATGGAAAGAATCATTGGAGAAGCTCAGTCAATATCAATTGTGAAAACCAGACCAACTGTTAACTATGGAACGGTGTGCAAACACTCACATGCAAGTTCAAAATGAAACCAAAGAAAATGGAAGCAAATTCACAAAAACCAAAATATAAACGTCAGTCTACTCCATCTGAATTAAAAAAAAACAAACAAAAACTCATTTCAAGAACAGGTGTGAGGCCTTGACACTAATGATTGAAGACCAGGTAAATTGTAAGACAACACCAAAGATGTCATCCTTGAAGAAAGCAAAAGATAGAAGGAGGGAATACCCAAAATGGAATATTCAAAGTCTCTTCAACTCAGAAGACACTTTCAATATTGCACTAGGATACCAAAAAGTCAAAGGGAAGAAAGGATGAAGATAAAGAGTTGAACAGAAGATTTCAAAGGGCAGCT
>NW_006399947.1:1029573-1036173 GCF_000299155.1 Elephantulus edwardii
AATAATAATAATAATAAATTAATAATAAAAAAGCAAAGTATTATAACAAAATGTGCAAAGTGCTGGAGTCAGAAAACCTAAAGAGAAGAACTCACTTGGAATTTCTCAAGCTGAAAGAACCAAAGAACAAAGTCATGCCTCAAGTTGGAATACTCCGTGATGCTATTGGCAAAATCTTGAATGATTCAGGAAGCATCAGAATAAGATGCAAGAAATACACGAAATCACTGTACCAAAAAATTTGGCTGAAATAGAACCATTTCAAGAAGTAGACAAAGATAGTTTTTGTGTGTGTGTGTGTGTGTGTGTGTGTGTGTGTTTTAAAGATAGTTTTCTTAAAAAAGAGAAAGTTAACTCAAGACATTTAAAAGGTTAGGTGCTCATTAATTTGTTTTGTTGTTATGTGCTATCAAGTTGCCTGCAACTCATAGCGACCCTATCTATGTACAATAGCTTTGAAACCCGCCCTATCCTGAGCCAGTCTCACGGACTCCAACACACCTAATCCCAATCACCCCAGTTACTGTGTCACTGGATAAGAACCTTATCCAAGTTCTTCTCCTGTGCTTTTTCTCTGCCCTTCAAAGCGTGATGACTTAAGTTGGTGCCAATAAAGGATGACATTGAATGGAGTTAAGAATGTGACTAATAAACAAGGAGTACATCCCAGTCCTACACTTTTGACAGACAACTGTACTCCACATTGTAGCCTCTGTTCTTGCTGACTCCAACAAGGAAAATCTATCTTTATTTTGAAATGCTCATGAGACAAAACAAAACAAAATGAAACAATCCCAAACCAACCTAAATCCTAAAAAGAAGTATTGCTTTCTCTGGTAATATTATTAGAAATAATATGACCCCAAATCTTGAGGCCCTCCTTCTAGAAGACCCAAAGAAGAGGTTCCCAGTCCTTATTCTTATGGCTGGAAGCATTACTTCTCATATTTCAGCCAACTTCATGACTTTCATCTGTATCTACTTGCTACAGGGTAGATTGACACAATGAATGTAACAAAAGGGAACATGTTAAAGATTGTGACAATGACACAGGATGGAGCCATGTTTCAATCTGTTGTTCATAGGATCAGAACGAATCATATTAGATTCCACAGCACCTAACAATATAAAAACATTAATGTCATACATCGATAAAACATAGACTTTTAAAAACTATTATTGAAGTAAAAAATATATAAGAAGAAGTCAACTATTTTAACCATTTTTAAGTTTGTAAATTGGTCACATTCAATTATATTCATCAAGTTGTATAATCATTACCACTTTTTTAAAAAGTTTTTCATCAAACAGAAACTAAATCTCTCTGAAATGACTCCCCATTTTCTCTACCCCAGGGCCTGGTAATCATTAATAGCCTTTGGTTTCTATGCAATTGTTTTAGATATTTCATTTAAGTGGGATCACACAATATTTCCCCCAATGTTTTCAAGGTATGTGCTCATAGATTTTAATTTGATTCAATTTCGTACTTGGTTTCATTTGAGTAAATGTGGGCTAGTTATACAGTTACAATACACTTGAAATTAAGCTGCTTGTCATGTGTCATCTAGTTGACTCAGGGTAGTTCTGGATCTAATAGATCAAAATCCTGGTTGATCCTGTGTCATTTTCACAGTCTCCGTTGTGCCCACTGTTGTAGTCACTTCATCAACTCATCTTCTTGATTGTCTTCCCCTCCTTCACTGATACCCTACTTTTTTGGAAGCATGATGCTCCACTTTAAGGACTGACTCTCCTGATAATATGCCCAAAGTATGTGAGACAAAGTATTTCATCTTTGCCTCCAAAGAGCAATCTGATGGGGGAAAAAAAAAGAAAAAGAAAAAGAAAAAAAAAAAAGGAGCATCTTGGCTGCACTTCTTCTAAGACAGATTTACTTTTGTTGAAATAATAAGTAATAAAAAAATTATTATAAGTTAGAATTTCCTTGTGTACCACAAGTGCGTGTGAAATATGTATGTATACCACACCTCGGGAAACACAGCCTTGGGGAAATTATACCAGTAGAAAAAGAAAGAAAAAAAAAACAACACCAAAACCACCCACAAAACAAAACCACACCAAAACCCAAACAAAACAAAACCCCTAACATTTGAATATCCATGACCTCATTTCAACTTAATGGTTGTCTTGTGAAAAATTATTATGGTAATCATCAGAGAAGAGGAACTGACGTTACAGCACTTGGAAGGGTTCTACAACAACTGAACGGCGATGCAGCTCAAATCTCACTGTAGCTTCTGGTTGAGTGTACAGAGCGTCTTTTCCCCCAGATTGAATTTCAGTCCCCCTTTGACCATGTGCCTTTGCTTTCTTCCAGAATGCCTCACCCCATTTGTAAAATGATGCCTACCTGTGGTTATTAAAACTTGAGTCAGCTGGATCCAGGGAAGAAGCCTGCCAGGCACATGCGAAACTCAAAAGAGGAACTTTATCATTTGCCATGGACACTTGATGCCTATGAATTTCTGAGAAGTGTTTTTGTGGCTCACTCATCTCTTAGGCAGAGTTTCTTGTCCCTGGATGCTCTTCTCCACTGGTGGAAAGTCCAGGTGGGAGATTTGGAGTGGTTAACACAGACTTTTTAAGTGTTGTTGGAGATAAAACAAGAAACTTACCATTTTAACTGTATTTTTTAACACATTTAGTAGTCAGCCATTTTTAAAGGTAATGTCACCATGAACTCTTTCTGAAAGACCTTGAGCTTATTCCTAGTTGCTGAAGAGTATTGAGAGCATCCTGAGTCATCCTTGGCAGCGGCTATAATGTAAATGTAAATGGCATTAAAAAGATCAATTTGTAATTGTTTGCTGCTTCTGTTTAGAAACGTAAGAGGTTTTTGTGTGTTTGCCTCATAGTCTGCAATTGTGCCAAATTCACTCGCAAACTCTGCTTGCTTGCTTTGCAGAGTCCTTAGAATTGCTTGTAGACTGTTAGTGACAGTGGCTGCTACAATGGGCTCAAATGCAACTGCAATTTTAAGGATCGCACAGGCTCAGGCTGCGTTTCTGGCTGCTGTGTAGAAGCATGAGTTGGAACTGACTTGAGGGCACTTAGCAATTGCAACAGCAGAAGCATTGGTTGAATTGTGTACTCAGCAGCATGGTGTCAACTTGGTTAGATGACAATCGTCAGCATTCTGTGATTATTCACAGTTTTGTGAGTTGATATGTTGTAAACTCTAACCTCTGATGTTAAAGAGGCAAGACTAGTGACAGTTATATACTAATTAATTCAGATTCTCCCCCCCTTCTCATTATTGTTGAGTTGGTACCAACTCATAGCTGATACCCCCTTTGGTTTCCAGGGCTGTAAATGGTACACCAGGTATTTGTGCGACTTTCTCCTTCAGAGCTCCTGGTAGATTCAAACTACCAGAAGTGTATAACCTTTTGGTTAGCAGTGAAAATCCCACTGGACTACATAACTAGAGCTCCTTATGTTAATCAAGCAGAATACAATCTACAGGATTAAACTGATTTTTGAGTCAGTCCCTTTTAAGACATAAAATTGACTAAACAAATGAACAGACCTCAGAAAGACTTGACTACGGCCAAGAAAGAGAAGTCGGAAGTGGAGGTGAAGTTAAACCTGATGTCCTGAAGCCAAAACAATGGTGATCCAAGAAACGTTACTGAAAGGAGATAACATTCCTCCAGAAGTGACTGAAAGAGAAGACCTTTCCCTAAAAAGTTGTCATCTTGAATTTGAGCCTTCTAAACTGTGACAAAAATATCTAATATCCTGTGGACTGCCAAAAGAATAAGCAGGATTATTTCGGGGGAAGTATAGCCAGAATTGATATCACATGCAAGCAAGATTCTGCTGAAAATTATCCAAACATGTTTGGAACAGTATGTCAACAGAGAACTGCCAGATGTGCAGGCTGGATTTAGAAGAGGTCGTGGTACTAGGGATATCATAGCTAAAGTTAGATGCATCTTGGCAGAAAGCAGAAAATACCAGAAGAATGTCTATCTGTGCTTCATTGACTATGCAAAGGCTTTTGACTGTGTGGATCACAACAAGCTATGGCTGACTCTGAGAAGAATGGGAATCCCAGAACATTTTATTGTGCTAATGAGAAACCTATACTTGGACCAAGAGGTAGCTGGGCCGTCAGAACACAGCAGGGAGACACTGGATGGTTGGTTCAAAATAAGAAAGTGGGTCCATCAGGGATGTATTTTGTCTCCATACCTTTTCAATCTGTATGCAGAACAGATCATCAGAGACGCTGCGCTGTACGAGGAGGAATGTGGCATCAGGATTGGTGAAAGAATCATCAACAACCTGCGTTAAGTGGATGACACACCCTGCTTGTTGAAACTGAGGAGGACCTGAAGCCTTGCTGCAGAAGAAGGTCAAGGACTGCAGTCTTCAATATGGATTGAAGCTCAACATCAAGAAGACAAAGATTCTCACCACGGGGCCAATTGGCAGCATCAGTATGGATGGTGAAGAGATTGAGATAGTTAACAGTTTTAGTTTATTTGGTTCCTCAGTCAACACTCTTGCCAGGAAATCAGGAGTTGAATTGCATTGGGAAAGTCAGCTGTGAGAGACCTCTAAGAATATTGAAGAGCAACAACGTCAGGCTGGAGACTAAAGTGCACCTGATCTATGCATCGGAGAGTTGGACAGTGAATAGGGATGATAGAAAGAGAATTGATGCCTTTGAGTTGTGGTGCTGGAGAAGAGTGTTGAATATACCATGGACTGCTAGGAGAACAAACAGGTTTGTCCTGGAGAGGGTGAAGCTAGAATGTTCCCTGGAGTCAAGGATTCTGAAGCTTCATCTGACATACTTTGGGCATGTTGTAAGGAGGGACTGGTCCTTGGAGAGGGTCATAATGCTTGGGAGAGTGGAGGAACAGCGCAGGAGAGGAAGACTCTCAATGAGATGGAGAGATTCTGTGAGTGGAGTGGTGGGAATGAGTATGTTTGAGACGGTGAGGTTGGCACAGGATAGAGTGGTGTTTAGGGCTCTTATACATAGGGTTGCTATGAGTCACAAGTGACTTGATGGCACATAACAACAACAATAGCCAGGGTGCTCCTTAAAGGCAAAGATGACAAAGCTTCATCTCACATACTTTGCACATGCTGTTAGGAAAGGCTATTCTTTACAGAGTTATATTATACTTGGAAAGGTGGAGGGTCAATGGAAGGAGGAAGATCCTCAATTAGATGCCTTTGACACAGTGACTGCAGCAATGAGCTCAAGTATTGTCAGAGATTGTGAGGATGGCACAGAGCAGTACAGGGCCCGGATGTTATTTCTTGGGTGACTGAGTACCTAAGCACAACAACAAACTATGGAGGCAAATTTCTGTTTGTTAATAATATCCACTTGTGGTATTTCTGATATTATAGCACTAGACAGAAAAAAACATAGTAAACACAGGTATGTCTTCCTTTGCAATATCTGTGTCTTTTCATTTTATTGCATTAATATACTGGTTAAGATTTCTAGCACAACACAAAATACAATTAAAAAGTCACTCTCAACCTTATTGCTAGCTGACCCTTCTTTGGGTTCCTGAGGCTATAAATTCCATGGAAGGAGATTGCCAGCTACCAGGGAGGCACAGTATTTGGGTACCAGCATGAGTGCTTATCTATGGTCCACACTACCAGAGCTCCCTAGAGTTGGTAAAGTTGATGCAATTCATTCCTAATTTTTAGGGAATGTATTTATTCTTTTCTTACTGATTAAGACATTACTTATGCTATTTCCGAAGGATAATCTTTACAGGTTGAGGAAATTCTTTTTTATTCATAGACAGCTGAGACTTTTTGTCATGACTGTGGGCTGACTTTTTTTTTGTCTTTTTTAATTAATTTTAAGGAAAGTTTACAGAGACTTAGGATTTCCATTCATTCATTGTTGCATTTTTCTCCCTGCCCCCTCCCCCCACCCAATGAGTCTTCTTCTTGAAAAGAAAAAGAAAACCTCTTTCATTGTTAAGCAATCACTCCCCTCAAGTCCACTCCACTATGCAGCCTTTACTCTGGACTTCTGTAAAGACAATAATGCCCAACCAATTATCCCTTTTAAACAGTTCGCTCCCTTATCTGTTTCAATGCAATATACATCACTCCTCTCCTCCTTTTCCGTCTTCCTACAACCCTGATGTGAGTCCCATTTTACAACAGTGGCCCAATGCAATATTTGTCCTTTAGTGACTGAGATATTTAACTCAGCATAACGTCTTCCAGGGTCACCCATTTTGAATAATATTGCGTGAATTCCTTGTTTTTCAATGCAGTGTAGTATTCCATCTTGTGAATATACCAGAGCTTCTCTATCCAATCATTTGTTGATGGGCACTTAGGTTGTTTCCAGTTCTTTGCTATTGTGAACAAAGCCACAATAAACCAGGTGTGCATCTATCTATCTATCTATCTATCTATCTATCTATCTATCTATCTATCTATCTATCATCTATCTCTAGCTCCATCTATATCATCTATATCATCATCTAGACCTAGACCTATAGATCTATATCATCTATCTCTATCATCTCTATCTCTATCTATCTATCTATCTATCTATCTATCTATCTATCTATCTAT
>NW_006399947.1:1036273-1070591 GCF_000299155.1 Elephantulus edwardii
TTTCTTTAGGGTAAATTCCCTGGGGTGGAATTGCTGGGTCAAATGGTATTTCCATTTCCAAATTTTTTTAAAGTTTATTTTATTTTATTATTTGTGTGTGTGTGTGTGTGTGTGTACCATCAAATTGGATCCATCTGGTATAGGAGGAGATTGCCCCTCCTTCTGCAGCAGAGCGTCTGCTGAATTCGAACCATGAGTCTCTGGGATTGCAGTGCAGCTTCTTGCCACTAGCCCACCAGAGTTCCCTCTATTTGCAACTTTTTGAGAAAGCACCATACAGCCTTCCATAGTGGTTGCACCGTTTACACTCCCACCAACAGTGAATAAGGGTTCCAGTTTGTGAGCTGACTTAAAAAAAAATCTTCTGCATCTAATTAGATGGACCTACTGTATATATTTTTAATTAGTAGGCATGATAAATCCCACTGTTGATTTTCAAAAGGTGAGATAAATCACACTGGGTCTCAATATAATTGTTAGAAAAGATTCTGAACTCAATTTGCTAATAATTTATTGATTTATTGATCATTTTGGGGTTTGGATTTGAGAAATTTTAGTCTATTCCCTCCTTTTAAGTAGTGCTTTTATCTGGTTCTCAACACAGTGACTGTAACAATGGACTAGAATATATCAGGCATGATAAGGACAGCAGAGGATTCAGATCCATTGTTCATAGGGTTGCAGTTGTAGCTGATTTGATGGCAACTAGCAGCAACAACAACAATAACAATATCATCAGGGTAATTTTGGCTTTATATCTGGATAAAGTGGGATAAAAATGTGGAACAAAACTGAAATATGGCCAAATTATGGAAGGCTGTATGACTCTTTCTCAAAAATTTGCAAATAGAAATACCATTTGACCCAGCAATTCCTCTATGGGGAATATGCCCTAAAGAAATCATAACTGCCACCCAGCCAGATATATGCACATCCATGTTTATTTTGGCTTTGTTCACAATAGCAGAGAGTTGGAAACAACCTAAGTGCCCATCAACAAATGAATGGATAGAGAAGCTGTGGTATATTCACACAATGGAATACTATGCTCCATTGAAAAACAAGGAACTCGTGCAATATTATTCAAAATGGGTGACCTTGGAGAACATTATGCTGAGTGAAATATCTCAGCCACAAAAGGACAAATACTGCATAGTGCCACTGTTGTAGAATGGACTGACATCAGGGTTGGGGTGAGACTGAGAAAAATTGGATAAATTACGTATACTGCATTGAAACAGATGAGAGAACAGTTTAAAAGTGATATATGATTGGGTATTGTGGTTATGACAAGAGTCCAGAATGAAGGTTGCATAGTGGAGTGTACCTGGGGCGGGGGGTGGGTGTGGGTGGGAATTGTATACCAATGAAGGAATTTTTCTTTTACTTTTCAAAGAGAAGAATGAACTGGGGGGAGAAGGGGGTGGGGTGGGCAGGGAGAAAAATGCAACAATGAATGGAAATCCAAAATATCTAAAAGTTCATTAAAATTAATAAAATTTAAAAAAAAATGACCAAGTTAACTGGTCCTTTGAGAATTCGAGACTGTAGACCTTAGACACCATTTGAACCTTGAACTAAAGTCACCTCTGTTACCTTGCTTTCAGCCAAATGAGACAGGTCTATAAAGTGAAAAATAACACCAGACAGATAGTCATTCCTTAGAACAGTCAACCATACTCAGTCAAAAGGGCAATGTTTTCACAGGGATAAAAATCAGGAGAGAGGGATGGACAGGACAGAAAGACAAATGAACACAAGAGTCACATGAGGAGATAAGAAGAAAACTGTTATGATGGAAGAGATTCTAATTAATGCCATAAGACAAAATATCAAGAATGGAAAATCCATTTTTTTGCCAATGTACACTCAGATCACAATACAAAGCTAAAAAACTCTTTATCTTTACTGAAAACCACCCCCTCTTTGTTCGTTTATCGCTCCCCTTTCTCATTAGACCCTTTCACATACTAATTATAGTATTTTAATGTCCTTGTTCTGTAGTTTTAACTTTTGAATTTGGTTCTGTTGCTTATTTTATCTCTTGACAAAAGGATTTCCTGCCTTTGTTTCTGTGTGAGGAGCTTAGTGGCTCAATGGTTAAATAATTGGGTGCTAACTGAAATGTCAATGGTTTGAACACAACAGTCACACCACAGGAGAAGATGTAGCAGATTGTCTTGGTAAAGATTTATAGCCTTGGAAACTTTTTGAGGCAGTTCTCAGTTCTATTTTTCCCTTATGGGGTCACTCTAAGTTCCTTTACCAGACGTTTTTATCTGTGTTAAGCAGGGCAAGGTCCAGGGTACAAATGAGTCTCTTGCCACTTCTTTTGCTTCATTACAGAGAAGCTTATCATGGACTGAGAGCTGCTGTTTCTTCTTTGCATGTCCTGCAAGCATTGTTTAAAAACTGTTTATGTGTTCCTCAGCTCACCTCATTACCTAGTGACCTCCTCTTCATTATGAAAGAAAAATACCATTTTTAGATTCTTTTGTTTTTTTCTTATTTTCTTGTGTGACATCAATCTTTCCAAGTATTTTTCTGTATTTACAGAAAGTGCAAGCAGTGGAAGCCAGAAATCATTATCAAAGTCAAAATCTGATGATATGAAATCAGCCAAGGCCAAGGTTATTTTACTTAGAAATATAGTATGACTCATGAAAATGTTGTATAAAACAAATTTCAAGTGAGTCAGACCTTAAGAACTTGCTGTAGTATGCTGTCATCAAAACTTTTTCTTACCGTTTTCATGCTTGTCATTTGCAGGAAGTTATTGTTTGGTGTTTTTAAATGATAGTGTCTGAATGGAGATTTTTGTACTTTTAATCCAATATTAACTTTCTCTAGAATTCTAATTGTAGTTCTCTTCTACTAATACAGGTACCCCATGTCTGTTTGCTGTACTGTGGTCGCTTCTATACTGCTGTAATGCTGGAAGCTTTGCCACCAGTATTTTACATGCTGGGAGCTCTGGTAGCAAAAAGCTGTGCTACAATCTTGAAGGTACGCATTTCGAGGCCACCAGCTGCTCCACAGGAGAAGAATGAGCAATCGCCGACTGAGTGATTAACTGCCTCTGAAACGGTCAGCTATCGGTCGGTTCTGACTATGCTACACAACAACAACAACAACAAAATGCTCATCACTCAGGGTGCAGGTGTTTCACTGAAGCTTCCAAACTAAAACAGACTAGGAAGAAAGGTCTTGTATGCAATTTAGAAAAATTAGCCTAATGAAAACCTTATGTATAGTAGTAGAATATTACCAGATGGTGCACTGTAAATTGAGCCTCTTGGATTGGGGGTACTCAAAATGACTGAAAGTAAAAGCCTTCTCAAAATTGACCTTTATGAGATAGTCAGAGAAAAGCTGTTAGTATCTTAATTTGCACCTTGCATCTAGTGGGTGCTGGCATCCCAAACGCACGCAGTTCAAATCTACCAGCTGCTCCACAGGAGAAGGATGGGCAGTTTCCTCCTGTACAGGAGAAAGGTGAGCTTCTGCCTCTGACAAGCCATCAGAGGGTCAGCTATAGGTCAGTTCTGACTCAAGGATATTCTACAACAATATCAGGAATGGAAGAACAATAATTAAGCCTTTGTAATGCAGATAATACTACTTTTCGTGCAGAAACTGAAGAAGGCTTGAAGCACTTATTGAAGAAGATCAAAGAGTATAGCCTTCACTGTGAATTATTCATCAATATCAAAGAAACAAAAATCTTCACAATTAGACAAATAAGTAACATCATGGTAGGTAGACAAAAAGTTGAAATTGCCAAGGATTTAAGTTTCATTTGGAGTGACAATATTTACTTATGGTAGGAACAGTGAATTACTTGTGATGCATCAGAAAGCTGGACAATGACTAGGGGATGGTAGAAGGAGAATAGATGTCTTTAAGCTGCGGTGCCGGAGAAGAGTATTAAATATACCATGGACTGCTAGGAGAACAAACAAGTTCATTCTGGAGAGAGTGAAGCCAGGCTGCTCCTTGGAGGCAAGGATTCTGAAGCTCTGTCTGACATACTTTGGACATGTTGGAAGGTGGGACCAGTCCTTGGAGAGGTATGTCATGCTTGGAAGGAGGGACAGCATAGGAGAGGAAGACCCTCAATGAAATGGATTGATTCAGTCACTGGGGTAATGAGGAAAGGTGTGTCAGAGACAATAAGATTGGCAAGGAATAGAGCAGGCTTTAGGGCTGTTGTACGTGGGGTCGCTATGAATCGCAGGCAACTCGATGGCACATAACAACAACAACAAGGAACAGTCAAAAAAATCAAAAGATTTGTTGCATTGGGCAAATAGACCTCTTTAAATGGTTAAAGAGTCAAGGATGTTAGTTTGAAGACCAAGGTGTGCCTAACTCAAGTAAAGGTATTTTCAGTTGCTTCATGCTGTTCTTGTGTACCATGGAGCTGCAATAGACAGATAGCTGACACTTTTCAGAGTTTGCTCATTGTTTTCAGAGGCAGTGAATCAAGTTCATTGTTCTTATTTCTCCAAGGGAGCAGCTAGTATTCCCAGTACCTTTGTGTCGGCACTGTGATTCCTTATCACTAGGTTACCAGCATGTGAAAGTGGGACAATGAGTGAGGATGAATTTATGTCTTTGAGTTGTGTTGTTTGGAGGAAGTATGGAATGTCCCAGTGACTGCCAGAAGAGTAGAATTCCATTTTGGAAGAAGTGTAACCAAGGTCCTTCTCACAGGAGTGCTTTTACAGGGTGCTCCTTGAGGCTTTGATGCATAACTCTAAGGTATGTTGTCAGGAGGGGCCAGTCCTTGGAAAAAGACATCATATGGAAAATTAGAGTTAATAAAAGAGAAGAAGATCTTCCATCACATGAACTGACAAAAGTGAATACAACAATGAGCTTGAATATTATGGAAATGATATGGATAGTCCCAATTAGTGTATGATGTTTGTCTGTTGTTCATAGAGTTGACACGAGTCATAGTAAACTCTATAACACCTAACAACAGGAACAGTAACAAGCATTCTGAATTTAAACATGAAATCTCCTGTGTTTTAAAAAAATGTTATAAAGATATTTGTAATATGAAATTCAATGACTAAGGATGACAGAAGAACTGATGCCTTTGAGCTGTGGTGTTGGAGAAGAGCACTGAGTATTCCATGGACAGCCAGGAGAATCAATAGATATGTCTTGGAGGGGGTGCAGCCTGAGTGCTCTTTGGAGGCAAAAATGATGAGGCTTTGCCTCACATACTTTGGGCATGTTACTAAGAGGGTCTATTCCTTGGAGAGGGACATGATGCAGGGAAGTGTGGAGCGTCGGTGAAGTAAAGGAAGACTCTCAACCAGGTAGATTGACACAGTGACTACTGAATGGGCTCTTGTGTGTCAGGAAGTGTGAGGATGGTGCAGGATAGGATTCAGATCTTTTGTTCATAGGGTCTCTGTGGGTTGTACTTGACTCAATGACACCTAACAACAAACAACAACAATAAGAAATTTGTAAATTTAGCACTTTCCATTTCTAATCTTTAGTGATAACAATTACATTGATCATTATGCGCTTCCACAATGGTTGACAAAGTTTTATCACCATAAACAGACACTTCGTTTTGTCATTTGTCGTTTGATGCCACCAAGTCGTAGATGACTCATAGTGACACTATGAACCAACGGCCTGAGCGCTGTTCGTACATAGTTTCTAGAGGCAAGCCATTTCGGAAGTGGATGTCGCTCCTGCTTCCAGGCTTGATTTAGTCGGGAAGCTCCAGCCAACACTGTCCACCATGGGTACCCATTACCACGATTGGCACATCACTGTCACAGTCTTCAGCATCACAGCAACCACGAGTTACCTCTGTACAGCAATGCACAGACCAGTGCTATACCACCTAGAAGAATGTTTGACAGGAATAGTATTTGAACCTGGAGTACCAACCAGGAGCAACATGGCTGCTTCCTTTCCCAGCTGCCTTTGGGCTTAAGGCCGCCTCCTCGTTCAAACCCTAGGCCCAGGCTGACTCGCCTCGCTCCTGGGGACAGAGCAAACCTGCACGTATTAAAAACATGCCCGGAAAAGCAGTCGACACTCAGACACTTAGTCTTCCTAAATAATGACCCCCTCCTTCTCCCTGTTCCTATTGCTAATGGTTACCACTAAGAAAAATTTGGTCTCTTTTCCTAATCTAGACATAAGTGAGATCATGTGGTACTTTTCTTTTGTGATTATCTTTTCTCACTGAGTGAAATATCCTGGTTTGAAAGCTTGGACATAATTGTTGTTATGTGCCATCGAGTTGACTATGACTCATAGCAACAACAGATGAACAACAGATCAAAACTTTTATCATAACTGGGTCCATCCTTATAATTTCCACCATATTTAAGCCCATTGTTGTGTTCACTGTGTCAATACATGTCACTGAGGGTCTTGTCAGAGAGGTCACACTAAGAGGATTAAGGAACATGTAGCTGAAGGCCTTACCTAACTCACAGGCTGTGTGTCCCAAAGCCTGACTGGTGCACAGTAACTGAGACAGCTGTGGATGTGGATTTTCACCAGGTGTGATTGTGGCTGAGGGCCAAATGGAAGACTGGAAGGCTTTCTTTCATCATGATTTTATTCTCTCATTTTATTCTCTTGTCAGTCTTAAAGTACTTAAAGTTTACATTGGTATCAATACCAACTTGTTCCACACCCTTATTTTCATTGCTGTCTCTGATACGTTGGTACTATGAGAGACTTAGTGGGTTTTGGGTTTCTCTATTGTTATTATACTAGTTTTTTTACAAAATTCTAATATATTGTTTTTCACACCAGTTCCTTCCCCTTTCCCTCACCCTCCCATAAAATTGTGCCACCCCATGATTAATTCTCCCCACCCTCACCCTCACCCCTCTACTTCCACCCTCCCTTCCTTGGATCCTCATACTTATTTCACAATAATGGTATTAGACAGTATTTGTCTTTATGGGACGGAGTTAGTTCACCCAGCATTATGTTCTCCAGTCCCTCTCAAGTTAGCTAATAATTTACAAAATCATTGCTCCTGCATGCTTCATAGTACTCCATTGTGTGAATGTGTTTTTAAAGGATTTAATTGTGTCTTTCTAAAAGACATATTGAAATCCAGTCCACCAGTTGCTCTGCTGGAGAAGGATGAGTAATCTCCTCCCATGTGATTAACTGCCTCTCAAAACCCACTGAAGGGCCAGCTATGAGTTGGTTCTGACTCAATGGCACACAACAACAACAACAACAGCAACATCCTATGAGATGGAATAGGATTCAAATTGAATTCTACTTGATGGCTTACAACAACAACATTCTTTGTTGAACATGGTCTTGTTTGGGAATAGGGTCTTTGGACTCACTGGTACTCATTGCTAAGACTCTCTAGTGGTAGTCTGAGGTTGCAAACTGCATGGGAAGTGATTTCTTACCTTTCTCTTGAGAAGCTGTTGGTGGATTTGAACCACTAGAGGCATTTCCCTTGGGTTACCCATGTAACTTTCTATGCACTATAACACCAGATATACCTAAATCTTGGAAGATGCTATCAATTGGATTAACATAAAACCATACCAGATTTTAGTGTCAACCAGTTGTTTCTGGTACAGAAATTGTGTGTATTTCCTCTGTCTTCTTTTGACCCTTTCTGGGTCACTCAATACATTGTCCATAGCATCTTTCAATATTGTGACTGGATGTTTAAATTTGTTTTTTAGTTCTTTCAGCTCGAGAAATACAGAGTGAATAATTTTCTTTCTATTCTCCAATTCCAGCTCTCTGCATATTACACTATAATACTTTGCTTTGTCCTCTTGAACTACCCTTTGAAATCTTCTGTTCAGCCCTTTTACTTCAGTACTTTCCCCCTTTGTTTTGGCTTCTCAATGCTCTAGTGTAATTTTTAGTCTCTTCTGACATCCCTTTTGGTTTTTCTTTTTTTTCCTGTCTTTGTAATCACCATTGGCTTTCTTCATGGATGATATCCTTGATATCATCACACAACTCATCTGGTCTTCGATCATTGGTGCTCAATGCCTCAAGCATATTCCTAAGATGATCTTGAAATTCAGATGAAATAGATTCAAGAGCCTCTCTTGGTTCTCTTGGACTTATGTTAATTACCTTTGTCCTCAATTTGAACGTAGACATGAATAATTGATGGGACAGCGCAGGAGGGGAAGACCCTCTATGAGATGGATTGATTCAGTGACTGGGGTAATCGGGATGGGTGTGTCAGAGGCGGTGCGGTTGGCGCAGGATAGAGCAGGGTTTAGGGCTGTTGTGCATAGGGTCGCTATGAGTCGGAAATGACTCGATGGCACATAACAACAACAACAAACATCCTGGCATCTTGACTGCTTATGCATAGCCTTGCTCATAACTCGTGCTTGGAAAGATGCTTGCTGAGATGTTTTCAGGGCATTGGATCCCACTTGGACTCAGGAGTATGAAACAGAGAAGCAAAGGGTGTATAGCTCATGGACTCCTTAGTTGACTAGTCATGATCATTAATTTTTGGTTAGTTGGCAAATGAGGAAAAATCTGATACACCAAAAAATGTAAACAGCACAGAACTCATTGCCAAAGATCTAGTGATGGTATGAAATCACCAACACAATTTCCATTTCATAGGGAATAAACCAGAGCACAGCATTTACTGGAATAAGCTGGTGGTTAAAATTACAAAGTTTGACCAGGACTGAATCTCATCCCTATGGACAGGCTGGGGAATTGGAGGCAAGGTAGCATGGAGGCAATGGTAACATCATGCACCTCTGTTTCCTCAGTAAAATGAAAACAGTGTTTGTTTTAAACGACTCGACAGCACATAACAACAAACAACAACAACCCACAATCTGCTCCATCCTAGTTTTGACTGCTGATTTGAGCTGCTCCTATTTCTTCCACAGATATAGTCTGATTCTTCCTCATCAGGTGAGATCCATGTGTAAAGTCATTGTGTCTTTTAAAAAAGGTATTTGCAATGAATAAATCATTGAAAAATAGAAAACTCAACCATTCTATTTCCAGCCTCATTTCTATAATCAAGCCCATATTTTCCAAGTACCATTCCTTCTTCACTGTTTCCGACTTTTGCATTCAAGTCACCAGTTATCATTAAGGCATCTTGATTGTATATATGGTCCATTTTAGACAGCAAGATTTGGTAAAAAGTCTCACTTTTTTCCTCTCTGGCTGTAAATGTGGGCACATATATTTGAATAATTGTGTTAGTGAGTCTTTCTTGTATGCAGAACAATAATATCCTATCACTTATGACATTGTATTTCAGGATAGAACCTGAAATAGATTTTTTTACATGAATGAAACACCATTCTTCTGGTGATTATTCATTTTTTCATTCCCTGAATAGTGGCCAAAGCTAGTCCACCTCATCTCACTAGTTCCTAGTATGTTCATGCGTTCCATTATTTCCAGTTTCCCAAGGGCCCAACTGATTTTAATGACAAAGACCTGCCTACTGGGTCCTGATTTGTTTATACAAGAGGCTTCTAGCCCACAACTGATTTCTAAGTAAGTAAAAATGACAATCAGATTAAACTTGATTGTTAATTAAGTAATAAAAAAACTACCAATCCGTTTATTTAGGCCGATTGATCATTTTTATTTAATTAGCAATAAATTGTGGACTAGAAGCCTCTTGTATAAATGAATCAGGACCCACTAGGCAGGCCTTTCTGATTAAAAGTCAGTTGAGCCCTTGGGCCTATAACCCTCAGGCTTAGGGTGAGATAGATTTGCTATTGGAGTTACAAACTAAATTGACAGTTTGTTGTGTTTGGGGGAAACATTGTTCTAATTGGCACAGCACTTGTAAGTTTGCTATACTGAGATAACTTGGAGTTACTCTGATACTGAAAGCTGTGCCACTGGGGTGTGTGTGTGTGTGTGTGTGTGTGTCTGTGTGTCTAATGCCATAAATGTTACCCATAGTGGCATCAAGAATGAAGGAAGACTCGTGAACAATCTTCATTATGCAGATGATACATTTTGCTTGCTAAAACTGAAGCAAACCTGAAGCACTTGCTGCAGAAGGTCAAGGACTGTAGTCTGCAACGTGGATTAAGGCTCAACATCAAGAAGATAAATATTCTCACCATTGGGCTAGTTGACATCACCATGATAGATGGAGAAGACATTGAGGTTGTTAATAGTTACAGCTTGTTTAGCTCCACAATCAACATTTTTGGTACGAACAGTCAGAAAATCAAAAGATGAATTGTGTTGGGTAAATCTGCTGTCAAAGACCTTTCTAGAGTACTGAGAAGCAACAATGCCAGTCTAGGAACTAAGGTGTGCCTAATTCAGTCCATGGTCTTTGCAATTGCTTGCTGTGCAGCAGAGAGCTGGATAATGATTAAGGATGATAGATGAAGAATTGATGCCTTTGAGTTGTGGTGATAGCGAAGAGTCTTGAACATACTATGGACTGCCAAGAAAACAAATAGGTCTATCTTAGAGAAAGTGGTACCAAGTTTCTCCTTGGCTAGGATTTTGAAGCTCCATCTTTCATACTTTGGGCATGTGACCAGAAGAGACTGATCCTTGGAGAAGGACATCGTACTTGAAAGTGTGGAAGGACAAAGTAGGAGAGGAAGACCCCATGAGATGGATTGATATAGTGACTGAAGCAATGGGGGTAGGTGTGTCAGAGTTAGTGAGATTGGCTCAGGACAGGGCAGGCTTCAGAGCTATTGTGCATAGGGTCACTATGAATCGCTGGAGACTCAATGGCACATAACAACAACAACAACAGACCTCATAGTTAATGAAATAAAACAAAACAACTTACCTTTCTGATTCTGAAAATTTCAGGAAGTACCATATGAACAGAAACTAATGGTAATGAAAGAGAAAGTGGAAATGGCATTGAAGTCATTGGTAAAAAATAAGGCCCTAGGAATCGATGGGATACCAATTGACTTATTTCAATTAGCAGATGCAGTCTTGGATGTGCTCACCAGTTTATGCCAGGAAATTTGAAGGACAGTTGTCGGGTCCATGGATTGGAAGAAGTCCTTATTTGTTCCCATTCCCAAGAAAGATGATCCAACAGAACATGGAAACTATCAAACAATATCATTAATATCACATGCTAGCAAAATACTGCTGAAGATCATTTAAAAAAATGGCTAGAATAGTACATAGACAGAGAAATTCCAGAAGTTCGAGTAGGATTTAGAAGAGGCAACAGCGATGTCCTTGATGATGTCAGATGGATCCCAATTGAAAGTAAAGAAAGTCAGAAAAGAATGCCTATTTGTTCTTTATTGACTACCCAAAGGCATTTGACTGTGGATCATAACAAGTTGTGGCTGACATTGAGAAGAATGGGAGTTCCAGAGCACTTAATTGTGCTCATGTGAAACCTATACCTGGACCTGTTGTATGAACAAAGCAGAGAGCACTGATAGGTTTAAAATTGACAAGGGAGTGCATCAGTTATATTCTCTCTTCATATTCAGTCTGTATGCTGAGCAAATTATTTGAGAAGCTGAATTCCACGAAAAGGAATATGGCATCAGGATTGGAGGGGGACTCATCAATAACCTGTGTTATGCAGATGACACCACCTTGCTTCCTGAAAGTGAGGAGGACTTTAAGCACTTGTTGCAAAAGATCAAGGAATGTAGCTTTCAATATAGATTGCATCTCATTGTCAAGAAAACCAAGATTCTTAGCACTGGACTGATAGACAAAATCATGATGGATGGAGAAGAGATTGAAACTGTCAACAACTTCATCTTACTAGGACCCACAATCAACATTGTTAGTAGCAGCAGCCAGAAAATCAGGAGATGTATTGCACTGGGAAAATCTACAGTTAGAGAGGAATAGTGTTATCAGTTTGAGGACTAAGGTGCGTCTGATTCAGACAATAGTCTTTCTGATCACTTGCTATGCACCTGAAAGCTGGATAATAAATAGGGATGCCTTTGAACTGGTGGTGTTGGAGAAGAGCAGTGAATGTCCCATGGACTACCAAAAGGACAAACAAATAGGTCTTGGAGAGGGTGCAGCTGGAATGCTGTTTGGAGACAAAAATGACGAGACATTGCCTCACATTCATTGGACATGTTGCTAAGAGGGGCTATTCCTTGGAAAGGGACATGGTGTTTGGAGGGGTGGAGGGTCAGTGAAGAAAAGAAAGACCCTCAATCAGGTGGATTAACACTGTGACTGATAGTGTATTAGGAAGTGTGAAGATGACAGAGGATTAGACGGGGTCAATTCTGCTGTTCATAGGGTTGCTATGGGTTGTATTCAACTTAATGGCACCTAACAACAACATAACATCATGATATTGCCTATTGTTCCAGTGGTGAGAGTTTTTCTTTTTGTTGAGATGTAATCCATATTGAAATCTGTCTCCTTTGATCTTTTGCTGCAAACCCATATAGGGAACAATTCTACTCTATGTGCATGAGGTTGACAGGATGACATCAACTTTTCAGTTCCTTGTGACAGAGCCTCTTTCCAGATTATTATTCAGATGTTGTGTGCCATTGAGTCATCTGTGACTCGTAGCTACCCTCTGAGCTCTGAAGCCTAACAGTTCTGAAGCCTGTCCTGTCCTGAGCCAGTCACACTGAATTCAACACACCTACTCAAGTAACTGTATCAATCCATCTCATTTGGGGCCTTTCTTTCCTGCACTGTCCTTCCACTCTTCTGAGCATGATGTTCTTCTCCAAGGACCGATCTCTCCTGGCCACATGCCCAAAGTATGTGAGATAGAGCTTCAAAATCCTAGCTTCCAAAAAAGAAACTTAGTTTCACCTTCCTCAAGACAAACTCAGCTGTTTTCTTGGCGGTCCATGGTATGTATGTTCAAGAAGCATCGATTATTCTTCTGTCAAATACTCAATTCAATTTCAGAATAAAACCAAAAGCACACCAAAACTCATTACAGTACATTTGATTCTGACTGACAGTGACCCTCCATTGGATTTCTGAGGCTATAAATCTTTATGGGAGGAGATTGCTCATCTTTCTCTAAGGACAAAATAAATGGTGAATTTGAATCACTTCTGGTTATTATCCTGATGTAGTACATACTACACCATCAGGATTCATTCCCAATATAAATAGAACAAGTTACTGTTGTTATGTGCCATCGAGTCATCTGTGACTCATAGTGACCCTAGGTGCAACAGTTCTGAACGCTGCTGTATCCTAAGCCAGTCTCACAGTCTCCGATACACCTACCCCAATTCCTCAGTTATTGTGTAGAATTCTGAAAAAGGAATTTAGGGGAAGATTTTGAGGGAGTCTGCAACTCACACTGCAACTTACTAACCTTGACAAATTTAGAGCCTTAGTCCTTTAAGTAACGTAGTTGGAATTCTATTGATTTAAATCATGATAGAATAAGAATGGTGCTAAAAACGTTTCCTTGGAAAAAAATCATCGTGCTGGGAAAAGCAGAGGGTCAGTAAGAGAAGATCTTTAAGGAGATGGATTGACATCATGACTCTAGCAATGGACTTGAGCATAACAGAGATTATGATGGTGGTGCGTGATAGGGCAAGGTTTCAATTTGTTGTTTGTAGGATGCCTATGAATTGTAGTGACACCTAACAATGGTGAGACATATGGCTAATGAGACATATGGCTAATGAACATTGCTACTACCAGAAGGCTAGAAGGTACTGGACTATGTCTCTGCCTACAAGGGAGACAGGTCTGATGATCTACTTCCAAAATAATAGTCATAAAAAAAACAGACCATATTTTCACTCTGACACACAGGGAGTTGCCATGAGTCAGAGATGAGTAGGCAGCAGCTGGTTAATTTTTATTTAGAGCATATATCTCTATCTATCTATCTATCTATCTATCTATCTATCTATCTATCTATCATCTATCTATTATCTATCTATCTATCTATCTATCTATCTATCTATCTATCTATCATCTATCTATTATCTATCTATCTATCTATCTATCTATCTATCTATCTATCTATCTATCTATCTATCTTTACATTTGATCCCATAAAATGAGTATTGTTAAAAGATGAAGAAGTTAGGGCTCATGGTGGCTAGGCAAATGCCCTAAGTTATATGACCACTATATCTTGCTTTCAAACTCAGAGGTGATATTAACTCTATGGTTTCTCTCTCTCTGTCTCTTTAGTTTTACTTAAGATTCAGAGACTCAAACGCATTGCTGTCAAATTGGAATTGACTCATGGCTGACTCTCCACTGTGTTTCTGAGGCTGTAAATTGCACAGGAGGAGATTGCCTGTCTTTCTCCTATGAAGCTAATAGTGGATTGGAATCTCCCAAAAGGCCAGGCCTTTGGGGTAGCAGCACATCTGACTACAGAACCGGAGCCTCTCTTCTTCAAAAGTACAAGTGTTTTAAGGACAAAAGGAAGAGAGGAAGGAGGAAGAAAAAAAATGTGGAGGAGTAGGTGGAGAGAAGAGTAGGATTGAGGACCGTGACAAAGAGGAAATCAATGTAAAATGATAAAAACCCAAGGAAAGAAATGTTAAGAAAGGAAACTCCACGGAAAATCCAAAGGAAGATATCAGCACGAGGAGAGAGAGGAAGAAAGGGTGGGACTCAGTTTTAAGGCCACTGTTTACTAGTTAACAAAATGTTTAAGATTATAACCAGGACACACCTCCTGGTTCATACAGTGATCTGATTATTTAGTCACTTAAGGTGAGGTTAATGTTCACCAAAAAGCGGGCATACACAGAAGACTGGCTGAGAACATAGGAATCCTGCCATGTACCAGCTCACAGGAGTTGGGCAGTCTTTTGGTGACTAACTTCTGAGTGGTGGCTCTCCAGAACACTGAGAGATCATTATCCCCATTGACTGAACTGATAAGTAAGTTACTGAGATAACTGGTTAGTCTATGCTCTGGTCTATAAAGCTACAGTGAGCAGACAGGAAATAGCACAGAAGCTGAGAATCTGGCCGTGGCATGTCTTGTTTTCAAAAAGAACAGAGGAGAAGAAACCAGTGAAAAGCCCTTCATCTTCAATTGAGTTTTCTCATTGGTTAGCCCACCTATGTGGGATCAATTGCCATAATGTTATGTGGTTTTCAAAAGAGTTTTCCTGTATATCATGACACTTGATCTTCATATCAGTTCCTTCTAGGGAAACAAAGATGGGCAGCATTATATCTGCTATTTTGTTAGGTTTTTCTTATGTGCCATTGTATCACCTGGGAATCAAGTGACCCTATGTACAACAGTTCTGAACACTACCCTATCCTGAGCCAACATCATCATTTCCAACAGACCCAATCTCATTTCTCCAGGCACTGAGTCAATCCATCTCATCCTGGGTCTTCTTCTCCTGTGCTGTCTCTCCATCCTTGATGTTCTTCTCTAAGGACTTGCCCCTCCTGTCCACATGTCCAAAAAATGTGAGACAGTGCTTAAAAATCTCTGCATCCAGGAAGTGGCTTGGTTTTACCCTTTCTAGGACAGATCTGTTTTGTTCTTCTGGCAGCCCGCGTTATGTTCAACACTTTCTCCAGCACCACAACTCCAAGGCTTTGATTCTTCTATCATCCTTACTCATTATCCTGCTCTCTGATTCTTATGAAGTAATTGTGAAGACCATGCATGGCCTGTATTGGGCACACCTGAGTCTCTAGACTGACATCATTGCTCTTCAGTACTCTAGAGAGATCCCTGACAGCTGATGTTCCCAAGGCAATTAGTCTTTCGATTTTGTGACTGCTGGTGCCAGTTTTGATTGTGGTACCAAGCAAGCTCAAGTTATCAATCTCAATCTTTTCTCCATCTATTATGAAGCTGTCAATTGACCCAATGATGAAAATCTTTGTTTTCTTGATACTGAGCTTCAATCCACATTGAAGATTACAGCCCTTGACCTTCTGCAACACTACATGCTCTCCTCAGTTTCAACAAGCAAGGTTGTGTCATCTGCATAACAGAGGTTGTTGATAAGTCTTCCTCCAATTCTGATGCCACACTCCTCTTCATAAAGTCCAGCCTTCAGGATGATAGGTTTTGCATATAAATTAAAAAGGTATGGAGATAGGATGTATCCTTGACACATACCTTTCCTGATCCTAAACTGCAGTGTTTCCCTGCTCTATTCTGACTACTGGTTCCTGGTTCAAGAATAGGTTTCAAACGAGCACAATTAAGTGGTCTAGGATTCCCATTCTTCTCAAGGTTAGCCACAATTTGTTGTGATCCACACAGTCAAATGTCTTTTCATAGGCAATGAAACACAGTTAGCCATTCCGTTGGTACTATCTGCTTTCAGTCAAGATCCATCTAATATTGGCTATGATGTCCCTAGTGCCACGGCTTCTTCTAAATTCAGCCTGCACATCTGGCAGTTCTCTGCTCATGTACTGTTCCAATCATTTCTAGATAATCTTCAGCAGAATTTTACTTACATGTCATATTAGTGATATTATTTGACAATTACCAACCTCTGTCAGATTACTTTTTTTAAGAATGGGAATAAATATAGATTTCTACCAGTCAGTTGGTCAGGTAGTTTTCTCTCCAAATTTGTTGGCATAACTTGGTGGGTGAGTGCATCTATTTGCTGAAATATGTCTATTTGGTATTCTATCAATTCCTGGGGCCTTGTTTTTTTGCAAAGTCCTTCAGAGTGGCTTGGACATCTTTCTTCATCACGTTACACTCTTGATCATATGTTGTCTCAGGAAATGCTTCTGTGTCAGCTAATTCATTTTGGTATAGTATAAAGATGAAAAAAACCGAGATTCCTGGTGGTTAACTCCTATGACTTCCCAGATATTACTCTAAGTGTTCATTGTCCCAAGAGCATAGGCCTGGTAGCCTAACATCTAACTGGCATTGACAACCTTGTTGAGGGGATTTCTGGTTTGGTGAGGAGAGGGTGGAGCACTGAGGTAACTCTGAATTCTCTTCAAGTTGCAGTCCTTGAGAGGCTAATTGTTTTGCATAAATTGACAGTCAGCTTTGTCTCAAGACACTCTGCTGACTTCACATTCCAGGTGTAATTTGGCTTCTGGCTCTAAGTTTCCCAGGCACAGAAGTGGCACCATCATTGCCTTAACCAAGGCAACCAGCAGTTTAAGGGCTTAGCCAGCTGTTCCCTCCCCAGACCCGGGATTCATTCACTAAAGTCTATCATCGCCTTTCATATTTCAGCCATCCTTCCTTTAATTTTGTTGACGGATATGTTTGTTCTTTTTTTAAGCGTATTTCCTTACATATGCAGGGAAGAGGATGACAATGGTAAGAGAAATAAGGCAAACTCTGATGGGTAAACAAGGGGCCAGGACTAGTGCAAGGTCCCTGGGAATAGAGAATTGACTGACGTGAGTGATGGCTGGTTTATTGGCAATTACAAGCTTCCACCTGTGAAATAGAGGCCTCAGGCTCAAACTCTGTCCAAGCCTCATCTGGGAATAGGCTTGGCCTGGAAATAATCAACTGATGACTTCCTCTTTGGCAAAGAAGAAAATGTTAATAGCTTGAGGCTCATCTTCTGATTAGAAGAACAGAAACATTGTCAGCACTCATCAGGGTGTGAAGACAGGTTGGCTACAGGCATCCAACAGGTCTTTATTATCCATTAGCAGAGAAGCACAGATTTGTTTATCAGATTCTTGTTGAGATTAAGTTGTTGAGGGAGTTGGATAGTTGATTCTACTGCGAGAGAAGAGAAGACAGAGAATGAAATAAGAGGTTTCGGGGATGCACAGTGGTGCATCAAATTAAGGAACTCAAAGTAGCAGGAGAGAGACTCATTCCTTGACAGGAACTTGACATGAATTCAAAGAAATTAGAGTCTTCTTTTGGTCCCATTTTGCCAGGAAAAAAAAAAGTACTTAAAATACTGTTCTGTGAAACACAGATATCAACATTTCACTCTTCCCCTGGCTGGCATTACCAAGATGTTTGATAGTCAAATAAGCTGTAAATCTGTAAAGATACTCCAGGAGGGACATGTATTGTTAACTCCAGCCTCTGTTCTAGTTTTCCATGCCAAAATCTTTTCACATGGAATTTGCATGTGCTCTTCTTCCTAAAACATTCTTTACTCAGTTCTTCCCTTGGTATGTTGTTGTTGTTGTTATGTGCTATCGAGTCAGAATAGACCCATAGCTAACCCTCCAGTGGGTTTTCAGAGGCAGTAATCACACAGGAGGAGATTGCCCATCCTTCTTCCATGGCACAGTCTAACTCATTTCAGCTTACCTATGATCTCTTATGACCTATTCCAAATAGACGTTACCTTCTGATCTAGTGGTTAAGAACTAAGGCTCTAAAGCTAGAATCTTGGCTTCAAATTCAGCTCTGCTGCATTTCAGAAGACTGACTCTGGCCTAAACTTTCTCCTAAACTAGTCTCCTAAACTTTCTATGCCTCAATTTCCTCCTTCCTAAGAACATGATAGGGTTTGATGCCTTTGAATTGTGGTGCTAGAGGAAAGTGTTGAATACCCTCTAGACTGCCAAAAGAACAAACACATATCTTGGAGAAAGTGAAGCTAGTGTGCTTCTTAGAGGCAACAGTGATGAAACTTTATCTTATATACTTTGGAAATGTTGTTAGGAGGGAAAAGGATGCCATGCTTTGAAAGGGGGAGGGTCAGTTAAAGTTATGACTATCAATAAGATGGATTAACACAGTAACTTTAATAATGGGCTTGAATGTGTCAGAAATGATGAAAATGACACAGGATAGGGCAAGGTTCAGTTCTGCTGTTCATAAGGTCATTGTGACTCGTGGTCAATTTGACAGCACCTAATAACAACAACCAGATTATAAAGTAGTTGTTAAAAAAATCATGGATTTAGAGATGTTAGGTATTATTCCTGTTTCTCAGAGCACTTTATTTCCTTTCTAGCACTAACCACTGCCTGTAATTGGTTTATTTGTATACATATTTATTATCTGACATTCACCTCTTGGATGTGATTTCCATGAGAGTCATGTTTTTCTAGTCCACTCTTATGTACCATGGGCCTAACACAACATCTGACACAAAGGAGACACTCGAAGGATAGTTGATGGGGAAAAAGATATGACATGATCATAGACAAAATGACCACGTTCTGTGGACAACTGAGACTGGACCTTCTGATGATTCTGCTTTTCATTTCATCCTTCCTGGTTGTAGGGCTTTCCATCATGTAATGAAACAGCAGTGAAACCCCACAGACACCTGAGTGCTTCCCCTCCAGGAAGCCTAGCCTGTGACCACAAAAAAGGGGAAGAAGAAATAAGAGAAAAAGAGCAGCCTCAAACCGCACGCTTCTTGGGACAGAAACATGAGCTGTCCTTTCCTCAGAGTCATGTGAGGACATTGTAGCAGGGAAAGGAGTGGTTTATGATTCTCTTGGGAATAAAGAAGGCCAAATGGTTAACAGCCAAGGCTCTTAGTTCCATCTCTTCCCTTGTTTGAGGGTCAATCCTGGTGAAGACATTCCACTTCTCGGGGCCTTTTCAAGAAATTGAAGGTGATCTATTGATGAATAAAGTAGAATTTTCATAAAGTCCTGTCAAAACTCAAACTCATTGCTGTTGAGTAGGAATTGAGTCATTAACTCACCAGTTGTTGTTAAGTGCCATCGAGTCGCTTGCAACACATAGCCACCCTGTGTACAAGAGCCCTAAACCGTACTCTATCCTGTGCCAACCTTATTGTCTCTGACACACCTACTCCATTACTCAAATCACGGAATCAATCCATCTCATCTAGAGTCATACAATTTTAATTGTGATTTTTATGAACATTTACAGAGAAGTTAGATTTTCATTCATTTATTGTTGCACATTTTACCCTCTCTCCTTCCCTTCTCCCTCCTTGAGATAACTTTGGGTTTTTTGTTTTGTTTTGTTTTTTAATATTCATTCATTGTTGCAGAATCACCTACCTCTTCCTATCCCCTCAGTCTTCTTTGTGATGATATACTTTTTATTCTGGGCTGTTGTTGTTTGTATAATGTTTAATCATATATTCCTTTTAAACATTTCTTTCCTTCATCTGCTCCAATGCAACGGTCATTATATCCACTCTTATCTTATTCTCCTCCCAACCCCCCATGCTTTATAACAGTGGTGCTATGACCTGCTTTATAGCAGTTGTGCTATGAGGTATTTGTTCTTTTGTGACTGAGCTATTTCACTCAGCATGGTGTCCTCCATGGTCACCCATGTTGTATAATGTATTCCATTGTACACCACAGTTTTCTTATCCATTAATTTATTGATGGGCACTTGGGTTGTTTCCTTCACTTTGCTATTGTAAATAACATGAACGTGGGTGTGCATATATCTGTTTGGATGGTGGTTATGATTTCTTTATGGTGTATTCCCAGTATTGGCATTGCTCTGTCAAATGGTCCAGCTTTTTGAAAAAGTGCCAAACCGCCTTCCATAGTGGTTACAAAAACCCTTCAGTGGGTTTTCAGAGGTTATCACATGAGAAGCGATTGCTCATCTTTCTCCCTTAGAGCCACTTGATGGACTTGAGCTGCCAGAGAGGTGCAACCTTTGGGATAGCAGTAAAATTCTCAATGGACTGTGATGCTAGAGCTCTCTGTTTTGCTTGTAGATCTGGAAAAATTAGTAATAACAATGTCTAGAACTTGAACTGATATATTTGCTGTAGCACTTTGGTCAAATCTTCACCTGTGATAGTAAAGTCTTTCACACATCTCCAAATGTAGATAGCCTAGCTGTCAGCCTTGGTTTTCTAGGATGCTAGAGGGATATGGACTAAACTGTGAACCATCACTGGTAGTGTGAATGAAACAAGATGTGGTAAGAAACTGGTGTTTGATCTATGTGCCATGAGCAGCATGAAAAAAAATTTAAAATTCACTGAGTCCGTACCATTTCAATCTATATGCAGAACAGATCATTTGGGAAGCTGGACTTTATGAGGAGGAATGTAGCATCAGGACTGGAGGGAGACTCATCATCAACCTGCGTTATGCAGATGGCACATCCATGCTCGCTGAAACTGAGGAGGACCTGAAGTGCTTTCTGCAGAAGGTCAAGGACTATAGTCTGCAATATGGATTGAAACTCAACATCAAGAAGACAAAGATTCTCACCACTAGGCCAATTTGCAGCAGCATAATAGATGGAAAAGAGATTGAGGTTGTTAACAGATACAGCTTGCTCGGCTCCACAATCAACATAATTTTTTTAAATTTTTTTATCATTTCACAATCAACATTCTTGACACCAACCGGCAGTCAAGAAATCAAAAGACAGGCGAGCTCTGGTGGCCTAGTGGCAAGAAGCTGCAACTACAGTCTCAGAGGTGCACGGTTCAAATCCAACAGATGCTCTGCTGGAGAAGGAGGAACAATCTCCTCCTGAACCAGTCAGATCTGATTTGACAGTACACACAAAAAAGAATGAAATAAAATAAATTTTAAAAAAAGAAATAAAAAGACAAATTATGTTAAGTAAATCTGCTGTCAGAAACCTTTCCAGTGTACTGAGAAGCAATGATGTCAGTCTGGAGACTAAGGTGCACCTGATCCAGTCCATGGTCTTCACAATTATTTGCTATGCCTCAGAGAGCTGGATAATGACTAAGGATGATAGAAGAAGAATTGATGTCTCTGAGTTGTGGTACAGGAGGAGAGTCTCAACAGGTCTATCTTGTAGAGAATGAAATCAAGTTTCCTCTTGGAGGCTAGGATTTTGAAGCTCCATCTCACATACTTTGGGCATGTGGCCAGTAGGGACTTACCTTTGGAGAAGGACATCATACTGGAAAAGTGGAGGGACAGTCCAGGAGAGGAAGACTCTGTATGAAACAGATTAATACAGTAACTACGGCGATGGAGATAGGTGTTTTGGAGTACTGTGAGTTTGGCTCAGGACAGGGCAGGTTTCAGAGCTATTGTATATAAGGTCACTGTGAGTCACAGGCAGCTCAATGGCATGTAACAACAACAACAACAGACATATGCATTGAAGAAATATTAACTTAATAAGATTTCTCTCCAAATCATATTATGAATATTTGAAATTAAAAGTTGAAAGATTTGTTCAATAAACACATATAGATCCACAATTAAACTTTTTCAATACTTGCTTTAGCATGTATTTATAAAATCATCTAATTCTCTACTCATCTACTAATTAATAATGTTTTAAACATAGTTTTCTCCTAAATACTTCACCACATATAGTGAGATCTATTTTTTCATTACAATAGTAGCTGAATGTAATTATAAAGGAGTATGACAATATTCCTGTGTTATGTAGGTGACACAACCTTACTTGCTGAAAGTGAGGAGAACTTGAAGTGTTTGCTATAGGAGATCAAGCGCTACAGCCTTGAATATGGATTGCATCTTAATATGAAGAAAGCAAAAATCCTCACCACTGGACTGATAGCAGCATCATGATAGATGGAGAAAAGATTGAAATTGTCAATGATTTAATCTTACTTCTATCAACAATCTATACCCTTGGTACCAAGAGTCAAGAAATCGAAATACATTTAGCGTTGGGAAAGCCTGCTGTCAGGAACCTTTCCAAAGCCCTGAAGAGCAAAGGCATCAGTTTACAGACTAAGGAGCACCTGTATTAAGCCATGGTCCTTCCAATCACTTGCTATGCATCTGAGAGGTGGAACTGAATAAGGATGATGAATTAATAATAAGAACAGATGTATTTGAGTTGTGATGCTTCAGAAGAGTGATGAAGATGCCATGGATGGCCAAAAGAATAGACTAATATGTATGGGGGAAAGTGCAATCAGAATGCCACTTGGGAGGCAAGGATGGTGAAGCTTTGTCTTAAATATTTTGGGCATGTTGTTAGGAGAAGCCTGTTTCATGGAAAGGGACATCATATCATTTTTGGAAAGTCAGGAAAAGAAAGGAAGATCCTCAGTGAGATAGACTTACACAATAACTGTAGTATTGGTTCAAGTGTGCCAGAGATTATGAAGATGGCACAGAATAGGACAAGATTCAGATCTGTTGTTCATAAGGTCACTATGAATTATATTTGACGCGATGACATCTAACAACAATAACAACATGACAATACAATGTTGTTGTTGTTGTTGTTATGTGCTGTTGAGTTGCCTGCAACCCATAGTGACCCTATGTAAAGCAGCTCTGATCCCTGCCCTGTTCTGAGCCAGTCTCACTAATTCCAACATGCCAACCCCCATCGTCCTGGTTACTGTATCAAACATTTCATCCAGGTTCTTCCTTTCCTGTGTTGTCCCTCTACCCTTCCAAGCATGATGTCCTTCTCCAAGGACTGGTCTCTCCTGGCAACATGCCCAAAGTGTGTGAGATAGAGCTTCAAAATTCTAGTCTCCAAGAAGAAACTTGATTACACCCTCTCCAAGACAGACCAATTTGTTTTTTGGCAGTCCACTGTATGTTCAAGACTCTTCTCCAGCATCACACCTCAAAGGCATTGATTCTTCTTCTGTGGTCCTTAGTCATTGCCCAGCTTTTTGATGCATAGCAAGTAATTGTGAAGACAAAGGACTGGATTAGGCCCACTTAATTCTCTAGACTGACATTGTTGCTCTTCAGAATTCTGGAGAGGTACTTGACAGCAGATTTTCCTAGGGCAATTCATCTTTTGATTTCCTGACTGCTGGTGCCAAAAGTGTTGATTGTGGAGTCAAGCAAGCTGTAAGTGTTAACAACCTTACTCTCTTCCCCATCTATTATGGTGTTGTAAATTGACCTAGTGGTGAGAATCTTTGTCTTCTTGATGCTGAGCTTCAATCCATATTGCAGACTATAGTCCTTGAACTTCTGAAGCAAGTGCTTCAGGTCCTCCTCAGTTTCAGTAGCATGGTTGTGTGATCTGCATAACATAGGTTGATGATGAGTTTTCCCTCCAATCATGATGCCACATTCCTCCTCATAAAGTCCAGCTTCCCAAATGATCTGTCCTGCATATAGATTGAAAAGGTATGGAGTCAGGATGCATCCTTGATGCTTGCCTTTCCTGATTTTGAACCATGCAGTGTTTCCCTGCTCTGTTCTGAGGACTGCTTCCTAGTACAAGTATAGGTTTCATATCAGCACAATCAAGTGTTCTGGTATTCCTATTTTCCTCAAGGTTAGCCACAATTTGTTGTGGTCCACACATCCAAATGCTTTTTCATGGTCAATGAAACACAGATAGATACTCCTCTAGTACTCTTTGCTTTCTCCCAAAATGCATCTGACATTGGTAATAATGTCTGTAGTGCCATGACCTCTTCTAAACCCTGCTTGTATTTCTGGTAGTTCTTGGTCAAGGTACTGTTGCAGTCGTTTCTGGATAATCTTCAGCAGGATTTTGCTAATATTAGGATTTTGTGTAATATTGGTGATGTTTTTGTTGTTAGGTGCTATAGAGTTGAGTATGACTCATAGTGACTCTATGAACAAAAGATCTGAACCCAGTCTTGTCTGCACCATCCTCACACTTTCTATACACTGTGTCAATCCACCTGGTTGAAGGTCCTCCTCTCCTTTGTTGACCCTACACAGTTCCCAATATCATATTCCTTTTCAAAGAATAGCACCTCCTAGCAACATGACACAAGTATGTGAGGTGAAGCCTCATCATTCTTGTTTCCAAAGAGCACTCTGTTGGTACCCTCTCCAAGACATATCTGTTTGTTCTCTTGGCCGTCATGGGATGTACAGTGCTCTTCCCCAACACCACATCTCAAGGGTGTCAGTTCTTTTTTTGTCATCCTTATTCATTGTCCAGCTCTGTACCTTAGTCCTCAAATTGACATCACAACTCCTCAATAATTTGGAAAGGTCCTTAACTGCAAATATTCCCAGTGCAATGAGTCTCCTTATTTCCTGACTACTGGTACTAAGGGTTTAATCATGGATCCAAGCAAGATGAAGCTGTTGACAGTTCAATCTCCTCGCCATCCATCTGCCTATTGGTCTAGTGATAAGCATCTCTGTTTTCTTGATATTGAGACCCAATCCATACTGAAGACTGCTTATTTTGATCTTCTGCAACAAGTGCTCCAAGTTCCCCTCACTTTAAACAATGAAGGTTGGCATCTGCATAACACAGGTTATTGATGAGTCTCCCTCCAAACCTGATGCCACATTGCTCTTCATAGAGTCCAGCTTCTTGGATCATTTGCTCAGCATATAGATTGAACAGTTATCAATAATTTCCACACTTTGTTGCTTCCATTTTTTTTTAAATTGGAATAAATATGGATCTCTTCTAGTTCATTGGCCAGGAAGTTGTCCTCCATATTTCTTGGCACAACCTGGTGAGCACATGCAGGGCAGCATCTGTTTGTTGAAATACATCAATTTTAATTCTATCAATACCTGGGGCATTATTTTTTCCAAGTCCTCCAGAGCAGCTCTGATCTCCCTCTTTTTTCACCATTGTCTCTTGATCATATGTTGTTTCTTGAAATTCTTCTGTGTCAGCCAATTATTTTTGGTATAATAATTCTGTATATTCCTTCCATTTTCTTTTAATGCTCCCTGAATCATTCAATATTTGGCCCATAGATAGCATCCTTAAGTATTGTAACTCATGGCTTGAATTTGTTCTTTAGTTCCTTCAGCTTAAGAAATGCTGAGTGAGCTAGGCCTTTTTTATTTTCAGAATCCAACTCCCTGCACATTTTATTATAATACTTTGCCTTCTTTTACTGAGCTACCCTTCTGTTCAGCTCCTTAACTTCTTGATTTATTCCCTTTGTTTTGGCTCCTTGGCACTCTAGTGCGACATTCAGAGTCTCTTGTGACATCCATTTTGATCTTTTCTTCCCCCTCTGTCTTTGTAATGACCTTTTGCATTTTCCTGGATGATATTCTTGATATCTTCCCATAGCTCATATAACAGATATTTTTACCTTTTTCTCCTATCTTGTTACTCAGGTGTTGCTGCTGGTATGTATAGTTAAAAGCACAAAACATTGCACGAAACTATGTTATATTTGTTGTTTTGCAAATTGCTTTAAAAACATCAACAATATCTTGAACACATTGTTTCCCGTCATTAGTTACATATTCATACCATTCTTTATTTTTAAAAAGAGCTCTGGTGACGCTGATAGATCATAGTGAGCTGTGCTACTAATCCTAAAGTTGTTAGTGTTTCAAATCCACCAGTGACTGTGAGAGAGAAAGATAAGTAATCTTCTTCTGTGCAATTTACAGACTTAAAAACCTATTGGAGGGTCAGCTGTGAGTTGGTTCCAATACAATGGCAATATGTTCTTTTTTCATTCTTTTAAATGGCTGTAGAAATTTTCCATACATTTTCATTGATTTAATTGTTTCTCATTCTTGATGATGTGTATGGACAACTTCCTTGTACTTTGTGAAAATAGTAAATAAACATTGCAGTGAAGATACTTCTGTATGCCTTTATGTCCTGTCTATTTTACTGCAGTGGGTTACATGTTGGGCTGATAGCTAAAAGATGGGTAGTTCAAAACCACTAACTTGTGCACCAGAGAAAGATGAGGCTGTTTCCTTCTGTAGAGATTTATAGCCGTGGAAATTCTGTGGAGCAGTTGTACTCTTTCCCTGGGGAATTGACTTAAAGTGGACTTTCCAGTGGATTTTTAGAGGCTATAAATTTCCCATCTTTCTTTCATGAAGCAGCTGGTGGATTTGAACAGCGTTTGTGTTGACAGCACAACTTCTTACTACTCAATCACAAAAGCTCCCTAATATGTTGGAGTCATTACATAAATATTTATGGAGCATGTTTATGAGTGTGGCAAAACACCCTGTATGTCTTAAAATATTTTAATCCCATCACAACCTTAATCAAATGTAAGGGGAGTTTCTCTAGGGAGTGGCCAGTGATAATGTTTATCTCAGTAGAGATAAAAGGGGAGGAAAGTGAGAAGAGAAGTACAGGTCTCTTGTTGTGTACCAAAGAGTCAGAACCAGTCCAGGAACTGACCCACAGCTACGCCTCTGATGGGTTTTCAGAAGTAGTTAATTGCCTGAGAGGAGATTGCCCATCTATCTCCCTTGGAGCAGCTAGTGGCTGTTGTGCCCAACAGATTAAGAGACAGCTGCTGGAATATAAGTGAGATCTTTCAGCAACAGGGCAGGATTTCCCACCTCCCCAGCTTCAGCTAGGTGTTTTATACCCCTACTCCCCTTCAGATGCTGGGCTACGTGGGCCCAGGCTACAATATCTTGCTGTTGACACATTTCTAAGGGTACAGTGACATAATCACAGATACAGTGCAAAACGTCCACATCTTTGGTTTATCAAGGGTACAGTGCAAAATGTCTACATCTTGGGTTTATAAATTACTTTTTGGGAAACTGGTCAAGACAAAACTTTAGGATGTGGGGCAGAAATTTTCCACACAGGGGATTTGGTTACTCAAATATAGTAAGTGCTACATAAAATGGGGTCTATTTGGCTTCTCAGTGGCCTTGAACTGCATGCCTTCAGGATTGCAAAGCAGCTTTTTGCTACTACGACACCAGGGACACTTAGTACCACTACAAATAGTTGCCAGAAGTAGAGAGTGTTTTTTGTTGTGTATACTTCTTGGTTGATGAAAATTCTTGACACTTGAGAAGGCCAGACATGTGGAGGTCTCCAGGGAACACCAAGCCTCAGATGCTAAAGGAAATGAGGAGTTTTCTTCTCTGCAGCTGCCAAAGTCTCCCCTAGAGCTGATATTCTGAAATTGGTCTGCTGGCCTCCTAAACTAAGAGAATAAATTTCTGTTTTTAAAAGCTATCCGTTTGTTGTTAGGTGTGTGGAATCAACTAAGACTCTTTGTGCCATAGAACTATGACTCTATGAATAATGCATCTGAATTCTGCCCTATTCTTAGCCATTCTTATCATCTTTGATGTCTGAGCCCATTGTGTCAACAGCAATCCTATTAGCAACTTATCTGCACCTTGCCCTTTCCTGTTCCATTCTCACAATCTCTGCCATTGCTACAGTCATTGTGTCACTCCATCTCATTGAGGGTCTTCTCTTTTGCTGATCCTGTACAGAATAGACAAGCCTGGAACCAGGAGTGGCATGTACTTCTGAAAAAGCTTACCTCCGGAAACTCTGTGAACTTGGAGAAACGATGAAAATTGCATAAGTGTTCAGGTCTTTT
This sequence comes from Elephantulus edwardii, assembly GCF_000299155.1. Classification (NCBI taxonomy): domain Eukaryota; kingdom Metazoa; phylum Chordata; class Mammalia; order Macroscelidea; family Macroscelididae; genus Elephantulus; species Elephantulus edwardii. Next base: position 1,064,377 of record NW_006399947.1, read on the forward strand.
GTTTATAGAGTTGCAGTGAGTTGTCTACAGCTCGAGGGCACTTAACAACAACACAACAACAACAACAACAACAACAACATGCAGAATAGAACAAGGAAACACGGCATGGTTTAAAATCTGGAAGGATGTACACCAGGCATGTGCTCTATCTCCATACCTTTTCAGTCTTTATGCAGACCAGACTGTCTGGGAGGCTAGGCTCTATGACTTGGAATGAGGCCTCAGGATTGAAGGAAGATTCTCAAAGAGTTGCATTAGACACAATCTTGCTTGCTGAAACTGAGGAGAACCTGAAGCATTTGCTGCAGAAGGTCAAATATGGATTGGAGAAAAAAAAAAAGAAAGAAAACAAAGATTCTCACCACTGGGCAGCAACATGATAGATGGTGAAAAGATTGAAATTGTTAACAGGTTTAGTTTGCTCGGCTCCACAATCAACACTCTTGGTACTAGCAGCCAGGAAATTAAAAGATGAATCTCATTGGGAAAGTCTGCTGTAAGAGACCTCTCCGGAGTACTGAAGAGCAATGATGTCAGTCTGGAGACTAAGTTGCGCCTGATCCAGGCCACAGTCTTCACAATTATGTGTTATGCATCAGAAAGCTGGACAATGACTAGGGTTGATCCAAGGAGAATTGATGTCTTTGCACTAAGGTACTGGAGAAAAGTATTGAATATACTATGGACTGTGAGGAGAAGAAACAGGTTCATCCTGGAGAGGGTGAAACAAGCTGCCCCTTGGAGGCAAGGATTCTGAAAGTTCGTCTGACATACTTTGGGCATGTTGCAAGGAGGGACCAGCCCTTGGAGAGGGACGTCATGCTTGGGAAGTGCAGGAGAGGAAGCTCTTGGTGAGATGAATTGACTCAGTGACTGGGGTACTGGGGGTACCCCAGGTGTGCCTCAGGTGTGTCTGAGACAGTAAGGTGGCTCAGGATAGAGCAAGGTTCAGAGTTGTTGTCATAGGGTTGCTATGAGTTGCAGGTTACTTGATGGTTCATAACAACAACAACATATCTTTCTTAGCATGATGTCTTCCCCAAGGATGAGGTCCTCCTAACAACATATCCCAAACATGTGAGATGAGGTTTCACCGCCCTTGCCTTTATGAAGCATTCTGGCCACGCTGTGGTGTCTCTGTTATGGCAGCATTAGATAACTAGTAAGACAGGCACTTTGGAAGATAGGCCGGTGATCTGCTTTCGAAAAGAATTGAAATCTCTATGGACACACGGGATTTCTGTGAATTAGAATTAAAGCTATGGCAACAATTGTTTTCCCCCTTTTCTAGTTTTCTAATGTTTTGTAATCCAAACAACGAAAAAGAGTAGAGACAATTTAAACTCGGGAAATAGCCCAAGATAGTAAGAAACAATGAACAACATGAAAGTGTCAATATAGTAAGAAAAGCAGACAGAACCTGATGTTGAATCCAGTGGCATCTTCTAAGGCAGGATCCTATAGCTCTCTGGAAGTAAATAAGTAAGTTTTGGATTGAAACTATTACAATTTACTGTATAAGACAAGAAAATACACCCCCCCCAAAAAAAACCCAAGCAAAAAAATTAACAAACAACAACAAAAAACCCAATACAAACCCTCTTGATTTGATAAAAGGGCAAAGGAATATTCTGTGTCCACAAAACTTGAGGGAAATAAAGCATTAAGAAGTCAGAATGGCATTGCCTCCAGGAATGTGAGTGTGTGAGTGGGATGACTGGTGCTGATGAAAGGCAAACCAAGGTGAAGGTCAGCAAACCACTCCTTTCCCCATCCGGGCCTTGCAGGTTACAAGCTGTAAGAAAACCTTGAGTATATTTTTCCCTGCCATCCTGACGGAAGGATGGTGAGACAGACTCTTGCCCATGGTTTGCTGTGAGAGAAAGATGCTGTGACAGTGGGAAACTGCAGTCTCATCCGGTGTTAATCTTGGTCACAGCTCTTGGGAACAGGAGTTGCAACACAGAGGAAACTCCCTCTCCTGCTCTGTCCACACCCTGGCTGCTCTTGGTCTTCAGAGTCACACAAGTCATGTTACCAGGGGCAGCTCTGGGGAGGATAATTGGAAAATGGATTAGAAAGGGTGAAACTGTTGGTGTGAAGAAGAGGCTACCCCTTGGGAAATCCAACAGGAAATAGAGGTAGTTGGGGGGGGGAAGTCATCAGTTATTTTTTTTCCCCCTTTATAATTTTTAGCTGGAGGCATTATACGTATTTGAATAACAATTATTCATTTGACTTTAGCAATTATAATTTAATTATTGAGCAACCAGGATGTGCTTGCTAGTTATGATTTCACACTAACTGACTCTGGAAAGCAGGCAGGGGCAGATTACTTCATGAGCGAAGTAAGCAGGGAATTACTTGTGTTTACTTACTAATTGTACTAACAGTGATGCGTTTCATCATATCTTTGCTCCAAATCCAAATCCACTGATGCCACATTAATCTCGAGTTAACTTTCCCCTGGGTTCCTGAAGCTGTAAATCTTAATAGGAAGAGACAGTCTTATCTTTCTCCCTCAGATCTTGAGAGCTCAAAATACCAGACATTCAGTTTGAAAGCCTTACACATAAAGATTGTAAGTTTGAAAAGCAGCTTTGTTTCTGTAGTAAGGTGCTGTGACTATGGGAGAGAGACTGATGCCAGTCCCACAGAAACAGAATCTTTGATACTGGTGAAAACATGTAAATGTTCGCTCTAGCTTAGTAAGGGACCTCTGGTGGCCTAGTGGTAAGGAGTCCCAGGGCCACCCTAAAGTCAGATGATTTGAGTCCACCAAAAAGATAAGCAATTTCTTCCCATGCAATTTGTAGCCTCTGAAAACCCACAGGAGGACCAGCTAGGGTTTGGTTCAAAGGTGATGATGAGCTTTATAAAGAGAGCAACAATGCCAGAGAGTTGTTAGAACAGCAGTGCGCACTGCTTAAATTCCAACCAACCTTAAAAGTCTGAGGGGCGGCCCTTGCCCAGAGATAAAGCTCAGCAGGCAGGAAAGGCAGGGAAGACTGCCAAGGGATAAACAGTGTAGTACAGGGAGGAAGGGGGAGAGTGCTGGTCATTGTGGGACTGCAAACAATGTCACAAATCAAAATGCCTATGCATTACTGAGTGGAAAATCAATTTTCTCTATGAACTTTCACACAAATGTCAAGAAAAAGTTAAAAAATTTCCAGAACTAAACCAAAAAATCCAAACCATGTAATCCCTACAAAACAGTTCTCGTGAGTTCATAAAGGAGCTCTACTGGCCTACTGGTATGGAATTGTGCTGCCAACCCAAAGGCAGGCAGTTTGAATCCATCAGCTCCTCAGAGCTGGAAAATGGCCAACCTCCTCCTGCTTGATTAAAGCCTCTGGAAACCCATATGAGGGTCAGCTATGAGTTGGTTCTGACACTACCGCACATAACAACAACAACATCATGTATACCTTGGGTCTCCGTGAATTGCAACTGACTTGATGGCAATTAACATCACTATGGCCATAAAGAATATATAGTGTTGTGTGCGATTAAAAATTTACATATGTCAAAGGAGTCCGCAGGTTTAATTTATAAGGAAAGAAATGTAAATGACTACTAAAAAAAATGTTCCTTCTTAAAAGATCAATGTAAAGCCATAAACACATATATTTTAGCTGTCAAACTGGCCAATATCAGAGATTTAATAGCAATGCACATAGAAGAAGCTGTGGGGAAGGAGGCATTCACATTTTGAAGGGAGATGGGTTAGTTAACATAATCTTTAAACCAATTTGGCAAGCTCTTTAAAATACATACAAATGAAGACAATGACAAAAGAAGACCCATTTCTGGGAATTTGTAAATGTATTTGCCCATATTTAAAAGGGCATGTGTTTGTGGTGATTCAATGGGGAATTGTTTGTAATAAAATTCTGGAAACAATGGATATTTCCTGCTCAGAAGGATGATTGAGTAAACTAGGGTGCAACCTCTAATGGAATTATGGACAATCATGAAAAAGAATGAAGGCACTCTCTGTAGTAAGCTAACATGGATACATATTAAGTGAAAAAAAGGAAGATATGTGTAGCGTGCTTTATTTTGTGTAGTATATCCATTTGCATATACATCAAGACATTTTCAAAGTTTACACAGACAAATGAGTGACAGTTTTGGCTGTAGGGGAAGGAGGAATGGGTCATGGGGAGGAGACTTTAAAGTATATTTCTTTAGAAAACTTAAAAAAAATGTATTTTAATGAAAGTTTAAAGAGACTTTGGATTTCCATTCATTCATTGTTGCATTTTCCTCCCTGTCCGCCCCTCCTCCTCCTTTTTTTTTTTGAAAAGTGAAAGAAAAAAAAAATTAACATTGTTATAAATCCTTCCCCCTAAGTCCACTGCACTATGCTACCTTCATTCCAGACTTCTGTCATGACAATAATATCTAATCATATATCCCTTTTAAACTTTTAAAACCCTGTTACCTATTCAAAAAATTAAACAAGTCAAGCAGTATCCTGAAAGACATGCCATTACACAACTGCCTTTTGTCAACAGGCTTAGGTTTCTGAGGCCTATTCATGTGGTTTTTCTTTTCACTCATTATGCTGATGCGAGCTATTGGATTTTACAGTTGGGAAAACCCTCATAAGCCACTCAGACCTCGTCTTTCACTTTGGAGAGATGGAAAAGAAGGTGGCGAGATGGTAGATAATTTCCTCATGTCACTGACAGAACTGGGGTTTATTTTCACATCTTTGCACTCTGATTTTGAGTTTCCCGTACCAAAGATACATTCTGATTCTTCTGAAATGCTTGTAGCTATCTAGAAAGAAATGTCTTTAAAAAACAAAATAAAGACAAAAAACAACAGCAGGCAACAAAGTGGAGCAATTACTGCTTGTTCAAACCTCAGAAGAAACCAAAGAAAAACACACACTTTCCCAATTAAAAAAGAAAGAAATTTAAAACCACCAACCGATCAATCCTGGAAATGATCACCTAGTTCATTCACATATTGGTTGATTCTAGCTTTAATTTAAGAAAGAACTAATTTGTACTAAATGAGTGATAGCCTTGTTTTGAATAGGGAACTCTGGTGGCATTTGGTATTTTTGAATATGACCAGATCTTACTAAAGTTTTTATTGCCATCATGACAGCCAAGGCACTAATAAGCCTCCCCCTTCTCGTGCAAAGAAAATGAGAGTGTTCTGCGTAGGAGTCATTTAGTCCACCTCTCTACTCTCGGGGGGACCTCATTAAATCATCCATGATAGATGAGATGAGATCCTTTTAGGATTATCTCAATAACGCACTTGCAGTTCTTCTGGAGCTCATGATCGGGCACTGTGCCAGAAGTAGTGAGGATACAAAGATCTGTGACATATGGGCTCACACCTTAACTTGGATAACATGTCAGTATGTTGTAAAAATTTGTATCAAGGTGGGGAGGGGTGGGCAGGGAGAAGAGTGTAACAATGAATGAACGGAAATCCAGTCTCTGCAAATTTTCATTAAAATTAATAATAAAAAAATTAGAAAAAAACAAACAAAAAAATTGTATCGAAAGATATATAATAGTGATAAAGCAGTGGCAATGTGAAGAGACCTTCCCAAACTGGAAACTGGCCATGTTCAGGATTTTCCCTTAAAATTTCAAGCAAATCTTGGGTTCGATTCCCGAATATAAATGTGTGTGATTTAATGTCAGCATTTGACTTCTATTTGTAAGAGGAAAAGAATATAAGGGGCTGGATCCTTGGGATGTGACTGTGTGCCTTGAACACAGAGGTGTCTTCAGAAGGAAGATTGCAAGCAGCTCCCATGAGGAAGATTTCAAGCAGTTCTCAAGAGGCGCTCTGAGAAGGAAGATTACAAGCAGTTCCCATACATCTTTAGACATTGACTTTTGTGAGAGTAGAAACAAATGTTCCTCCTCTTGATAAGGCTGTTGCAAAATGAAAGCACAGTTTTTGAATACAAAGAAGTCTTGCTTGAATGTATGCTTTTTATCTAACTGTGTAGCCGGTCCATCCGGGCCCTATGAAGAAACCCTTCATGTTTCTATTTGTACCAGGCCCATTTAGGCCCTATGAGGTAATCCTTAATGTTTCAATTTCTCTGTGAACTATTCCTTTGTTTCTTTTTAAAAATTTTTTAAAATATTTTATTTTATTTGGAAAAACATATTGGGGGTACAAGGAGGTGAGGGTTGGGGGCAGAAGGGTGAGGATGGGCCAGGATGCAG